>NC_143057.1:93148095-93461547 GCF_052426305.1 Pelodiscus sinensis
ATTATGTGCATTAGATCTCTCAAGTTACACATGAATCGCTTTCCTTTGATTACACATGTAGGGAGGACACATGGCTCAGAGCCCTCCCCCAAAAGGAGCTGCGCTCCTGATATTACAATCAGGACTCTGCCAATCTGCTTCAACTAATTCCCCCACCATTCAGTGCAGCTTCATCTAATAAGAGAATCCAGGTGAAATGCTTGCAGAGAATTCCCAGTCTATTGCCAGTCTCAGGGAGACAAAGTTAAGCCTCATGAATGTGTATTTTAACTTTTTATTTCCTGGTTCTCAGGAGTTTGAGTTTTCTTAAACATGCTGTTCTGGAAGAGCACAAGATTCTATCAGACAACCTTAACTTTGCATTAAAGATGACATATCTCCAGTTCATACACTTATTACTCTACCAATAATTTCCTAACACTCTTTTTTTAAGCCACTCAAAAATGTGGCATCTTCTTTCTTTTAGTAAATTAAAGCAAATATACATGAATGGTTTCACCAATGTTTTTCATAGGCAAATAATAGAACGCAATATTGGGTGGTTCCAAGAAACTTTCCCTTTTCATTCCATGGATTTATACAAGGAACAGATACAATCTAGTTTTAGTATAGTTTGAAAGGTCTACTGTCCTTTCAATCAATGAAAAAAGCATTATTCTTTTATATTACCTTATCATATACCACCGAGAGCTGTGCAGGGTTTGCAGAAGTTCAGTGTAAATAAAACCAAGTAGGTTAATATATATATATATATATTATATATACTATATATATATATATATAAGTATTTATATATATATATATATATATATATATATATATATATATAAAACTTACAGTACTACAAAGTGAAGCATAATATTTATCATCTAGCTAAGTTAAATACAATGGAGATAACTACAGAGTACATTTCTTTCAGTTTTCCATTTACTTCAACATTAATGGACTCTTACCTCTCAGTAGTCTGAGGTGATTCAGTCTCCTTTTTGTATTCATCCTGTAGGGAGCTATTTATAGGAAGTGTTCATTTCCCTTTATTATAAATAGATATTAATCAGCCATTTATGGTCTCCAATACTTTTGCCTCAAACAAAAGAATCACCAAGTCCTGTTCTCACAGCACCTAGAAAGTAAGGATGCAGGTTTGGTTTTAGTTTAAACACTTTCCCTGACAGAAACAACAACAACAACAGAGTACAAATCAACTGGCCATTCAGTTTTCATGCTGGATTTGGGTTATTCTATTGTTGGATTCATGAAGGTAAAGAGGAAATTAAAAACAAACAAACAAACAAACAAACAAAGAAAAAAACCTACACAAGGAAAAGGATTGCCAGAATACAAATGAGGCTGGTGTGCATGGAACCATTTCTGTGGACAGTTTTGGAAAAGTTGAAAATTTGATTTGCAATGTGCAATGAAGGGTAACATTTTCAGAAGTGCCTATGTGACCTCATAGCCTCAGTCTCATTTTCAAAATTAGCAAGTGCTTAGTAGCTTTAGTCCCAATCACTTCAATATGACTTAGATTCCCAATTTCATTTTGAGTATGGGACTTAGGCGTTTTTGCAGGCCCAATTAGAAATATGTCGTAGAACAATTTTGTAAATAGAGATTTTTGTACTGCAAATACATGAGTATGAATACATGAGAACCAGAAAGCGAAACTAACTAGACACAAAAGTGAAGCTAAGCCATCTAGTTCCATAACATAAGCGGAGATACAAAAAGGTAAACAAACAACATGAGAAAAGGAAACAGGATATTCAGAATTCTTAAATTAGTAATAAGTTAATATGGATGATACAGAAGGAGAAACGTGTGGTGTGTGCTCCCTGACCCCATCCTGCAAACACTTATTACGGCTTTCTCACAGCAGAAAGCACTATGCTTGCTAGTCAAGTCAGAGCCTGGTTTTCAAAGGCTGAGCACTCATAACTCCAGCTCAAGGCAATGGGAGCTGCAGGTGTGGAACATTCCTGCAAATCAGACATGGCAGAATCAAGCCCATAATATTTAGCCATACTGAGTTCCTATAAGGTTCTAGCCTGAAGTTTTATCAAACTTGTGTGGTAGCTTTTGCAGTTCTCCTTGTGGTGAAAGCTAAACTTTCTATCTTCCTGAACAAAGGATGAAGTAAACATCCTTTGGTTTATAGAGCTTGACCTTGTAAGGTGCTGAGAGCCTTGAACTCCCATTGAAATCCATGAGAGTTGTGGGGGCTCAGGGATTTTCAAGATGGTAGGATCATAGACACTGATTCAGAAACACTAAATCCTTATCTTTGCCTTCATTTACCAGTGTTGGTAATGCAGGTAGGGAAAATGGTATTTTCTTCCCTTTACCGAGCTAAAGGTCATGTAAAAACTTCTTTCCTTCCTCTCATTATTAGGATAATCTTCTTTAATACAGTCAGCTACAATATATGCATGACCTCCATAAAGAGCAATGGCCCATGACAAAACTTAAAGAGATTTGTATTATATTATTAAGCACATAGATCATAAGACTTAATGACCTGTCGAAGATAATTTTTCAAGACAGCCAAAGGACTTTACAAATGGCAACCAAACAAGGTTGTATGCAGAATGTGATTTTCTTTTCACAACCTTATTTTGAAAGCCATTGATATTCAGCTCTTTCCCATCTTTTGCAACAGGGCAAACCCTGATCTCACTGAGGGTATTTCTACAGTCAAACTAGAGAGGTAACTTCCAGCTCTGATCAAGCCAATGTACATGTACAATGTATCCGAGATGTTACGACGGCATTGTCAAGGATTATCCGGCCCTCTGACTACTACCCCATGCTACTCATCCATGTGGGCACAAATGATACTGTGAGGTGTGACACTGAGCAGATCAAGAGTGACTACAGGGCTCCAGGAGTACAGGTGAAGTATGGGTGGAGTTTGGAGCGCAGATGGTATTCTCTTTGATCTTTCCTGTCGAAGGTAGGGGCCCGGGCAGAGACAGCTGCATCCTGGAGGTCAATGCCTGGCTCCGAGGATGGTGTCACACCTCGACCATGGGATGCTATTCCAGGAAGGACTGCTGGGCAGAGATGGCATTCGCCTTTTGAGGAGGGGGAAGACCCTATTTGGACACAGACTGGCTAACCTAGTGAGGAGGGCTTTAAACTAGGTTCGATGGGGACAGATAAGCAAAGCCCACAGGTAAGTGGAGAATATGGAGTCCTGAGAGATGGGTTGGAAATGGGAGGGAGCATGAGCTATAATGGCAGAGAAAGCGGAGGGTCAGAGCAAAACTGGGAGGCAAGGTCAAATCAGTATCGTATATGCCTATATGCAAATGCAAGAAGTATGGGTAATAAGCAGGAAGAACTGGAAGTGCTAATAAATAAGTACAATTATGACATTGTTGGCATCACAGAAACTTGGTGGGATAATACACACGATTGGAATGTTTGTATGGAAGGGTACTGCTTGCTTAGGAAGGATAGACAGGGAAAAAAGGGAGGAAGTGATGCCTTATATATTAAAAATGAACACACTTGGACTGAGGTGGAGATGGACATAGGAGACAGAAGTGTTGAGAGTCTCTGGGTTAGGCTAAAAGGGGTTAAAAACAAGGGTGATGTCATGCTAGGAGTCTACTACAGGCCACCTACCCAGATGGAAGAAGTGGATGCGGCTTTTTTTTTAAACAACTAACAATATCATCCAAAGCCCAAGATTTGGTGGTGATGAGGGACTTCAACTATCCAGATATATGTTGGGAAAATGACACAGCAGGGCACAGACTATAGAATAAGTTCTTGGACTGCACTGGAGACAACTTTTTATTTTAGAAGGTTGAAAAAGCTACTGGGGGGAAGCAGTTCTAGATTTGATCCTAACAAATAGGATTGAGAATTTGAAAGTGGAAGGCAGCTTGGGTGAAAGTGATCATGAAATCATAGAATTCACAATTCTAAGGAAGGGTAGAAGGGAGAACAGCAAAATAGAGACAATGGATTTCAGGAAGGCGGATTTTGCTAAGCTCAGACAGCTGATAAGTAAGGTTCCATGGGAATCAAAACTGAGGGGTAATACAAGTGAGGAGAGTTGGCAGTTTTTCAAAGGGACATTGTTAAGGGCCCAAAAGTAAGCTATTCTGCAGCATATGAAAGATAGAAAATATGGCAAAAGACTGCCTTGGCTTAACCACGAGATCTTGCATGATCTAAAAATAAAAAGGAGTCATATAAAAAATGGAAAGTAGGACAAGTTACAAAGAATGAATATAGGCAAACAGCACAGGAATGCAGGGGCAAGATTAGAAAGGCAAAGGCACAGAATGAGTTCAAATTAGCTACAGGAATAAAGGGAAACAAGATGACTTTTTATAAATACATTAGAAGCAAGAGGAAGACCAAGGAAAGGGTAGGCCCACTGGTCAGTGAGGAGGGAGAAACAGTAACAGGAAACTTGGAAGTGGCAGAGATGCTCAATGATTTCTTTGTTTCGGTCTTCACCCAGAAGTCTGAAGGAATGCCTAACATAGTGAATGCTAGTGGGAAGGGGGTAGCTTTAGAAGATAAAATAAAAAAAGAACAAGTTAAAAATCACCTAGAAAAGTTAGATGCCTGCAAGTCACCAGGGCCTGATGAAATGAATCTTAGAATACTCAAGGAGCTGATAGAGGAGGCATCTGAGCCTCTAGCTATCCTCTTTGGAAAATCATGGGAGACAGGAGAGATTCCAGAGGACTGGAAAAGGGCAAATATAGTGCCCATCTATAAAAAGGGAAATAAGAACAACCCAGGAAACTACAGACCAGTAAGTTTAACTTCTGTGCCAGGGAAGATAATGGAGCAAGTAATTAAGGAAATCTGAAAACACTTGAAAGGTGGCAACGTGATAGGGAACAGCCAGCATGGATTTGTAAACAATAAATCCTGTCAAACCAATCTGATAGCTTTCTTTGATAGGATAATGAGTCTTGTGGATAAGGGAGACGTGGTATACCTAGACTTTAGTAAGGCGTTTGATACGGTCTCACATGATATTCTTATCAATAAACTAGGCAAATACAACTTAGATGGGGCTACTATAAGGTGGGTGCATAACTGGCTGGATAACCGTACTCACAGAGAAGTTATAAATGGCTCACAATCCTGCTGAAAAGCTATAACGTGGGGTTTCGCAGGGGTCTGTTTTGAGACCGGCTCTGTTCAATATCTTCATCAATGATTTAGATATTGGCATAGAAAGTTGAAGATGATACCAAGCTGGGAGGGGTTGTGACAGCTCTGGAAGATAGGGTCATAATCAGAGCTCGCTGAGCTGCGGCGAGCCCCGCTCGCCAGCCGCGCTGTCCGGCAATCTGCACATGCGCGATCGTTCTGCGCATGAGCAGATCGCCCAAACCCGGCTCTTCCGGGTTGTAATCTACTTGCCACGGGCGAGTAGATTACATAGATTGTCGAGCCTAGTCATAATTCAAAATGATCTGGACAAATTGGAGAAATGGTCTGAAGTAAACAGGATGAAGTTTAATAAAGACAAATGCAAAGTGCTCCACTTAGGAAGGAACAATCAGTTTCACGCATACAGAATGGGAAGCGACTGTCTAGGAAGTAGTATGGAAGAAAGAGATCTAGGGGTTATAGTGGACCACAAGCTGAATATGAGTCAGCAGTGTGATGCTGTTGCAAAAAAAGCAAACATGATTCTGGGATGCATTAACAGGTGTGTTGTGAGCAAGACAAGAGAAGTCATTCTTCCGCTCTACTCTGCGCTGGTTAGGCCTCAGTTGGAGTATTGTGTCCAGTTCTGGACACCACATTTCAAGAAAGATGTGGAGAAGTTGGAGAAGAGCAACAAGAATGATTAAGGGTCTAGAGAACATGACCTATGAAGGAAGGCTGAAAGAAATGGGTTTGTTTAGTTCAGAAAAGAGAAGATGGAGGGGTGACACGATAGCCATTTTCAGGTATCTAAAAGGGTGTTGTAAGGAGGAGGGAGAAAACTTGTTCATCTTGGCCTCTGAAGATAGAACAAGAAGCAATGGGCTTAAACTGCAGCAATGGAGTTTTAGGTTGGACATTAGAAAAAAGTTCCTAACTGTCAGGGTGGTCAAACACTGCTATCAATTGCCCAGGGAGATTGTGGAATCCCCATCTCTGGAGATATTTAAGACTAGGTTAGATAAATGTCTATCAGGGATGGTCTAGACAGTACTGGGTCCCTTCCAGTTCTAGTATTCTATGATTCTATGAAAAGAAAAGTGTAGGTGCAATGGCAGTGTTGGTGGGATAAGCCAGCTGTGCCAAGTGTAACCCCACCTGGTAACCTAAGTACTTAGGCTGCTAGCTTATCTGACATCTGCACTGTCATGCCTATGCTGCTGTTTTTAGAGCTCTAGCTCTATAGCATGGTGCGTCATCAGCAAACTACACCTCTAAGTATCGGCCAACCCAGGAGCTCTGCAGTGCTGGCTCATATCTATGAGGCGTCCATTTAAATCAACCATTTAAAGAGAATTTACTAAGTTTTGCTTGAACTAAGCCCACCATTTTCAGAACCCTGTAGGAGCAAGCCTGTGATTTCCACATATAATTGCAACAACTTCAGGTATAAGAAGTATGCACATGCATTTGAATGGATTTCTTCTCTTTTTTTCATAAAAAGTGGAACTATGGAACTCATTGTGCCATCAGTCTATAGGGTTTACACAAAGGAAGTTACCATCAGAATCAAGCCCTATCATTTCTAAAGTAAAAGTGATCTGCAGAGTGCCCTTTTTTGTTTTTAATTCCTGTACCAGCACAGATTTGCACTGTAGGGTGCCACACTGACTTCAGTGGACTCTCTGTGCGCTAGGGTCCTCACTAGCAAATCTTGTTGCAGGATTGGGCCCCGTAACAAAGAAAAAAAAAATCTAGGGTTGTTAGTGAAAGTTAGTTATCACCACCCTACTATCCCCCAGAAAACCTGGGATGCATTAGAAAATGAATGCAGGGAACACGAATTCCAGATTTCACTGGCTTTGGTAGAGACTTTTCTGTTACATTTATTGGTAGATTTCATACATTGATATAAAGGAAGGGACAGAGGATTATTTTAACTTCATTTTCTTCCACACGTACATTAGGCTTTGAGTCAAATGTTAACATTTTAATATCTATTTGTTGCTCTGCATTAAGATCGTTTACATTCCTTTGTAAATTTCCTTTTTGTAAAAATTCATCCTTTGGCTTTTAGACTCCATGCATTTTCCCAGTCAGAGGCCTCTGTAATGCTTTGTTGGCTTTCTTTTCTGTTTAACAATTTATTCAATAGTGCATTTTCGTCTTCTAAAACTAATCGGCACCTTTATATATACACACTACTTTTTTTTTTTTTCAAAATAGACAATTGACCTTTCACCCATCTTTCTCTCCAGAATGCTACCCAGACAGGACAGAAGAGCAATTGGATAGGATGTGTAGGTATCCACTTTTATGGCTAGTTTGACCAGTTTTCCCATTGGAAATTCCACCACACTCCTTTTTCCCCATATAGGCTATGTCTATACGACATGCCTTTTTCAAAAGAGGCTTTTTCAAAAGATACTTTTGAAAAAGCCTCTTTCGAAAAAGAGCATCTAGACTACAATCAGTACTTTCAAAAAAGCAAGCCGCTTTTTCGAAAGAGAGCACCCAGACAGTCTAGACGCTCTCTTTCGAAAATGCACAGTTTGCATTATATAGCGCCTTTTTTCGAAAGAGCACTTTTGAAAAAAAGGTGTTCCTCATAAAACGAGGTTTTCCACTGTCGAAAAAACTGCCGTGTTCTTTTGCTTTACTTTCGAAAGAACACGGGAGCAGTCTAGATGCAGGTAAAGATTTTTTGAAAAAAGGCCACTTTGTGCTTCAGTCTAGACAAACCCTAGTGTTGTATAATTCCAATAGACCCCTCACACTGCTTTCAGAGAGACACTAAGCTTCATGTTTCAAATTTTATCTTTACGTGGGGATGTATTCTTGTTGGTATCTAGAACCTTTTCAAGTTCCTACAAATCAGTATAGTATCTATAATAGTTCATGACTCTCTTCATCCCAGATTAAAAGACAAATAATTGATTTACCAGGTTTAAGCAGGCTCAGATTTAACTCATCACAATTTCCATGATCTCTGAGAAGAATTTTGCCAACCTGTGTCACAATATTTCCTACAGCTCCTCCGTAAAACTAGATTTTCACACTCCTTTAAAGCACTGGCCATCACTGAGAATAAAGTGACTAGTGGTTAGATCACTCTACTGGGAGTGAAGAGAGCTAGGCTCTATTCCTGACTCTGTGTTACCTTAAATCAGGGCGCTTCTCTGTGCATGAATTGTAAAGCTGGTCAATAGAATGGACAAAATTTTACCGCAAAAATAATTTACAGAAATTTCAAATATCTTCCATTGATATTAAGAAATACTTTGAAATTTTCCAACTAGCCCCCCTAACTGTGGAATAGGGATAACAACACTTATTCATCTTGTAGTGTTTTGTACTCTTCAGCTGTAAATATTGTATTATTATTATTACTGCTAATGTTCCTATGGAACAAATGTGACCTTGTTTCTTTAGATCCTAATCAAAGACCCATATGCTTCTAAGCTGCTCAGATTTCAAATACACATATGTGCCACACACTGCCCTTTTGCAGTGGGTTTCTACATTTTCTAGTACAAGGAATCCCTTGTTGAGACCTAGTGTTATTTATGTATTTGTACTGAGATCCAACAATTATGAAATTCTGAGTTGCCAATGTTATAATTTGAACTTGTGATTCCTGAGAGTCTTTGTGCTTCAAGCAAATTCCTGTACCACTAAGTTATTCTCTTAGTTAGCACCCAAAAGACGACAGACAACCACACACCAGAATGGAAAGACATGAGCAAAAACATCTATTGCTAAAAGTATCTTGACGCTCAAGATGCAACATTAAAAGGGAAACGTTCTCTTGGTTGTGATGTGATTATTAGGAACTTGAAGCAAGGTTATTATATTCCATAGAAAGCTTGAAGAACATGCAGCTGAGATGATGTTATAAATCAGCTTTGGAAAAATGGGATTTCTCTATCAGCAAATGCTGCCAGAATAGGGTACACTAACTGGAGATTTGTATTCAGTATCCAATGTGATTTTATATACAAGAGCAAGATCAAAACTCTACCTTGAGACCATGATTTCAAAATGAACTAAGCAAAATAATTTTAAAAGGATGGAGGCACTCCTTCAGCCCAGCTACACCTCAAGTAAAATCAAAAACTGACAGACCAAATTCACCACTGACCAATCCCCTAATGTGTGGGGCAATATTTTAAAAAAGCAAATGGGATAATATGGGCAGTTAAAAGCCTGTCAGCCTGACACTGATTAATAAAGAAATGAAGATAGGTAATAGAAATAATGGTAATCAATACAAGTGTATAGAAAATAGATCTTGTCAAACTAAATGTGATATCTTTTTTGATGAGAATTCAAGTTTTGTTGATAAAGATAACAGTGGTGCTAAACAGACTTCTCTAAGTCATTTAACCTGCTACCACTTTACATTTTATTTAAACTAGAATGACACAAAGTCCATGTGGCACACATTGCATGAATTAAAAAAGCAAAACAAAAGAGGGATCATCATCAAATGGGTATGTTTCTTGTTGGGGGGTCTCAGGGATTGTTCTTAACTCTGTACTACTTAAAAAAATTAACTAATGAACTGGGAGAAAACAGAAAATTGTTACTGAAGTTTGCAGAGGGCACAAAGATTGAGGGACAGACATTTTGAAGAGGACAGGTCACTGATGCTGAACAATTTTTTGGTAAGTTGGTCTCAAGTGGATAATATAAAATAACATCTATAAAGCTATGGCTGAAAAGGAATTGGAAGTAGTGCCTACTGAAAAACGCAGGATTTTGGCATTTTGAAATGTCATGCAAACATTTCAAAAAAAATTCTTCTTGAAACACCAATGCACAGAAATGAAATGAAATTTGCTTCCTAGGACCTGCAGCCACTGAATGAAATTGGCATTGTTACCTCTCGTCTGACCTGCTCTACTTAGGAGTATTGGTGGATAATCAGTTGAACATAAGCTCCCTCGTGAAGATGCAGCCAAAAGGGTTAATACAATCCCTGGCTACATAAACAGGGGAATGGCAATTAGGAGGAGAGAGATAATATTACAGCTATTGTATACAGTGACAAGTTCTGGTTTCCACAGTCAAAGTAGTATGTCAAGAAATTGAAAATGGTTCAGAAAAGAGCCACATGAATGAATGAAGGATTGAAAAATAGGCCTTCTAGTGAAAGACTCAAGAAGCTCAATCTGTTTATCTTAAGGAAAAGAAGGTTACAGAGTGAACTGATCAATCCATAAGTAACTTCAGGGAGAACAAATATTTGATGACAGAATGCTTTTCAATCTTGCAGACAAAGGTATAACTAGAGCAAAGAAGCTGAAGTTAAATTTAGACTGGAAATACATATTAACTATGAGGGTAAGTAACCACTGGAACATCTATCCAAGATTTCTGAGATATTTTCTATAACTGGCAAATTTTAAATCAAGTTTGGGTGCTTTTCTAAAGATATGCTGTAGTTCAAATAGGAATTAATTCAGGGGAATCTCATTGTCTGTATAATACGGGGGCTTGAACTAGATGGTTACAATGGTCCCTGTCCCTGCTAGTTTTGTAAGCATGCTAGCAGAATTCCATTTTTATTTTTTCCCTGCTTTCAATAATTGTTACCAGTTTTCATTTTTAAGATTTGTTTCTTTATTTTTACATTTGTGTGAGGGAAGGTTTGGTGTTAGCGTTAGGGCAGCACTGGGTGGGGAAGAGCAGAGATCCTCTAGCTTGGGAGCGAAAGAGCAGGTCCATGACAGCAGAGCTACAGAGTTCTTCCTGCACTGCCACAGAAGTCATTCAGCAGTAGGGTGTTCTCTGACAAAGGCAGGGGCTTGTCCACCTTCTCCTCCATGTGGTCATGGACTGGGATCTCTGCTCTGCCACACCAGAATCATAGCCGCTGCCCCGCACTTTGTGCCTTCAGGACTTGGGTCTCACCAGCCCTGAAGCAACATGGGCATCCAATCCAGCTCTTTCACAGACCTGCTCTCTCAATCCCATAACAGCAGGGCTGCAGGGATCACCTAGCACTGCCACGGGGCCAGTGACCACTGATCCCTTCATGCTCAACGGCAGTTGCAGATGGATTTTTTTCTGGTGATTTCAGTGTGTCAGCTAAAATCAACATTTACTGAGTCAGTGTTCCATGCAAGCTGTACACTTATGCAGCCACTCAGGAGGAGATTCATATGCTTCACAGCTGATTAGCGGAGCACCCACTGCTAGGTTTTTGTTTCTACTGGAGGTTCCCATTGGCAAATGCCTGGGTGCACATACAAATATTCTGCCCACGGATAGAAAAGATTAAAGAGAACATTTCTGACAGTTATTAATTAAAACTGAATTCTGCCGAACCTACTTGTAACGCCATGAATTTATGAATTTGCACCATGGACCAATGCACTACATCCACTCAAAATATATTTACTCAAAGACTGTACTGAATCTCTGTTGGACTACACCCCCTTCATAGAGTACCAAAAGCAGGGCTGGATTACCCAATAGGCAGATTAAGCACATGCTTAGGGCACCAGCAAAACAGGGGCACAAAAAAAAAAAAAAAAAAAAGAGAGATTTTATGGTATAATATTGTTTATTTTGAATTACATATGCAGGGGGCACCATAATCTTTTCAGTGCTTAGGGCCTCTAAAGGTCTTAATCTGGCCCTGACCAAAAGCTATATGTTAGAGACATGGTGCAGAAAAAGCCATTTTCTTACATATAGTATGGAACTGCTGCTCCTTTGGACTGGTATCTTCCAAGATGAAAAAATCCAATCACATAACTTATATAAATGGAAGAACAGAACAATTCTGATTCTGCGCATTATGACATCTAAGCAAGTGGGTTAACAAAACAACAGTAATAATAACTGGATTCTGATACTTAATTGAGATCCCTCCTAAAGTAAAGATGTCAGAATGTCGCCCCCAGAGAAGAAATTAATAGTAAGGAATTAGAATGAGTAAGACTATTATTTTGGTAATCCATCTGTCAAAAGTCACAGTATCCAAAAGGACTCAAAAGTATGGGTATTATTACATACAAACAAAGCCAGCTACACATTTTTCCAGTAGATCTGATGAATATAATGTAATTAATCTTCTTCAAACTGAAATGGAAACCTAGTAAATATGGTTAAATTATATTACATTGAAACTTAGATTTATTTTTATTTTCCTTTCTCCATTTGCTTAAAGATACCATTTTTTGGTAAAGAATAACTTTAAAGGTTTGAGAGAAAACAGGCCTAAAGCATAAAACTGCCCTCTTCCTGTAAATTCTCCTTGATAATATCTACCTTTTGGAGCTTTAATAGCTTTTTTTTTTTGGCATGATTATCATTACATGCCTACAAATGACTTGAGAATGGTTAGGCTGCTGGAACTGCTGCCTAGTGACAGCCCATCATCCTTACTATGATTGTTTCCTTGTACTCCCCCATACGTCTTGTCTTCTTATTTGAGATACTCGTGCACGGATTGAGCTTTTGTTCTGTGTTGGTACAGCCCTGGCACATGACATCTGGGCTTCTGACTATGACTCCAGTGTGCTATGGTTATAAAACTAAATACATTATAAGTAATAAATATTAGGGCTGTCAAGCGATTAAAAGTGTAATTGCAATTAATCGCACGATTAAAAAATTTCAGCACGATTAGTTGTGCAATTAATCATGTGCACCTCCCCTTTGAAACACTGTGGCGGCGCTTCAATGGGGCAGCATTGCATGGAGCCCCAGATCAGCTGGAGTCCCCAGCTGATCCCGGGCTCCATGCAGCACTGCCGCTTGGAAGTGCCACAGCAGCATTTCCAAGGTGCAACACATTAGGAGCCGGGGATCAGCTAGGGACTCAAGCTAATCCCTGGCTCCGCTTGCGCTGCCCTTTTGAAGTGAAGCTGGGAGTCCCCAACTAATCCCCGACTCCTAATGTGCTGCCCCTTAAAAGTGCCAAAACAGCACATCAAAGCGGCAGCGCAAGCAGAGCCAGGGATCAGCTGAAGTGCCCAGCTGATCCCTGGCTCTGCATTGCAAAGCACCTTTGAAGTACTGCTCCGGCACTTCCAAGGTGCTACGCTTGTGTCGCCCCATGGAAGCGCCAGAGCGGCACTTCAAAGGGGCAGTGCAGCATTAACACCTGCGATTAACTCGTTAAAAAACTTAATGTGTTAACCTGTCCTGTGTTAATCGCAGGCGTTAATGCAGGTTAAATGACAGCCCTAATAAATATAATCGTATTTGTCTTTCTGTGAAATATTCATGTTTGTGTTCAGCATAAGGTACCTAAGTGTTAGACAGGGCTGATAAGGCTCTATTATAAACAAAGCAACTATAAGTAAATCCAACTCCAATGATTTTCTTTAAGAGAGTCGCCAGATATGAGCCATTACACATATTTTGTGCTAGCCTATCAGTACATTGCAGTATAGCTTTACAAATGTCCTAGTGCAGCTACCTAGCACAGATTCCAGCCTCATGGGAATTCTATGCACACTAAACTAAATGATCATATCTCTATTCTTTGAGCATTTGGTCATCTAGTGCCATCATTTCTCCTTTACTCATCAACCAACCAGACAATTTAAGCCAACATTACTTGACATGAAACTAGAAATAGTATGTATATAATATCGCAGTAGAGTCCACATGGATAGTTAATGCACAGCATGCTATGGCACTGTAGAGCTATATCCCATCTTGCTGTGCACTAACTCACTATCTAGACTGACAAATCCTCAGACATGGAAGCTAATTCTTCCACTTCACTTGGTTCTGGTGATGCTTCATCAGGTGAACTCTCTCTACTTTTGCACACAATATTTTAAGAAAGAGGTGAATAGGAGACCTACATAGATTATAAAAGCTTGAAAAAGCGTTACCAGAAGGAAAGGGGGAAAGAATTAGGCATGTTTACACTAGTAAGGAAAAGGCCAAAGACTACATAAAAATAGCTTTTAAATACATTAAGGGCTATTATGAAAAAGAAAGTGATCAATTGTTTTCCTTGTTTAATCATGGTTAGGACAAGATGTAATTGGCCTTGATTTCAGTAAAGAAGATTAGGTTGGAAAGTTTTCCATAATATCTAACTATAAACTTAGTTAAATTCTGGAATAGGCTTTGAAGGGAGGCTTTGGAATCCCTTTTACAGGAAGTGTTGAAAAACAGGTTAAACAAACACCTGTCAGGAATAAACTAGGTATATTTAATCCTATTTCAACACAGAGGAATAAACTACATGATCTCTTGAGATCCTTTCCAGTCCTACATTTCTAGGATTCACTGATCTGACAAACGCCACTATACACACCGTAATCTGGTAATTTTGACAAGAATATAATGCCTTAGTAGAAATGACTCATTTCTAATAGAGAAGCAACACTTAAGATGATGGCATGAGTCACTGGAAAGCACTATTGGGGTATTTTCGACGCTGGCATGAGCTGTAACTCACTGCTTTTGAGGATTTATAACCTGCTGAGAGATTAGACAATGATGAAAGCATTTGAAGTTTGTCTGGATATTAGATATAACTCATTAATTCTGAACTGGTATTTGACTTAATGATCTTTTTTTAGGAAATCTCCTTGGTTTGAATTTTTCAGATAAGTTCTTCAGTACTGTAATGTAAGTTTATTGGCACTGAAATAGAAGTCTCTCTTCTTCTTTAAATTCAGATGGGCCAGATATCAAGAGAACATCTCTCAGTGGACAAAAAAGGCAACTATATTTCTGGCAAAACAAGACAACAATAAATCTTTCTCTTTGTGCACAATCCCCTTCTCAACACTACTAACCTCTAATCACTTGTGTTAAGGATCTCTGCAGATTTGTACTCTCTTCAGAGACCCTACTGAGACCTGACTAAAAAGTGACCTTACAAGCAGTGCAGCTGTGCAGCTTTACTTATTTTCCAATCAAATCAAACATCCTTCAGTTAGCTCCCTGGACATATGGTGCAGCCATCTGTAAAAACAACAGTTTTCCCCAGTATGACGACTGGGATGGATTAGTTTGGTCCTGGCAATAAATGGGCAAACTGAGATGAATATTTAGTTGCCCCGTTAAAAGAATTCATAATTCAAATGGTTGCTGTACAGTTCTCTATAGGGAATTTGGAAAAAGCTCATGAACAAAACAGCTATTGGGAAACAGTAAATGGAAATCACTGCATCAGCTGTCAAATCTTTGTTCTTTCCTCTGCTTTACCTTTGGGCTACCCAGACTCTTTGTCTTTGTGCTAATGGTAGCGAGAGAAAAAAATATCCCCAAAGACTTCATGTATGCCTCTGAATTTAGCCTCGAGGAAAAAAAAATTAACCTTTCACCATTATAGGCCACAAATTAGTGCTCCCACTTCCAGGAGCCAGTACAGTACTACATCTATGTTATAATGGCCTCCTTTAGTCCTCATATGTTCTGTTAATCTGCTTAAACCAAGAAGTTCTTTCATCCCAAATAAAAATAACTACAGAACGTGGCAGTCCCTGGGCTAGGGAGACTAGATAATATAGCTAAATTAATAGACTTAAAAATAGAAAATGAAGTTGTGAGGACCCATAATTACAAACCTAGGAACAAACCAAACTTGTTTGGCCCCTTGTGCATTAGAGAATGCCCCTTTGATTTATAGCACTAACAGTCCTCTTAAATATGTGTCTTTGGCAGATTTTTTTGGTCTACAAAGAAACAATGAACTATCTGTTACAGCAAGGTAAACCATCAAGGACAGACAGACCCAATTCAGTTTGAGGGTTTCTTAAGTAAGCTGCCACAGAACAAGTAAGCATTCCCATTTCCAATCATTGTTAGTAAGGGTTTGCACTTTGTGCCTATTACATGAATGGTACTTAGGACTATGTTTTATACTAACATAAGCCAAGAGGACAATCTATAAAGGGATGGAAAGGGATAGTGGATGTAATTATGTTATAATGGTACCTCACTAGGGCCCCAGTTCAGCAAAACACTTGTGTCCCATTGAAGTCAATGAGATTTAAGCCTGAGCATAAACATAAGCAAGTGCTGACTCTAGTTTAAAGTCTCTCTAGAGAAGAGACTGTACTATATGGGGCTTGCACTTTCAGAAAAATATTAACAAACTTATCAGAGAGCGAAGCTTTTGTAAGATGAGAACTCATCAAAAAGCACCCGTGATGTTGGGAACTTCTCAGGGCAGTTTGAGTTGTGGTGGTAGCAATGGTATTTGTGGTGCAAAGGAGCAATGAAGTAAAGAACCAATAGGAAGATACAGCTGTCTCTCCAATGCAATATCTGGATATTCCTAATAGCAGTGAGACATTCCTAATGAAAGCATTCTTGTGCCTTTTCTTTTTTAAACTGAGCCATCAAAACTCTGAAATTCTAAAGCGCTTATTAAAAATATGGCAATGTATCAGTCAATGTGATTTGACTCTAAATCCAGAATACTGACCGGAGATCAATTAGCCTTTATACTTTTTGCCAAAAGGATTCTCAAGCAGCTGAAAAGCTAATAAATATATTTTCATTCCTTTCTGTACAGAGTATCTGACCTTGAGTTTTCCAGGGAAGAACAGGCTCAATAATCTCTCTACTAAAAACTATTTTGATTGGGATAATCTTGGACTTGAGTTTGTTAGGTGACCTGCCACTGTGATTTTTCTTGAACAGGAGAGGTTAAAGATTCAATAGTAAGAGATTGGTGTACAGAGCTGACTTGAGTAAAGGCTGGCTATAAACTGTTTGACTATAGGTTTCCAGCAGCTGTCCTTTCTGAAGGAGGAATGACCAAACCACCAGCTCAGGATCAGTGAAGCATGAATATGAACAATACACCCACCTTTGCGCACACATCCTTCACCTGATTAGTACTTAGGTCTCATCACTCAACCAGGAATCCAGCTGAGTATTTCCAATAAAATCGTAAACTGAAAAAATCTGTCCCATCAAATTATTTTAAACTCAATATGTTCAAGTCTGTTACATTTCCAGAGTGCACTTTTCACAGGCTTATGTTAAAACATTAATATGCAAAACCTGATTGCCAAAACTAACCTTTATAGTTATAACTGATGCAATGTGACCATTAAAGTGTTATGTCACATGTAAAAATAGTTATTTTCTGTATCAAAGAAATGTAATTCATTCTCTTTAGAAAACTTTTAATGACAGTTTCCTGATACTCTGTATTACAAACATAAGAAAGGCAATTTCTGAAAATAGTGATGAATTAGCTGGAGAACTGATGTTACCTAGCAGAAAATAATGAGGAGGGCACAAAAGTTAGTAGGTACCCCATCAAGGGAAGTATTGAAGAACTTCCAAGATATAAGATAATACAACACACAGAACTTTCTGATCTCTATTTTCCTTCACCTGTTCGGGTCCTTGTTTATCTCAAAGAGAAATGAAATGCCACATTTCCAGTAAGCATCTTTTCATAATGTAAATATATGTAAATTAGTCTCACTTTAAACAGCAATGCCACTTTTATTTGCTGCATTACCTTGGAAGAACATGAGGATGGTCTCATGAAAAGTTGGAACCCCTATGTGAGCAGGGTCTGAAAATAGGTAATGTCATATCACTCTCTCAAGTTAATTGAGAGATTCTGTTTATGAAAGCTAGTACGTCTTAAGCAAAAGAAATAACTAATATCCACAATGGATCCGGATAATACAGAAATAAAGTATTATCACAAAATAAGTAACAAAGCTATCTCATGCATCACAACAGACTCCAGCTCTGAAAATCATGGGGTTTGAACAGAAACAGACAGAAATCCAAACACAGCCAGCTTGTAATTCAGAATATTGAATACAAACAAGTGTTTATAAGCAATCTATAGAGCAAGAATTAATTACAAAAAAAATTGTTTGGAATTTTAAAAATGATGTCTTGGTGACTTCTATTTATAGAACCTCCTGTCTTTCAAAGTTTTATCACTACCTCATAAAAACCTTATAAATGTTCTACAGAGGAGCAGCCTGTGTACTGTATATATGTTTATACATTTTCTGTCGGTATATAGCATTTCTAGCTTTATATTCCCTTGGTTTTTATTAGTATGGACCTTTGCATAGTCCTTTTTTTCCTTTATGAGGTGAGCTATCTGCTAGTTTATTCCTCCTTAATTGATGACAATAGCAATAAATTAAATCCCTCTGAAAGACTTGATTTTTCAATCAAAGCTCACAAACATAAGAGGAAAGAAATGAAAATATAAATAATTTACATATATTCAATGTTACATAAACATGTACATGTATTAATAAGTATGAAGTATTAAAATATATCTGTTTGTTCCCTGCTCTGAGTCTGCTACCGCATCCTGTCTTCTAGTCTAGTGCTGTTATACAAATGCTTAACTTTATGCTTTGTGCATTTTCCAGTGGAGGTGCGGGCCTACACACAGTGCATAAATTGTAGCTCATATGTAAGTTTTTTCAAGACCTGTGCTGGCTTTAACTATAATTTCTTTAGGGACAAGGAGTCTTCATTTTTGAGTTTTGTACAAGTACAGCATTGGAGCTTACAAATAACAAACAACAAATTATTTGGAGATGATTAGATCACAAAAAAAGGATCATAACTTACAGTGACAAAAAAAGAGCAAATAAAATTCTAGGGAACAAATAACCCATTTTTCACACAAATGTTCCTAGGGAGAAAAAGAGAGACATGAAGAAGACTATTTTAAAAGTATTTCAGAAGCTTACTTACCAGTATTTCTCTCAAAAAGGGGAAAAACTTGATTCAAAAATGCAGATATTACAGGGGCTCTGACTCAAGCTCCAAAGTTGTTGTGGAGGAAGATTATTGTTAGTGGACTAATTTCACTTGATTTTGCACAGGTGCGGGTGGGCCTTCCAAAATCTCTAAGTATGAGGCTCAGAGTCAAACACCATTTGTGCCAGAAATAAACACCTGTTCAAAGTGGAGTTGTTCCAGCAGGATATGAACTATTGGAGAAAGTATCTGCAGTAACTTTAAAACTAAATACCTATACTGCCTTAACCCTAGAAAATATTCTCTGGGGGTGAGAAGAAACAACTTTGTCCTCAATCAGACTTTTGGTATCTCTCAAATCTGTCAATTACCAATGAAATGTAATAAGGTACTTTCTAAATGCACTCTGATCTGGTGCTCTGCACAAATGGGGGCGTGTCCACATTTTCTCCCAGGTTTATTTCTGAAGCTGGAAGTAGTTGTTACTTCTTTGTGTCAATTTTCCAATTTCCCATCTGAAAAATGTGGTTGGTAGTATTCACCCACACAGACTCCTTTCTTTGACAGATTGGTATATTTAAATTGGCATCTCCTGAAGGCAAGGACTCTCCCTTATTATACATGTGTGTAGCATCTAGTGCAATGAGGCCAAATGCTCAGGTTCAGGGTGTACTGCAGTGGAAATCAATCAACCAACCAACCAACCCACCCACCAGTTTCCCCACACAGGATCTTTAAGACTGAGCAAGAGTTTGTACTATGGAAGAATACTTTTTAGAAAGTATATTTCCTGGTCCTTGTAATACCACCCTGAAGCATTTATTATACCCTCAAAAATGCTGCTTGTGTATTAAGATGTAAAACTAGCAATCCTTAAACATTGATTTGCTTGTAGGTGCTCTTTCACTAACCAAAACAGTCCTTTTTATAAAAAATATAAATAAAAAGAACGATTTTATATATATATTAACACTTAGAGAGTGAAATTCAGTTCTAAGTCTTAATGGTAATTGTATCAACTATTATTTTTCCCCAGCTGAATTCAAAATGCAACTTTCAGACACCTAGGCTGTGTCTACATTGGCACCCTTTTCCGGAAAAGGGATGCTAATGAGACACTTCGGAATTGCAAATGCCGCGGGGATTTAAATTTTCCCCGCGGCATTTGCATGAACATGGCTGCCACTTTTTTCCGGCTCAGGGCTTTGCCGGAAAAAAGCGCCAGTCTAGACAGGTGCTCAGGAATAAGGGATCTTCCAGAAAAGGCTTTATTTTCCGAAAGATCCCTGTCTAGACTGGCGCTTTTTTCCGGCAAAGCCCCAAGCCGGAAAAAAGCGGCAGCCATGTTCATGCAAATGCCGCGGGGAAAATGTAAATCCCCGCAGCATTTGCAATTCTGAAGTGTCTCATTGGCACCCTTTTCTGGAAAAGGGATGCTAATGTAGACACAGCCCTATACTTATTTAAATTACCTCTTCTGACTGTTATAGTGTTAAGTGAAATAACGAACAACTCTAGGAGACATTGAAATATGTGAAATCAGGTCCAACTAGAGATTTCTGTAACGAGAAGTGATGTTTAGCTCAAAGGGCATATCAAACCAGTTTCCCTATGAATTTCTTTAATGCCAGGAGGAATAACTTCTTCCCATAGATTCCCAGGGCCAGGCCAGAAAGTGACCTTCATTCAAAGTTTCATGCTGCCAAAGGGAGAATGAAGCCAGCAGTGGCCTCTCCATTAAGATCTCTGCTATTGTACTCCAAAGACTGCAGCTGCCAGTGGGAGCAGGAGGGCCTCCTGAGGCCTACATCACTGTTAGCACATGGCAGCTTGTTTCCTTTATGAAGAAAGGCAAAATATGGAAGCACAGAGCTAGGTGTAGCATTGTCTCTTTTTTTTCACATCAACCTTTCTATCAACTAATCAGAATAAATCTGGGTGACATTAATAGCTACAGAAGACTCATCCTATCTAGACTGGAATTCTTGTCAGAGCTGACTCACTTGGCTGATCCTGATTTCTTGTCACAGAAAGGCTCCCAGTTGAAATGGGCAACAGTAAATTAAAGTGAGCTGCACAACAAAACTAGACTTTATTTAATCTACATGAGTTTCTGTTTCATAGAGCATCTTTAATATAGCATTATGAGTACCATCTGTTGTCTATTGCAGCTGAACTGTAAGCAGGGAAGATGGTAGGAGGCAGGTGGACTATGCAGAGCAGGAAAATTGTGGCTTACTATTAAACAGTATACTGAAGTAGCCTATCAGCTTAACCATATTAACTATTGTAACGCTAGCCCTCCTGGGGCAAATGCCAGTACGATGCCAATTCTGTAAATAATCTTGCCATAGTATAATAAAATACCTGACCTGGAAAAAATGCAATAGCTTTACTAAGGAGCTGTATAAACAATTATCATGATTAAAAGCAAAACAGCAAATCTGTGATTTCCCCCAAGCAGTAGCATAAGAAGGTGGGAGGATAAAATCCAGCACATTAAGAGCAACCATGCATCAAGCCAAATTTCTATTTGGCACTGTAGCAGCTTATGCTGTAGACCGACTACCAATGAAAAGAAAGTCAGCCCTTGGCAAAGGCAACTTTCTAGCATTTCTCTCCTCTGCAAATTTACCCTGTAAGAGACTCATAGCACAGTGTTATCAAAGGAAGTATTTTTAAAGCCATGCCTAAAGGTTCAAAGCACTCACTGCTCATTATAGTTAAGTGTTATGCAACTGAAGCCTTTCCAATACTTTAAATGGTCCCCTCTAAATCTAGGTCTTCACTAAATATTACGTACAATTCCTGTTTTACACAGCAGTAAATTGCAGGTCTTTGTCCTCGTGCCAATTACCTATTATGATTTGAGAAACTATAGTTTGGGGAAATTAGGTGCTGGCACAGATGACAAGTTGTAAAAGTAGAAAGCAGCCAACTTAAAGCGTGTTGTTTACAGAAAAAGATAGTATGAGACATGACAAATAATGACCAGGTCCTACTAGTGTGAGGTCTCACTGGCTTCACTGCAGCTACATTCAAAAGTAAAATAAGCAGGATTGTCACCTTTTTTCTTAACTTTGTTGTCATGGTATTTAAAGAAAGGAGAATGTCCCAAAGAGAGTAAAACAAAACAGCAGAATGTTATCCTTTCATAACTGTTTATTTTTATCAGTAAAATATGATAAGCAAAGACTATAATAGGGTTCAAAAAAGATTAATTCATAGAAGATAGGTCTAATGACTGCTATTAGGCAGGATAGGCAGGGATGCAAAACCATATTCTGAAGTGTCCCCAGCCTCCGTTTCTGAGGAGCTGGGAATGGGTGACAGATGATGGATTATTTGGTGGTTACCTGTTCTGCTCATTCCCCCAGAAGCACCTGGCTATAGCCACTGTTAGACATCATGATACTGGATGGGCCATTATTCTGATTCAGTATGGCCATTCTTATGTTCTTATGGGTGGGTACAATGTGGAAAAAAAAGAAAAAAATGAAAATATGGAAACTAAAAATTCCTTCCCACAATATTAAAAATTCTTGCTCACAGATCAAGCTAAGAGCAAGCCTGCTGAAGCTACATGTTAGACAGCCCTTCCGAGCTGGTAACTTCAGGATCTGCAGTTGTTTTTATTGAGGCTTTTTTGTGGGGATTAATTAGTTTCAAACCAATTACTTTGCAATACATTCTAGCAAGGTATGCGGAGCTCTTACATTTATTGGGCACTTCTTATTTCATATCATTGAAAGAAAAAAAGATAAAAAGCAATCTAGAAAGGGTGATTTTACCAGCTAAGGAACTGACGTAGCATTAACATATCTCAACTACAGCATCTGTAAAACTTGGTCTCTGAATTTTTGAGGGTGTAGAATGATACTGGAAATGGTTTAACAACATGCCACTTCTGGCAGTGATCATAACAGATACCTGTTTTTTTTCTTCATAAGCTAAGTAGAATCAGTCATGGCCACTACAACAAATAGATGGGAGATCGCCAAGTTAAAAACACAGGTTCTGTAGTGTCTTTGCCTGAGAAAATAGGGTAATATCTTGGGGCACTCTGCTTCTAGGTTCCTGTCTCTCATTTGAAATGTAAACTTGAGGGCTATTGGTGAACAAGATACACTAACTCAGGAGGGAGGATGCAGAGGTATTGTATTCCTGGCCTGCTTGAGTACAGGTCAGTGTCTTGGTGCAATTTAAAGTAGCTTGGAAAATACCAGTAGCCCCCAAAAGCCAATTCAGTACCTTGGATCAGCACTTCTCTGAAAGACTTGGGCATAGGTCCTGGCCATGAATTGTCATTAAAGATGCCATTGCATTTGGTAGTTTCAGTATCTTGACAAAGCTCCAGTTCAGGTAGCTACAATCTGCATATTCATTTTGCTAAATGGATACAGTGTCCTTTGCCTTTTTAGAAAAAGTGTTAATTAAGATAAGTTAGATGTATTCAAGTCAAAAGAGTCTGATGAAATTCATTCAAGGGTACTTAACGAACTAGTGAAGCAGTCTCAGAACCCTTATCTATCACCATAATGAACTACCAAGGACAGCTGAAGTCCCAGACAACTGGAGAAAGGCAAACCTATTACAGGTTGAACCTCTTTAGATCTGACCTTTAGATCTTTGGCACCCTCGAAATCTGACAAGTGCCAAATCAGGGAATTTGACTGCCCATAGGAGGTCAATATTGTCTAGCAGCATTACCAACATTTGCATTGCTTGCTGGGCTCCTAGAAGACATTTAGGAGTAAATTAGAGTTAAATGACAGCACAGAACACCGAGAGTCAGGATTGGTGACTGTAAACAAACTTCATGGGACCACGGGAAACTTAGCCTTTACCTTGATTTTAGTGAGGATTTTTGATACTGTCCCACCTACATTTTCATAAACAAACTAGAGAAGCATGATTTAGGTGAAATTATTAAAAGGGATGTACAGCTCCTAATTATCAATAGTTCACTGTCAGAAGAGAGTTAAATAATTTGAGTACTTTGCACCAACAAGTTCTGTATTTAAAACAAAATTAAGTGAAGTTATAGCATGGGGAAGCACCCATATACTGAAGACCATTAATCTACAGAACATGAAGAACACTAGACCACAGAGAATCAGGATGGTCTTTTGGATAAGGCAGTGGAGTAGGACACAGGAGATCTCAGTTCAATTCCCAAATCAGTCCCAGACTTCCTCTGTGATCGTGGTTGAGTCACTTAATCTCTTTCTGTGCCTCTATGCCACAAATATAAATCTATTAAAGGTCATGAGACACTATGGCCATATATGATCATATGTAGATATAAACTCTCCCATTTTGCTTCAACCGTGCTATGGAGTAATCCCTTCTTGTGGTGTCAGTAGCTCAGTCTCATGCTAATTTCTGATGATTGTGTGTCATTTAGGAATACCCTATGCTAAAGGCTCATACAGAGCCACTCCACTCAAGGAGACACTGAATATTAGAGGGCACTTTTGAGAATTTGAACTTAATTTTCTGTCTCTCTCACTTGTTCATGTCATGAGTAAGAAAGAAAGAGGATTCAGTTTTAATGGAAAGAATAACTTAAACTCAATGAAAACTTGATGACAAACACTGAAGACGTGACTAATTAAGTCTCAGACTGTGCAGTGGCCCATATAATGGGATTGGTGACCTCATTTCAGAGCCAAGTCTACATCTACAAAAAATATGAATACCAGTGGTCTTCAGGCTGGCTGAGAAGATTCCATGTGATCCTTATGTGAGATTGCAGCAGAGAAGAGGATCTCAGTCATGGGTATGGGTACCCTGGAGGGTACGCAGAGGTCTTCCCAGGGCACATCAGCTCATCTAGATATTTTCCTAGTTTTATAACAGGCTACATAAAAATCATTAGCAAACACAGTACAGCCTAACATTTTGTACAAATTACTAGTTTATACAGCTCTATACATTGAAATATAGTGCAATGTTTATATTCCAATCAATTTATTTTATGATTATATAGTAAAAATAAGAAAGTAAGCGATTTTTCAGTTGTAGTGCACTAACACTTTTGTACTTTTCTGTCTGAGTTTGTAAGCAAGAAGTTTTTTAATGAGGTGAAACTTGGCATACCCAAGACAATTCAGACTCCTGAAATGGTACAGTGATCTGAAAAGGTTGAGAATTGCAGTAGAGGGAAAACCCACCCAAAACCCTTTCCTACCCCTCATGTTGCAAGTAAGAGCTAAACATAAATTCAGATGTTGTGCTCAGGGAAGCAGAGTGTACTGCTCTCTCCCAGATCCCTCAGGTGCACACAGCATCCAAAAGGAAGCATAGATGAGTCTAGATCATTGTTTATCTCTTTTTCCCCACTGTGCATGTAAAAATCCTGTGTGAATTAATAAACTATAGCCTGTACTGCATGCCCGGGAATTGTGGGAGACAACTTAAGTCCTGACTGACATTAACTAAACCTTATTTTAGTTATTTTTGCTGTAGTAAATCAAAAGACTTCCTGTGGGCCTGAGTCTACCATTCTTACTCACATTGAGTAGCTTAACACCTGTCTGAGGGGGAGTATTCAGTGTGAGTAAGGAAGGCAAAACCATAAACTGTCTGAGCAACAAACCGCTCATACAAAAAGTATGTTAAAGTGGATTTTGTGCCCAAGATAGGAGCATAGTCTCACCATCCCCTTGGTTTTTTAATGTTTTCCAAGTTCCTCAGTCTGAAGTACTTTTCTCCTTGATCATTAGCAGGAAAAAGGTGGTCTGGACTGTGGGATTCAAAATTGTTTTGCCAGATCAATGTGGCTACTTTACAGTGTTTGGTAATTCATTGCCTTCCTTTGGTATGGAAGAGGCTAGAGAGCTGTCCAGAAATTCACAAGGGCAAAGAAGAGGGCACAAACAGCATTTAGCAAGAAAAACAATTAACACTCTACACAAAAAATGCTGGACTTACTGGCAATAGAAAACTAAAGAATTATAACTGGTTCTAATTACTACGTACACAAAGTTAGGTTTTAGAACTGTAACCAACATACGCTCAAAGTATGAAATTATTTCCAGTTTACTCCTTACAACTGAAAACTCACCTATCATTATAAAGTAAAAACTACAAACATGTCTGCATTCATGAAAATGGGGCTTGGAAATTAAAATTCGATTCTTGGGATAAAATGACCATTACTATATAAGGCCACTGTAGATGTACCTCCCAATTAATTTTCTAGATGAAGTTCCACAGATTCTTCTCTAATATTGAATCTGTGCGCAGTGACAGCTGATGGGAGGTTCAACTGCTCTTGCTAACCCCATTGAAAAAGTTGGGTGAAGGATACCTTTGTGAAAGATGAGGGGTCAAGAAATGTGAAACCTCTGAAACATCTTTTGACCCAAAGCCTGTGAGCTGAACAGCAGTTAACAAACCACAGAAGCCAAGAACCAGAGTAATACATAATAGACATGAAAATGTCATTGTTAGTCTCACCTAAATCCCCTGATAATCCAAAATCAATGCCTGCCTTCTCTTTTCCATTGCCTTATACAATCTTACAGATTTTCACAGCTGCTGCTTCTTTCACTTTCAGGTTCAGAAGCATGCAGAAAAGAAATGATTTGCCACAGAAAAACCTATTCAGATAACTTATGATTCAGAGAATAGTCTGCCTACTTATATGATTGTAATCCACATCCATCAGGGACATTGGCAAGTGCAAATGACTGCCAATGTCAGAACAGAACTCTCTGTTCTTTAATTGATCACACTATCTTATATAATTGCAATTAAAAATAATCTGCATAGGTATTCCTCAAAAAAGCTTCAGTTTTTCTATCCTGATGTCTTCAATACCACATGAAATAAATTAAAACCTGGCTAACTGAAATGTCTCAAAAATGTAATTCTAAACAGGGAATCACAATCAAACAGATGTCTTTCTAATGCTGTCCAATGAGGATTGATTCTTAGCCCTATGATATTAAATGTTTTTATCAATGACCTGGAAGGAAATGTAAAACTAGCTCTGATAAAGTTTGCAGAGGGATATGCAGAGAGTGGTAAAGGTAAGGACCAGGACAGGTCACTGACACAGAGTGATCTGGATTGCTTGGTAAACCGGAAGCAAGCAGCCTATATTGTCAAATATAAGTGTATAGCTCTAGAAGAGAAAGAATGTAGGTCATACTTACAGTCTGGGGGACTCTGTCCTGTTAAGTAGCAACTCTGAAAAAGATTTGCAGATCCTGGTGAATAATCTGCTAAATAAGCGCTTGCAGTGCAATGCTGTAACCTAGAGGGCTTGTGTGACCTTGGGTATATAAATAAGAGAATACCAAGTAGAAGTAGGAAAGTTATTCTCTCTATATATTGGTGCAACAGCTGCTAGAATAATGTGTCCAGCTCAGGTGTCCACAATTCAGGAAGGATATTCATATGTTGGAGTGGATTCAGAATAGAGCCCTGAGGATGACTGCAAGATTGGAAAACATGCTTTGCAGTGCTAGACTCAAGGAAAATCATCTATTTACTTTAACAAATAGAAAATTAAGAAGTGACTTGATCACAGTTTATAAGTACCTACATCTCTGATAATGGGCTCCTCAATCCGGCAGACAAAAGTATAATAAGAGCCAGAGGCTGAAAGCTGAAGCAACACATTCAGAATGGAAAGAATTTTCAACACTGAGGAAATTAACTACTGGAACAGCTTAGCAAGGGTTGTGGTGGTTTCTCCATCACTGGCAATATTCTAAAATCAAGACTGGAAGCTTTTCTTCAGGGATGTTTTATAGCATAAGATATACAAAAGGGCTAATTAGGTGATCACAGTGATCCCTTCCAGCTTTATCTATCAAGCTATGCATCTTTTAAAGTAAGTATTTTTAGCCCAGTAACATTCCAGACTATTCCACTTACATGTCTCTCCATTTATAGCTAGATTTTATTGACCGATAAGGTTGTTCTTCTTTCAGTACATAACTTATAATTTATGAATCTATTAACAAGTCATTCAGAATGTAATAAGACATAATTCTTCAACAGAGACTGCTTCTTTTTCAGTATTCTCTCCCTAATTCTCTCATGCTTCCTTTAGGTTTCTGTTTTCTACATTTAATCCTGTTTTCTCTTTTTAATCTCTAAGTGGAACACATTTACGTTAAAGAAATCTAAAATGTCCTGGTGTTAATTTACTCTTCAAAGGTATGTGCCACCACATCCTCTCCAGTGCACAATGAGCATGTGAATAGAACAATGCAGAAATGTCAGGGTCAAGTAAAACCCTATAAATACAAAATTGATCTGATGCTCTTAGCAGCAGCCTCCACTATATTAATAAAAACCCAGTGGGAAATTTGCAGCTCTGATTCTAGTCAGCCTCCATATAGCTGAAGTCACCTTTTTTGTTCCAGTTCTATATTTGCAATAAACAAAAATATTTCAAAGAAATGCACTTGTATTCTCCACTGAAGGCAGATGCTGCATTTCTGAAAGTTGGGGAGGTTACAAAAGTAGCTAGGGATAGTGAGAAGAGGCACAGTTTTCTCTGCTAGAAATATAAAATCAACTAACCTTATCAACACCATCTGTTGCATTTATTTTATTAGTCTAATATTAATACCATATCACTCATGTTTTATAAGAATTCCAGGGAAAGGCTCTGAAGAAAGTCTACCTGAAAAAACAAATAGTTTAATATGCCTTCGCATTGAAATAGGGGGTGGAAAGAAGCCTTCAGTGGTCCTTTACAGCTCATCACCAGGATGAGAAGACAGGATATGTTTGGACAACTTATTTGCAATACATTTCAACTTCCCCCATGTGCAGGAGGTTGGAGGAGAAGGCAAGCCCTGCTACGGGCAATGGATACATTCCCATTAATAAAACACACTAATTAAGCTTATGAAGGAAAAATCAAATGCACAAATATGAAGTGGGGGCATGACTGGCTAGATGTTAGTACTGATGAAAAGGATTTGAGGATTAAAGTGGATCATAAATTGAATGAGTCAATAAGATGCAACAGTTGTGAAAAAGGCCAATGGGGTGTACTAGTAAGAGTGTTTTATGTAAGACATGGGAAATAATGGTCTTGCTCTACTCAGCACTGATGAGGCCTCAGCTGCAGTATTGAGTCAAGGGTGGGCTCCATGCTTTAGGTAAGATGTGTACAAATTGGAGAGAGCCAGGAGGAGATCAAAAAAATTATAAAAGATTTTGAAAACCTGACCTATAAGGAAAAGATAAAAAAGTTGGCATGTTTAGTCTTAGAAAAGACGACTGAGAGAGGACATAAGTTGTTCTCTATGGCTAGACTATGGGACTTTATCGGAAAAAGCTACGCAAATTACACTCCGCAATTTGCATCGTTTTTTCGATTGCTTTTGCAGAAGAGGATTTCCGCCATTTGGTCCAGTCTAGATAGGGCCAAATAGCGGAAAAGCCACCTCTTTTGGAGGAGACCTTATGCCTCGTGAAATGAGATATACAGGGCTCCCTGAAAGAGCGTGTTTGCTCTTTCACAAAAAGAAGCAGAAGAGCAAACGTGTTTCTTGGACACGGTGGGGTTTTTGCAGGATACCATTGATAGTCTACCCCGTAGTGTAGATGTAGTCTCTGTCTATTGGAGGTAGGACAAGAAGTTATAGGCTTAATAACTAAACTAAAATTGGTCCACCTCTAAAAGGAATGAAAAAGCTTATCACCACTTAGCTTTAATACTTCATGTTTCAGATTAGGAATTTTTTTCTAACCAAAAGGATAATTAAGTATTGGAATAGACTTCAAAGGGAGGTTGTGGAATCTCATCACTAGTGGTTTTTAAGATAAAGACCTTTCAGGGATTGCCCAGGTACACTTTTTTTGTATCAGTACAAAGGGCTGCACTAATTGTCCTTTTGAGGTCCGTCCCTTCAAGCCCTGAATTTCTATGATTTCCTGCTCGAATTGTAGGAGTGTAAAGTTTTGGCACAAATACTGAGCCCTGCTGATCTAAATTGGTCCACCTCTAAAAGGAACGAAAAAGCTTATTATCACTTAGCTTTAATACTTCAAAAAGCAATAAGTCCTATCTGATGAACTTCAAAAAGTTTTACAGATTGTGATCTGATAAACATCCACAAGCCCTGCTGTGTAGACGCACCCTTTAAAAATAACATCTCCCTATATAATAAAGTCCTCTCATCCCAAACTACATGCAGTCCCCGACTTACGCGGATCCGCACTTACGAACGGGGCTTTTCTCGCCCCGGAGCTCACGGGCGGCGGGTCGCCACCCGTGTCCTACGGGGTGAAAAAAGTTTCTCCCGGTCTCCCTGGTCTGCTGGGGGGTGCAGCAAAGCCACTGGACCCCTCCAGCAGACCAGGGACACCAGAGCAAAGCCGCCACCTGGGTGGCTTTGCTCTTTTGCCCGGGAGCAAAGCCGCACAGGCAGCGGGACCCCCGCCGCCTAGGCAGCTTTGCTCCTGTCCCCCTGGTCTGCTGGGGGGGGTCCAGCGGCTTTGCTGGACCCCCCCCCCCCCAGCAGACCAGGGAGACAGGAGCAAAGCCGCACACGCGGCATCCCGCCGCCTGTGCGGCTTTGCTCGGGGGCAAAGGAGCAAAGCCACACGGGCGGCGGGGTCCCTCCGCCTGTGCGGCTTTGCTCGGGTCTCCCTGGTGTGCTTGGGGGGGAGGGGACGCAGCTAGTGCGCCCTCTCCCCCCCCCAGCAGACCAGGCTTTTGTTGCGGGTCGCCTCGGGTAGAACAGCTGAGGTGCTGCCTGGTTGGTCCTGTGGGAACCTACCGGGCAGCGCCCCAGCTGTTCTGTCCCGTCCCAGGCTCCAGATTCAGCAGCTGTTGAAACTGATCAGGCTGATTCCAGGAAGCTGGGGGCAGAGCAACTCTGCCTCCGGCTTCCTGTAGTCAGCCCCTGGTCAGTTTCAGTGGCAGCAGCTGAATCTGGAGCCAGTTCCAACTTACATACAAATTCAACTTAGGAACAAACCTATAGTCCCCTCCCAAAAGTCCCCCAAAAGTGCATGTGCACATTAAATGAAAGTTAACAGAAAAATCAAACAACAATTTTTATCCTTCAGAAAAGCTTGAAGTTGTTCAGTACAAGTATGGACAAAGTTGTTTGTCAATTGTTATTGTATTGCTATGGATCAACCTATTTTTCAAAAATCTTTAGTCTTGTTTTGTCCCTCTCATTTGTAATCAGTGTAGTCTTTGTTCAGTGTGAGGAAACACCAATTCTGAAACTACCAGACCACACTCTCAGGATAGAGTTCTATAGTTGTTTTGTTTGCTGGTTGGTTGAGGTTTTGCTTTCACAGTCAGCTAGAATAAAAACGATTCAAATAGTTAGGTAAATTAAACATCATTCCATCACTATTTAGCCTCTCTCCAGAATTACAAATAAAGCAGCTCTGTATCGATCCATAGGCACTTTCTCCTCTAGTACCAGTGGGGCCTGTATATAAATTACAGACTGAAAAAGAAAATAAGAATGATCTAGTAAAAATTTTGATGCAATATTATTTGAAATCTTAATATTTATCCTTTGAGCTGCTTTCGTTCTGACCATCTCAAAGTCCTTTATCAGCATTAATTGATTATCTCAAAACACTGAGATGAAATAGGTAAAAAAAATACTCTACCAACATTGAAAACAAAGCATGTGTTATAAGTGACTAGCCCGAGATCACATAGCCAAAGTTGAAAACAGGTCCTTGTAGTGGGGGCCCCATTCTGATTAGAGTGGGGTTAAAAGCAGGCAGGAGGGAGCCTGCGCAAACCCAGACAATCAGAGAGTGGTTTCTTAAAAGCCAATCAAAGGGCAGCTTCCTGAGGCAGCCCTTATATAAGGAGGTCAGCAGTTTCCTGGGAGAAGCACATTAGGTGGAGCAATGCTTGGCAGGTTCAGGGGAGCAGGGAGAGAGAGGCTCCAGACTGATACCTGCCCGGCTGTAGGCCTTGACTCAAGGATCACAGGGGAGTGGCACAGGGAGCGGCACAGGGAGCATGAATAGCAAAGGGTGAGAGAAGGAGGGAAGGATAAGGCCTTTGGGTCGGGACAGAGTCATGGACAGGCCAGGTCTTCCCTTTCCCCTTGAAGTGCATCTATCCACTACAGAGCATGGCCTTCCTATATTGTGGCTTTGCTCTGGGGGGGGGGGGGGGAGGTGCTAGACTTTGGCTGCAATTGGCCGTGGTGGCAGGGGCCGTGGTGACTGAGGACTGCTGATCCCCTTGGAAGGGGGTGCAGATGGAGTGGTGGGCACTGCTGGAGGGCAGCGTCCCAAAGAGGATGCTACAGTCCAGGAAGCAATGTAAGTCCAGATGGTGTAGAAAACAGATTGGACAGGGATGACGGGTGAGACACCAGCCAGAAGGAGATGACTTGCTAAGGATCAAAACTAATTCCAGGAGTGACCAGTAGGAGGCGTCGTGGTAGTGAATCAATCCTGCTTACAGTCCCTATACTCTCAGCTCTGGGTTCTAACCTATATTTCTAATAAAAGCAGAGACAGATATGGGGCACCAAACCGGGGAAGAACTTTGTATTTCAAACACTTGCAGAATTATCTCCAGTTACTATAGACCTTAGGCCAGTCAGTGCTTTTCAGCACATTGGGCTACCCACATTCTCAGCTTATCAGCTGCTGTGTGATCCAAGTCCTTCCATTTCAAATGACATTTTTCAATGTTGTTGATAATCATACAGTTCCATGTCATTCTAGGTCTACCCCTCTTTCCTCTTGTTAAATCAGCACCAGGGCACCACTCTGGGCATCTCAGGTGGCGCAGCACACTCTGGATGACACTGAGGGCTGTCTGTCTCCAGCTCTATCCTTCTGCCTGAGGCCCCACCACTTCCAGGAATGCAAAGCCCCCCCCCCCCACACGCTTTGCCCAATGATCCAGCATGGCTATCTGTTCCCCTGCTCACCGCTATGCCCAGCCTGAACTACAATGTCAGCTTCCTGCTTACTCTCATCATGCCCACCAACTTGATTGAATTCTTGGGGACCCTAAACACTCTCACGACTTGCCATAATCCTTTCTGACAAATGCCTGTTTCATGTGTGCAACTTTGTTATAACAGTTTCAGCTGTGTTCTGTGGTCTTCTCAGATACCTCTCTCATCACAAATAGCTGACCTCCTTGTACTTTGAGTCTAAATCCAGCCCCTATCCCACTGCAAGTAGAGTTTCTACATTCTTCTCCATTCTCCTCCACAATATCATGTTTTTACTACCATTACTACAGAAACAATGAAGTAATCAAACATGTTACAAATTGTAATATGTTTACTCATTTTCTGACAATTTCTTTTTAAAAAACCAGTTCCTGACATGTCTAATGTAATTTTCTACTTGAAGCTTCCAAGAAATTTGAGGAAGTATGAGAACTGCACTTCCAAAATTTCAGCTGTGCACACCTCCCTAATAATGAAGATACACCTTAGTTATCTGAAACTGATTTTTTTTTAATCTGGGGTGTATTCTGTTTGGCTTTAGATGACATTTTATTTCACTTCCTTGGTTGTTCACAGGATCTTCCTTTCCTAACCTAGAATTAATGCAACCACACAAGCTGCAAGTCTGACATTCATTTTCCATATCTTTCTGAGCACACCTTGTGTCATGCTTGTTTTTATGCCATCATCATTCAAATTCCTATAATGTTATCACACTGAATACAAGCCCAAGAACAGAAATCCACCTCCCATAGATAATTTTTCTTATTGTGAAAAAAAATGCATGCCTCCTCCACGGAACGTGCATGTAATCAGCCTGCACCTGTACAAAAGTTGTTTCTTTCTCCGTGTAAAGGAGATGCAAGCCAAGGAAACAGAAGAGAGAGAACAAAGTGGGCTGGGCACAAACACCATAGTGAGAATGTAATAGAGTATGGAAAAGTAGCTGGACTCCAGAGCAGGTTTACTTTATTTAAATTTTGTATCATGGCCTATCAATATTCAGACAAAATGTTTCCAAGGATGTGTGCCTAAAATTAGGCACCTGTGTTTCTATTTAGACACCTTAGTGTCCTGTGTTTCAGCGATGAAGAATCACAAGTGTTTCTAGAGAGATACATAATCAGAGCAGCAGGTAGTTAAGATTAGATTGATGAAGGCACCTTGACTGCAAGGAAAGGAGGTGGGTGCAACGTAGAGCAGAGGGAAACCTGAATGAATGTGCTGATGATAGAAATAGCAAAGAAAGGATGGATTTAGAGAGATGTGTAGGATTTAGCAATGACCTGAATATGATACCAAAACAGAATGCCTAGGATTTAAGGAAGGTGGTGGAGAAGGGATAGGTGCAGTTTTATGAAGCTCTGATCCTCTTGTGGGGTGAGAAGACTGCTGTCTTAGTGTTTGGGTCATTTATCCCTCTAGCCAAAAAACACACATTCATCTTCCCTATGGTGCTGAAGGTTTATAGGCCATAAGATTGTGTTCCAGGCAATTTTATGTAATAGCCCTTCAAGGCTCTGGAGAAATAAAATTATTAGAGATGTTAGGTAGCCAGGCAAAGAAATGGAATTGCATGGAACAAAAGGAATATCAATTTTCCTCATGCTGCCATCTGGTTTGGAGTCTAACTCTTAAATATAATCTTTGACACATCAGACACAAATGCTATCTAATCTAACCCCACCTAAAAATCAAATGAAGGTGTGTAAGTGTAGAATTTTCACCTGCAATTAATTTCAAGTGAAAAATTGTACAACAAAAGGCCAACTAAGGATCTTTGCAAAATTAGGACTTTATGAAGTCAACAGGAACTAGGGTTCTTCAACATCTCTGAAATCAGATTACAGTACTCTCCTTGACCCTGGTTTGTAACAGTGTGTTGGCACTAAGAACAGAGGATGGGAGAGCATCTTTCCTGGTTTCAGGGGGTGGCAGCATCTGGAGTGTAGGCTGCTCCCTAGGTTCTATATTATTTTTACACACACACACACACACACACACACACAAAGTTTGGGACTGATATCAGTTCCATGTATGGCCATGTTTGAAATCCACTCTCAAGTACTGCTACATAATTGCTGGAATCCAGAAACATATTAAAAGAAAGTGGCTCTTTTTATTGAATATGGTGGATTTGTTGAATTTATGATGGAAAGATTAATAGTCGTGTAGTTCTAAAACTGTACAAAAATATGCAATATTCATACCAGGTTTGCTACAATGAAGATTTCCTATACATAAAGAGCAAACCTCTCCTTCCCCACCATGTACCCCAACAGAATCCATTATGAATTTATAATTGTACGTCACCCTACCAGAAAAAAGGTAATCATTTTGTAGATAGTCTCTCACTTAATAAACAATATCTCTTGGATCAGACACAGACCTCTATTGAACAGATGTCTAGTCTTTGTCAATAAGACTGCACAATGACTAACAGATCTCTCCTGAACATTGCAATGTTTAGAGAATGCCCACAATATCCTGTGGGATAGCGATCATGTATTTTCATGTTATTGCTTTGAAGCACTGGCCTGCACAATTAGCTTGAAAAACCTCTGTTCACTTTGCCTGATGCATTCCCCTCAGTAAACACTTTCTCAGGAGCAATAACAAGTGCCCTACTGCTGCCTACCAATGCACTGATATTTACTTCACACGCTTCACCAGGATCATCAGAAATCTTGTTTTTGCTCCATCGACTGCTTAGCTAATTAGCACTCATTTGACTGATTTTGGCAAACAATCTAGGATTAACTTTTTCAGTTTGACTTCTAGCCCCATCTCTTGTGCAACAGTGGATGCTACAGAGTACAAGTTAAATATTTTATAGTTATTCATGCAATATGAAATTAAAACATGGAAGTCAGAAAGACAAGAAACTCAGCAAAATTCAAAAAATAGATACTTATATGAATACCAAGAATACCCAGAGTTCTCATTATCAGTCATACATTTTATAGAAGTTAAGGGTTGAAGACAATCCTTATTAGAGGTCAGCATGAGATGTGTGTATGAGGCACATTGTCCCGTATCTGCCTGCTGTGGGGTTCTTACACCTTTCCTCGGACACATCTGGTGCCAGCGACTCAGAGAGAATCTGGGATTAGATGGACCTCAGTTATCGTCCAGCATAGCAATGCCTATGTTCCTATCTTTGTCTGGGGAGGGGAGTTATTAAATATCATTTTACTAATTTATTCCCCTTACAAATGTTCAGCTAAATAGCAGTGTGCAATTACAGACAGAGGTTACATGTTATTATTAATGTGTTAATAGCAGGAGTGTCGGATGATTTTGAAGTTTCTAAACCATGATTCAAGACTTCAGTACTCACCCACAGGGTGGGGAGATTGGCACTTTTCATCTTAGAAAAGAGGAGACTACGGGGGAATAGGATAGAGGTCTATAAATGGAATAGAGGGCAGAGTTCAGATAAGCATAGATGATGTATACAATTTATTACATGGTAGTGTATATTAGAGATGTACTATAAAGATGTGATACACAATAGAATCATATAATTTATTCTCCCCCCTTCATTTTTCCCACCCCAAAGGCACTTTTCTGTCACCCTAAATTACTCTAATCTGAGACCCAAAATAGGACTCACTTACTAGATTCAGTATTGAACCCAATCTAATGTTTCATAAGTCATTTGGGCTAGAAAATGAAGAATACCCACTCTCTTGTGGGACACAAACCATGTGTTTATAGCACCAGAAAGCTCCAAGATATGAGTCCTTAAAGCTATAATATTAAAAAGAAAATATTATAGGAGAAACTTTACAAATTCTACTTTTCTCTCTCTCATGTACAGTTACAGTCATGGTAATGATGGCATGAGGCTTTGTGGGCAGAGGAATATGCCCAATAAAAATGTTTCATACTCTCACCCATTTCTAAAATATGCATGTTGCTGGTGTGCTGCACAAAAGTTGTATTAGTTTTGGTTTAACTGAGCAGTTTCATTACTCACAAATAATGGAGTCATCCCAAACTCACGTCCATAAAATCTTCATGAGACAATGTGCTGTGTCACTGTTTCACAGCAGAAGGACTCACAGCACCGTCCATTCACCGGAAGAGAGGAATTTGAGCTCTGGCTATGCCAGAGCTCAGGGCCTTACAGAAGAACCAGTCTCCAGGAATCATAGGAAGTGCAGCTGGTATGTAGTGGCTACACCATCTGTCTTGTGCGAAGAGTTAGCAGGCAAGCTCTTAAATCCAGCAGTAGTTTAGTGGGTGCTCGAAGCATTTACCCAGATCTGTGACAGCTCCTGCCTGCCTCCTGAGTTACTCCAGGTGACTCAGCTCTGACCCTTGTCTTCAATTCCTGACTTCGGCTCTGACCCTTGGCTCTGGCATCTGTCCTCCGCTAAGTACAACTGCCTACACCCTTGTCAAGGCTGTTCCTTGGCACAACAAATGCAGAAGTGGGGGCCTGCACAAGCCCCCAAAACCTTGTATCTACAGGTTTTGGTACAAAAACTTCCCCCCAAAATCCTAATACCCAGATTTTGGGAAATCCGCTGCCACTACCCAAGTAATTCCAAGAAAAGATTCAGGGAAGAGATCACTTGGAAAACCTCCTCCCTGGTAAAAATCTCCCCTGCCCCAACCTCCATTTTGTTTGGAGTTGGGAAAACAGAGGGGACCCACAGACAGACCTTCCAGGTCACAAAAATTAACCAGCACCAGTTAATTAGAAAAAAATAAAACAAATTTTTATAATAAAATCAAAACTACAGTTGCAAGCATAGTAAAGTAGCTAGATGGGAAGAGCCATTTGATAAAGATTCCTAGGGTTAAAACTTAGTTACAAAGAAAGACCAAATACTTAACCAGTTCAGACATTAGTTCCAAATTCCCAAACCAGGAAAACAACAAAACCTGACGAACTGGCTAAACTTTTCCCTACTTACACATTGTAAGAAGTCAGTTCTTGGAGAGAGAAGTGTCTTTCATCTTCCTTAATACCTGGAAGAAACTGCTCTGCTTTTCAGACAAAGGAGGGAAAGATAAAGACTCCTTTGTCCCAGTTTGAAATTCTTACCTGCATTGTTATTGGCTGACCTGATACCTGGCTAGGGACAGAGTTTACCCCTTAGTCACCAGGTGCTGGTCAGCACTCTTGATTATGACAACCCCGCTCTCCAACAGCCTAATAGTTCTTGACTGAGTATAGAGCTTCCCCATTTGTGAACAGTACAAAGTCATTGAAGCACTTGTTATAGTAATTGTCAATCCCTGTACAAGAATATGTTGTAGTACACCAAGTGCTGTCATTTATCAAGATAGAGAAACAGTACTGCGTATTTGCGGAATCTGGATTTCTGTCAGGACTAAGTGCAGTAAAGGAATTATTTTTCCACACCCATGAGCATTCTTACCTAGCAAATCCTCTAACCATCTCACTTATACTTCTTCTCCCCTTCATTTCTATAGACAAGTCCGCAGTCTTTACACAAGAAAAACTCCCTTTATTTTAAAAAGTTTTGCCTATTTGTGGCCAGCAATATTAGGCCAACAATGGTAACATTCCTTCTAATTAATTTTGGGTTTTATTGTAGCATTTACAAGATGTTTTGTGATAAATCACAAGACAAATATAGACCATAGCCAATGCTTCAGACATACCTGCAGTGTTCTTCTTTATTCTCCATTACATGGATATAGCTGAGAGCAGAACTGGTCTCTATTTCAGAGATTTGCAGTGGACATTCTAGGTGATACTTAATTATACTCTGACATATTATGTGTCAATTCACAAGTTAACATGTGCCTTGCTCTATTTCTCTTATCCCACAATGTCATGTTCTACAGACTAGGAAGCAAAGCGGACAAGAGTCTTGTATTGTGTAATGTTATCTATGACATTTTACTGAAATAATATAAACACTTTGATATGGCAAATCATAAGTGGAATAACAGGGAAAAAGATGCACAAAAGAACTATGATAAGGGATGATTTGTATTACAAAAATCATCAGTGCAGATGCTCAGACTGGAGCCTGAACTGTGGGACCAGATTTTTAACCCTGTAGCAGAGCCATAAGAGCCATGGCCATCTCGTGGATCTTCTCTCTCTCAGTAAACATGCCCTGTGTCATATCACTCTCTTTTGCTCCCATTGCGCCTAGTAAACAATTAACCTTTATTAGATACAATGATGCTGCCCAGAGGTCTTTGAAATGCACAACACCCCTAAATCTTAGGGGAGGAACGCTGAGAGATGTGTAATATGCCCAGAGCTCATAGTAAGCCTGGGACATGCTATGATCCTTCTCCTGGCTAAATAACTTTCCCTATTCCCTTTATGGTGTCCCTCATGCTGTTGGCAGTAACGGCCACTCACACCCAGCCCTTACACACCCCATGCCAGCAGCTTAATAATAGATGAACCCTGTATCCTCTCTCCCTTTAATGTATTAATACTGAAGATGTCATAATTTAGCCATTGACATTTTTTATTAAAAGTTCTAAAGATTATAAACCAGGAGAGGTCAGTTGAGACAAATGTAAAGGACTAATATATATGACACAGCATTTTCATTTCCAGCAATTCTTTGTCATACAACTCCTCTCCCTCCTAAACATCTATTCATTACCAAGTTTCTCATATCATATACGACAGGCTACAGATGTACAGAAAAGGATACCTCAAAGTCATACAGTGTGTTGTTTGGTTATGTCTGACAACATTTCAAGTGTTTCAGTGACATTATGAATCAATACATGATGCCATAACCTGTTTATTTTAAACTGTGCCCCAAGACAGAATAGATGTTTGTTTGGACTAAGCTATTGAATTTATGGGCACTTGCAGTATTAATAGTATAGTCCCCAGTTTTATTGGAAAATCAAGATGAGTTAGAACTTCAATTTTGCTAAGAAACTGCATATAAGGAAAACATCATCTACTAACATGGACAACTATTTTAACTATTTGAGTTATGTTGTATTGACATTTTCAAATACAAACACAACTACCTGCAATGGAAAGCAGCTTAGATTTTAAGATTCATATGGTGTTTTTCCCCACCTAAAAGGACAGTGTAAAATAACTCACAAACAATAAATTCACTTAATAAGCTGAAAAGTGATGGACTGACAGCTCTAGAGGTTAGAGTACCACTACCAAGTTTGTGTGTTTAAAAGAAAACAGAAGAGAAGGACAATAATTTATATTATCCTACAGGGATCAATTCTTGGTCTCTTGAATATCTGCATCAATAATTTAGATAAAACTTGCAGATGATACAACAGGAGGGGCTGCAAATGATTTGGAGGATCAGAAAATAACATAAGAATGGCCATACTGGATCAGACCCAAAGGTCCACCTAGCCTAGTATTCTGTCCTCTGACCGTTGCCAATACCACGTGTCCCAGAGCGAGTAGGATTAAAATTCAGTGATCTAGACCAACTGAAGAAATGAACTGAAATAGCATGAATAAAGTACAAAATAAAACAAAGGATAAAGTTCAAATAAAGCTTAGGAAGGGACAATCAGTTGCACACATAAAACATGGGAAATTACTGCTTAGGAAGAAGCAAGGGATCTGGGGATCATAGGAGATCACAAGTTAAATATAAGTAACACTGGCAAAAAGAGCACACATCATTCTGCGATGTATTAGCAGGAGTGTTGTAAGCAAGATGCAAAAAGTAATTCTTCAGCTCCACTCCATGCTGATTAGGCCTCAGCTGGAGTACTGTGCTGAGTTCTGGGTGCCAGGAAAACTATAGAGAAACTGGAGAAAATCCAGAGAAGAGCTACAAATATGTTTAAAAATCTAGAAAAACTGACCTATGAGGGAAAATGGGGAAAAAAACTAGCGTGTTAAATCTGGAGAAGAGAGGACTGAGAAGGGACATGATAGCAGTTTGCAAGTATGTAAAATGTTGTTACAAGGAGAGAGAAAAATTATTCTCAACTTCTGATGATAGGATAAGACACAATGGGCTTAAATTGCAGCAAGGGAGGGTTAGGATGGATATTAGGAAAAATGTCCTCACTTCAGGGAGGTCAAGCATTGGAATAAATTACCTAAGGATGTTGTGGGATATCTATCATTGGAGATTTTTAAGAGCAGGTTAGAGAAACAGCTGTCAGGAATGGTCTAGATAACACTCAGTCCTGTCTTGAATACAGGGGACTGAACTAGATGTCTCTCCCCCCCCCCCCCCCACCCTTTCATGATTCTGTCATAATAATTGACTGGTTTAAATTCAAATCAGCTTGCAGATCACCAGAAAACAATGGATCTGCAGCAGAGCCCTGGTCCCTCCCAGCAGCTGAAAGGAACCCACCCAAGACAGCAAAAGAAGAATTGGGGGGGGGGGGGGGGGGGAGGGAGGGAATATTTCAGGCCACACTGCTGGACAGGATAGAAGCAGGCGCAATTTCACTGATGCAAACAGCCATATTGGGCCAGAACAATAGTCCATCTAACCCAGTATCCTGTCCTCTGATGGTGCCCAATGCTCCATGCCCCAGAGAGAATGAACAGAACAAGCAACCATCAAGTGATCATGAAGTCCAAGTTTTTCAAACTGAGTGCCTAATCTAAAGCTTTTAAGTCCATATTTAGGCACCTATCTTAATGTTCTGGTTTTCAGAAGGCCTGAACATCCAGAAGTTCCCTTTGACTTCTGAAAAACAGACCACTCATTCAGTTGACTAAATATGGACCCAGAACCTTACTTTGCCACCCAGATTTGAAACCTCTGTTTACATTCTTGATACCTGTGCCTGAAACAAAGAGTAAGTAGTACAAACATGTATTAAACATATCTTACCATAATGTAGTTACCTCCGTCTTTTCTTGTTCATTACCCTTTTGTATTCCTCTAAATCTTTTCCATATATCAATTTTATTCTTTTCTTGTCTGTGTTCAAATTCCTTTTCTCTCCATCAATTTGCTTATTCTGTCTCTTTGCCCCTCCTCCTCTAATTTATTTCTCCAGGATTCATATAGTTTAGAAAAGCCTATCCTCAGTTTCTAACTGCCAGACCTACAATCTATCCTGGGGATCTGAAGCTTATGTGGGTTCTTTCCTTCATGAACACTATCAGCTCATCATCTAATAAACCATCTTGTTAGTCTTTAAAGTGCTACATTGTCCTGCATTTTACTATCACTGATCAGCATTCTAAAATCTAAATTAGATCCTCAGTGACACCTGGTACAAAACTGTGCTCATATTATGTCCCCAGAATCATCTGAGTACTTTTGTTCTCTTCAGAGAGCTCTCATGATTTTAACTACATGGAATTTAGTAAATTATTGAGCAGATAATGCACAAGCTGAAAAAGAACCCAGCTTATACTCATAGCAGATTTCACTGTGACTACTAATGCAGTTATTGCCAATCAATGTGAGCAAGACAGTCTGACTCTGTCCATGACCAACTCAAGCTTAATCTCTAATCTTACTGTAAGTGTCAAAAGAAGTGTGCTCACGGATTTGAAGTAAATTATCACAAAATTACTGCATATCATTTGGAATTGGAGAAGCTGGGATATTGCAAGCCAGGGCTAAGATATGGCAGAGCCATATTGGGAAGTTTGCACAGTTTTCTGAGCAGTTGAATCACGCCTTTACAATTTGTTTTCCTTTTTTTTTAGTAAACAGTGTTTCATTTCTCTTGTGATCATCCAAGTAAATCATGAATATTCCTGTCTTTGTAGCCATTTTCTGCTAGCTCCATTGAGTTTGGTCTTGGCAGAATATGTCTATATTTTTGGAACATTTTGTTTGTCTTGCTACCTCAGTTAACAGAGTTGATTGGACAGAATATTAACATAGTATTAATGTGAGCCCTCTGAGTCACATGGATTTCAGGCACAGATTAACAAGTCTAGTTCAATTACTTTAGACTAACATAATTATGTAAATTATTCCTTATATCATAATTTTACTGGGCAATTAACAATTATATGTGTAACACAAGATTAAGAACTTTACATGGAAAGACAGAAATATCTCAAAATAATGAATGTCTTAAACCTTTTGAACATGGTAAGCAGTGAAATTCCACAGTGAAATTTTAACAGTGCCAGAATCAGAAAGAGCATCCTGAAATACTTCACAGTAAATAATGAAAAGTTCAGAATCAAATATTAAAACAAAATAGTCTGATATGCTCTGCTACTTTTAAATGTTATATAAAATGTTAATGGAACTTCAGAATGCTAATAAAATGACAAACTAGAATAACTTAAGTATGATTCTAAAGCTATTTTCTGTTGTTTTACCTCTTCCTATTTATAACAAATTTACACTGGGTAAATTAAACCATATTACTTTTATTGATTCTTTATTGGTATAACACGTTATATTTTAATTTAGTGAGTAACTTTTAGTGCTTATGGAAATAAGGAGTTTATATACCATGTATAGTGGGAATGTGATGGGGCATCTGCCCTACACTGGCCCTTTTAGGATAAAACCCAGCCCTGGGAGAGGGCTGAAGCAGTGGAGCCATCAGCTGTGGCAGGCATGAGCTAATTAGGGCCCAGCTGAGGGCAGTATAAATAAAGGCTTCTGTAGGGGAAGAGAGACAGACTGACTCTTGATCTAGCTGGGGAGCAGAAGGGACCTAGGTGCTAGGAAAGCAAGAGGCTTCCTGACTTAGAGCAGGGCTTGGGAAAGGCAGGTAGAGCTTCCAGGCTGTAGGGCCTGAAGCAAGGCCTGAGGCTACTAAGGCTGCAGAGAGGCAGCCAGGGTAGGCAAAGGCAGCAGGTCCACACCCCCTTGCTAATGATGAATGGCCATGTCAGACTGCAGTATGCCCCTGAGGTAAAGGGTTAGATGAAGATTGGCAGTGGGTCACTGAGGCAAGGTGAGCATAGAGGGTTGGGGGTTCCCAGAAGGGGAGGACTCCAGAGTGTGGGGGCATTGTGGCAGGGAAATACCCAGAGGGGAGGATGCCACAGTCTGGGAGGGACGAGGGACCTAGTACAAAGTGGTACAGAACAACAGGTAACATGGGCAAGACCCTGAAGATATTTAAGAGCAGGTTAGATAGACATCTATCAGGAGTGGTCTAGACAGGACTGGGTCCTGTGAGGAGAGCAGGGGACTGGACTCAACCTCTCGAGGTTCCTTCCAGTTATAGTGTTCTATGATTCTAAGACACTGACCAGAAGAGGGTGCTCCAGCACGGCATAGCTAATTCCTATAGTGTCCAGCAGCAGGTGCCTGTGGCAGTGAGGCCTGCTGAGTTACAGGGAGTAACTCCTGTGAACATATTCCTATGACATTCTGCCAATGCTCATCTATCAAAGCATGCCCAGCAGCCCTTCTGCTACTCTAGTAGGCTGTGTCTACGTTGGCGCGATCTTGCACAAAAGCAGCCACTTTTGCGCAAAAACTTGCTGCCTGTCTACACTGGCCACGAATTCTTGCGCAAGTAAACTGACGTTCTAATGTATGAAATCAGGGCTTCTTGTGCAAGAACTCTGATGATCTCGCTCAAGAATAAGCCCTCTTGTGCAACTGTTCTTGCACAAGAGGCCAGTGTAGACAGGCAACATGAATTTCTTGCGCAAGAAAGTCTTATGGTTAAAATGGCCATCAGAGCTTTCTTGCGCAAGAGAGCATCTACACTGGCATGGACGCACAGTGATATCACTTGTGCAAGATCATGCCAGTGTAGACGTAGCCCCCGTGTAAAAGTTAAGTACATGCATAGTCTTTGAGAATCAGGGCCATAGACTCTGAGTCTTCCTAGGTAACATTGTTCTAAAGGGGCTCAGTTGTGCCTGGTACTGCAGTGAGGAGTAAAGAAAAAAGGGTTAAAAAAGCATATCTTTCTCCCCTTTGGCTGTGTCTAGACTGGCAAGTTTTTCCGCAAAAGCAGCTGCTTTTTCGGAAAAACTTGCTAGCTGTCTTCACTGGCCGCTTGAATTTCCGCAAGAACACAGACGATCTCATGTAAGAAATCAGTGCTTCTTGTGGAAATACTATGCTGCTCCTGTTCAGGCAAAAGTTCTTTTGCGCAAAGCTTTTGCGCAAAAGGGCCAGTGTAGACAGCTCAGATTTGTTTTGTGCAAAAAAGCCCTGATCACAAAAATGGCGATCGGGGCTTTTTTGTGGAAAAGAGTGTCTAGATTGGCCACGGATGCTTTTGCGCAAAAGTGCTTTTGCGGAAAAGCATCCATGCCAATCTAGACGCGCTTTTCCACAAATGCTTTTAACAGAAAACTTTTCCGTTAAAAGCATTTGCGGAAAATCATGCCAGTCTAGACATAGCCAATGTGTCTGTGCAAGCCTAAATATCACCTCAGTCCTACCTACTGAGTAGCTATAGTTAATTTAGATAAATCTGTGTAGAGAACATCCAGTCATACTTTCCTGCAGCTAATTGTGCATGTGTAGTTCAACTCTCATTAAATACGTGGCTATGCCTCAGTTTCTTTGAGGAAATCTGTCTGTTCCAGATTTGCAGGGTGACTTGTTCCTTGGGCCAGATCAAATCTCCTCCCTTCTGAGGTACATAAAGCCATAAAACAACGTAACAGTCCATCATTCTATGTTGCAGGGACTCCACCAACAGAAAAGGTGTTACCTTTCTTGTTGTTCTTTGGATGTGTTGCTCATGTCCACTCTATTATAGGTGTGCGTGCTCACCACATGCACCAATTCCAGAAGTTTTTCCTTCACTGGTATCAGTCGGAGAACTGGTTCTGGCACTCTTCAGAGTGGCACACGTACGTACCAGTAAAGGGGTGCCATCAGCACCCTCCTCCCTCTGTTCCTTCTTGCCAGAACTCCAAGGGTGGGGAAGGAAGGCAGGACATGGAATAGACATGAGCAATCCTTCTCGAAGAAGAACAGTTACAAATGGCAGCTGTCTTTTCTCTTCAAGTGCTTGTTCATGTCCATTCTATTGCAGGTGACTCCCAAGCTATGCCACCAGAAGCAAGAGTTCATGGATGTGTCAACTGCAACACAGCTCTGCTGAAGCAGCCATCTCTGAACTACTCAGTGATGGCATAAAGTGTCATGGACATGCATACTGAAGACCACAGAGTGGCCCTGTGGATGATCTGGAGGGAGACATGTATCAGCAAGGCAGCTGAAGAAGCCTGCACCCCAGTCAAGCCTAGTGGAAGGGGGAAGCAGTAGATGTAGTATATTGTCCTTTAGTAAGGTATTTGATACAGTCTTGCATGACCTCCTGGCACCAGGTCTATGAGGACTGGTGCCGGACCTCTGCAGGTCTGTGCCAGGCTGCTGGTGATCAATGCCTAGAACCCAAGAAATGGTGCCTAGAGAGTTTGGGGACCAATGCTGGTATCTTAACCCACATCACGAGCTGGTTATGCATCTCTGGCAAGTGCTGGCAGGGCCCTCCCACCCAGTGGAGAGTGGTGCTGCACTGATAGAGATGACTGGAAGGGTCCCGAGCAGGTTTACCCCCTTGAGCAGGGCACCTCATGGCTGGCATCGGCAGAACCAGAAGGGACAGTATGTCCTTCACAGCCTGAAAGGCCCCCAGTATGGACAGCACCTCCATGTGCAAAAGGCAAGAGAATTCCTGTTTGCAGTGTTGTCGTTACCCTGTTGGTCCTAGGATATGACACACACAAGGCGGGAGAGGTAATATCTTTTATTGAACCAACTTAAGGTGGTGAAAGACACAAGCTTTCGAGCTACATTGAAGAAGAGCTCTGTTTAGATGGAAAGCTTGTATCTTATCAGCAGAAGTTGATCCAATAATGTCTCTAAAAAATGTCTGGAATGTATACATCTAAATCTATACAAGGTAACTTATATGACATGCGTAAGAAGAATTGGGGCTGAAGAATTTGTCTTCAGGCTTCTCTATTGTTATAGCTGTTAACATTTTGTGCAATTCCATGATTAACAAATGCATGAAAATACACACATGTACACGGCTATAAAAAATCTGTAGGAATACTATGATGTAACGGGTCTTACTGGAGTATGTAATAAATTAGAATAGGTGTGTAATTTTGTGGGATATATTAATCAATTACACACCATTCATCTTAAATATAGCAGACAAATTGAGCTAATTTGGAAACAAAGTAGCAAATTTCAGAGGAATGGAGGGGGGAGCAACTTGTTAAATTTATATTTTGGATTGTTTTGATAATCTGACATGGCTGATCGGTCTCCTTAAGAAGTAAGCTTTTAAAATATTTGCCAAAGTTTGTTCATTCTCTGTCCCTGCTCCCTTTAGCATTCTGGGGTGGAACTTTGACTCCTTTGATAATTAAACATGTTACTTACTCACCTTTGCACTTCCTAACTTATCTTCCCCCGGAATTCTAATTTTTTAAATAAGCAATTATCTCTGCTCTTCCTTTCAAGGAAGGATGTAATATCTTTATTTTCATTGTCTTGTGTCTAATTCCCTGCTATATTTTACAGGACAACTTTTCCCTTAAATTGTGCTTTTGGGTATTAGAAAGCTTTGCTTTGTCCATTGCTTTTAAAATCTCAGTTTCAGGTCTCCTGTTTCCTAGATGCAGTATGGATTAGTCGTTTATCCTTAATATAGTTCTATATTTCTATTCTTTCAGAAAAGCCAGTGGCTTATTAAAACAGTGTGTCAAGGCTGGCATCATTGGCAGAGAGGAGGGAAAGCCTGAGACTTCAATTATATATGTGTATTTAGTGTTTTTGTAGACATATTGGTCCCAGGATACGTGAGCCAAGATTAGTGACTTGTTGGTCCAACTTCCGTTGGAGAAACAGATAAGATTTCAAGCTTCACCAAGTTCTTCTTAAGGTCTAGAGAGGGAAACTAGCTATAAGTTAAATCTAAGCCCATTACCCCGTGATATTATGACATTGCCTATAACTACAGAAATGCCCATTTGTGCTGAAAATGTTGAAGGTGTAAGGACTGGCAGGACTTGAACTCAAGCCAGGGCTATCAGGCAACCAACATTCCCAGCTGGCGGCAGCTGCCATATAGGCACTGCCTGTTACCCACAGACCATGGGAAGTCTTACCGCAACTGATCTAATTGACAGTTACAGAAGTGATCCTGATTGGCTCCTTGATCATATACAAGCCCAGAGTGTCCAGGCAACAACACAACTCCCTAGCTGCCACAATCCCTCTGCTTCTGAACTCCTGGTACAACTGCAGCTCTGCCTTGCATTTGGACTCCAGAATGTGACCCTGAGACTTAGTGCTAATTCTTGACCAGATGCCTGACTTCATGTCTGGAACTGACCCCCAGCTTGACTCCTGACTCTGACACCAGCTCTGGTTCCTGGCTCCCAGACTCCTGCCACTAATCCTTCCTCCCTTTGCCCAGGATCCTGACAGGTTTTGCCTGGCCTCCCCTAACCCATTGAGAAAGATACATAGGTGGGACATAGAGGTAGCAGCTCATTCTACCAAGCATGTCTCATATGGTACTAGACATACCTGAACAGGTTGAAGCCCCAAAGAGGAACTTCCTACAGTGCAAAGACTTGTGGTGCAGGTCTCATCTTAGAACCAAGCCCTGCGGATGCAAATCCCTGTTGCGAGATAAAAATGCCATGCAATAGGCTAAACTAGTGCAGAATGCCACCTAGGAACCAGACACGGTGACAGCAGGAAACCTGGTTGTGGGACAATAACACTGAGACCCAGATATGTATCTTGAGCACATACTGGAACAAACGGTTCCCCTTCTGGAACATTATTCCCAGAAACTCTTGCCAAGAAAGCAAAATTATAATTGATTTAGCAGTCAAAGCTGCCTTCAAGGAATAGTGCCGACATTTGATTCAGTCATATCCAGCTCATAAAAACTTGCAGTATCTCCATAAAGCAAAGGTACCGAGTCTAAGACAGGCATCACTTAAATATTACCATTACCTATTACCCAGGAGGCCAGAACAAGGCAGTTAATGCACTACTCTGAAATGGAAATGCCTCCCTGACCATGACCATTCACCCACATAGCTGCCACACATCCTCAAGGCCCATAATTTCCTGGATGCTATTTTCCAAGAGCTCCTTTCCCTATTTTTTCTGCTACTAAGGAAGTCCTTCTCAGGCATCTTGAAACAGCAATCAAGAGACAACACCAACTTGTCAATGGAGAAAAGAAATGGGGAATCCAAAAGAAATGTTTTAAAGAGACACTCAAGAGATGTGGCACTGATACCACATACCAGGAGGCAACAGCCCAGGATAAGGGTAACTGGTAAAGACATGGCCCAGAGGTAATGTCCTCTTTTGAGGCAAACCACGTTGCCCTGGTCATAGAAAAATGTCAGAAAAGAAAGGAAAGACAACTGTCATGCAGAAATGGTAGCCCAACTCTGTCTTCCCACACCACCTGCAATGTGTGCGAATGAGCACAGTTGTATCTTACTCCTCCTTGCTTGCAGAATGCAAGCAACTTCTGTTGGAGGCACTCCATCAGTACAGAGGAGCTGGCTCTCAAGCTGAACCAAAATAAACAACAGAGTCAGTATTGGGAGTGCAATCACAGTTTTGAAGCAGAAAAGTTACATACATCTCTTTCTCAGCTTTCACTTGGCAAGCACACAGCATGGCCAAACCACTGAACATAGGGTGTGTCTAGACTACATGCCTCCTTCGACGGAGGCATGTAGATTAGCCAGATCGGAAGAGGGAAATGAAGCCGCGATTAAAATAATCGCGGCTTCATTTAAATTTAAATGGCTGCCCCGATCTGCCGATCAGCTGTTTGTCGGCAGATCGGGGCAGTCTGGACGCGACACGCCGACAAAGAAGCCTTTCTTCATCGGCACAGGTAAGCCTCGTGAAACCAGGCTTACCTGTGCCGATGAAGAAAGGCTTCTTTGTCGGCGCGTCGCGTCCAGACTGCCCCGATCTGCCGACAAACAGCTGATCGGCAGATCGGGGCAGCCATTTAAATTTAAATGAAGCCGCGATTATTTTAATCGCGGCTTCATTTCCCTCTTCCGATCTGGCTAATCTACATGCCTCCGTCGAAGGAGGCATGTAGTCTAGACACACCCATAGTGAGCTTGGCTGGAGAGAAGGGAGATGCCAAATGGGACAAAGGATCTGGGTGGCTTCAGAAGATCACCTACAAGGGCCTAAGAACATTATCCTGCATACTGGCACTATTTTCACAGGCACAGGTCATCAAAGCTGATATTTCACTACTGAGGGTAACTGAGGGTGCAATGGTGCATCTCCTGCATGCATGCAGCTTCAAACCAGGTCTGTGTGCTGCTTTGGTTCCTGCAGAAGTAATTTGGGATTGGCATGACAAAGTTTCCTACAATGGGGGAAGAAACAACAGTTCTGCCAAGGAATGTTTGGCAGAGGATTGCAGGATATCTTCTGGAAAATTTCCCAGAAATCTCTATGGAGAATTTCTGGAAGATTGAAGCGTGCATTAACACAGGGCTCCTACTGTGTAGCTACACAAGGGAATGAGAAACAGATTCTAACAGTACCTACAGTGTTGTTAATTTCAATCCCTTCTCCCCCATATAACAAAATGAAAGACGCTTCTACCTCATATCACTGTGCATCATGAAAGCAATATATGTATTAACCAGTGGTCCCCTCTCCTACTTCCGATTTGTCAGAGCCAGAGTACCAGGACTGGCTAGACCCCTCCAGAGTCAAAAAGAGATCCTGGTTTGCCATGCTACCAGATGACCCTGTCATCTGCACCATGTCCTCCCCCAACTCAACCCCCTTGCTCACCATGTCATCCTTGGGATTCTCTCCACTGACCACTTTCTCCAGTCCCCCCAAATGGGGCTCCTGGGGTAGCATCACTACCAAGGATCGTGCACAACCCCCATGTAAGTGGCACGTCTTCAGTGTTCCACCAGAGCAATGGTTAACCTTTCTTGCCTTCTGGTACATCTTTCTCAGCTCCTTAATCTTAGTGCAGCATTGCTTTGTGTTCCTTTGTACTCCTCCTTCTCCATGTCACAAGCAATCTGCACATAGGTATCAAAGTTCCTATGGCTGGACTAGAGCTGTGCCTGCACAACCACCTTTGCCCACAGAGCTAGTAGATTCAACAATTCCAGTGTGCTCCAGGTGAGAGACTGTTCACTGCGGTCAGCTGGGAGGATGTTATGCGAACTCTCCAAGCTGAGCTAAGAGGAAATGGAATTTTAAAAATACTCAGAGCTTTAAATGGAGCGAGGCACATGCCTGTGTACTAGCTGCAGGGCAGTGGAGTTGAAACTACTTACAAGAATGGTCACAATAGGCACTGTGGGACACTTTCTGGAGGCAACTTAGAGTCTATGCTGACACTGTGTTATTCTAACTTTGCCTCATAAAGCTCTTTGATGCTCATCAAGGTGATTTTATTACATTGGTGTAGCACGAGAGCTGAATTAGTGGGAGGAACATGACAGCACGTGTACCTCCACTGTTTTGTTAAAGAAGCAGACTTTGTGGACAAAATTGTGTAGTGTAGACAAGGCCTCTATCTTGATAGTTTAAGTTTTAGTGTTTTTATATATATATTTCTACCGTTAGCCCTTTTACTTACTTAGTCCACATTCTTTTATTAATAAACTTATTTTGCTTTCATTTTTATAAATCATCAGTGCTGTGTAAGTTCAGTAAAGTGTGATCATCTAGAAAGCTAAAAAACCGGAGGGCTGTATTGTCTCTGTGAGGTAGTGATCCTAACACTTTCTTTGTGAGGGTCCAGTGAGAGGGACTGGTCCCTTGCAGTAAGATGATTTGGGGGCAAATTTGAGGCTTAAAATATATTGCCTACCAGGAGTAAACCAGTTGGACAAGTCCAGGGTGAATTTTGTGAGGAGAAGGCTATTGAGGTCAGAGTTCTGGATCAAAGACATCCACAAGACACCCAGGGTTACAAACTATATGGTGACTGAATCCCTTACCGGCCTGGGCAAAGCCTGAAGCATCACACAGCACATAGCCATCTCACAGTGGGAAACCACTAAAATGGCCCACTTCACACTCATGGCACATGTATCCTTCAAAGGGAAACAGACCCTCGCTTGGTGATTCTCATTATCCATATCCATGAACTCCCTCAACAGATTATGTCTAACCAAGGACCACACTTCATATCATGGTTTTGGTGCAAATCTATAGTTGCTTAAGGTCTATGCTCATATGGCCCCCACAGATTAACGGCTTCTCTCATCAGGTTTTGGAGCAATATCTGTGATGCTTTATGAGTTACCAGAATGACTGGTCAGCACTTCTAGCAAAGAGCGGCCAATAATTTTCACTGGGGGGGGGGGGGGGAACTCCACAAATGTCAGTAAGTCATCACAGGCCACACATTTCTACTATATTAATAGAGGAAGTATAGGAGGGGGTTCTGTCCTGGGGAAGAGGGCTGGACTAGGTAAAGGGTGAAAAGTGCAGACTTGGGCCAGAAGGTACCTACAGTAGGTGACTCCTCCTGGGCCGTGGTGCAGTGCGGTGCTCAGGCAAGCTTCCTGCCTGCCATGGTTCCATGTTGCTCCTAAAAGCAACCTGCTGCTGCTAGCATCTCTCTGCACACCCGTTGGTGTGAGGGGGCAGCATGTCTCTGCCCACATCCGTAAGTACCGCCCCAACAGCTTTTGTTGGCCTGAAAGTCCTATCACAAACTGGGTTACTTGTACCTTGTCCCATACTTGATTAGCCAGGTGATCAACTCTGTGACTGTTCTTTTGGCTCTGACTACCCAGATCCTTTACTCAATGATTCATGCATCTTTACTGAAGTCATTTATCAACAATCTGTTTGCATACTGAATACAACCACCTCCCCTGCCACGTTCAGGTCCAGTATCATGACAAATGTGTCCAACAAAATACAGACTCCCTCTGGTATTCCACTGTTTCACTGGGAAGAGTGTGTGAGCCAGCACCCCAGATTCAGGCATTCAACCTAATGGTAGCCTTCTATTTAGTGCACCCAGGCAGACCTAATCATAGAATCATAGATTAGGTTCTGAAGAGAACTAGAAGGTCTTTCAATCCAACTTGCTGCTCAAAATAGGACCAACCCCAAATAAGCCATCCCAGCCAGGTAACCCATTCCAGTGCTTCACCATCCTTCTAGTGAAATGGTTTTTCCTAATATCCAGCCTAGACCTCTCCTACTGCAACTTAAGACCTTTGCTTCTTGTTCTTTCATCTACCATCACAGAGAATATTTTAGCTCCATCCTCTTTGGACTCCCTCCCCTTTAGGTAGTTGAAGGCTGCTATCAAATCCCCCCCTTCACTCTTCTCTTCTGCAGACTACATAACCCCAAGTCCCTCAGCCTCTCCTCATAAGTCATGTGGCTCAGTCCATTTACCATTTTCATTTTCCTCCATTGGATTCTCTCCAATTTGTTCACCTCTTTTCTGTAGTGAGGAGCCCAAAACTAGACATAAACAGAGGAAAAATCACTTCTCAGTCTGCTGGCAATGCTCCTATTAATGCAACCTAATATGCTATTAGGCTTCCGGCCTACAAGGCACACTGTAGTCTCATCTTCAGCTTCTTGAACACTGTAATCCCTGGGTCTTTTTCTGCAGAACAGAAAAGTTGGGAATTACAATGGATGGGGGGGGGGCGGGGATGTATCTCTGGGGGAGGAATGATGTAAGGATCAGCCTTGGGTCAGGCTACCTGGCAACCAATATCCCAGTTGTAACCCAGCCAATGCCCAGGACCCACAATTCACAAAAGTAGTATACCATAGGAAATCCTACCTTAAGTGATCCATCAGATATCTGTCTTGTCAATCTCTGATTGGATTCTTGATCCTCTGTAAACCCCTGGGGCATATTAGGAAGTGTCCCAGCAACAGAGCAGATCCTTAACTAGCTTCCACGACCACCCTGGTTCTGAACCCTTGGCTCAATTTGGATTCTAATTCCCCAAATCTAAACACCTGGTATTGATCCTCACCCCTATTCCTGTCTCCAACTCCAGCTCTGACTGTTGGCTTGTGTGATGGGGTGTTTCCCTAAACATATTCAGTAGGGTAAAGGTTGCTGGGTTGCTCAATTAACTCCACAGGATGCACATTATCTAAAATGATTTGCCAAAATGTGTGTAACTAAATCTTGGCCTTGAGATTGTTCACAAATAGGTCATTGTGAGCAGCTGATGTTAGGGACATATTCATTAGTTTTGAACTGGCACACAGGCTACATGGTATAACTTTTCTTGACCGAATGAAACTGAGATTAGCAGTTTTATGGCACAAGCACTGGAAAACTGATTCTAAGTATCTTATTTTAACATAAAAATTATATTAAAAGTTGCTTTGGAGATACTGATTTTTTCCCTTTATTCTTTCCTCCCTTCTTTTGTACTTGGTGTAACTTTTCCATTGTATGACAAAAAACTCATATTTCATAGTTTTTTACAGATGTTTGAAAGGAAATTCTTGTGCTAAATTTTTCTTAAACACAAATTATATACTAACTACACAGAGGAATTTTGGATAGTGAATGGGAATTTTGAGATGATAATATGTATTATTGTCCTTTAATTACTCCAAATAGCTTCAACAGATTTTTAATAAGAGTTGATTGTAGTCATTTTTCTTTTTCAAGTTCATTTTGCATTCCCTAAGAGTCAGCAAAGTCCAGTATGTATATGCAACTATTGTATTTTATGGAACGTTTCTTCTGAAGCAGCTAAATCTGATTATATGATGATTACTCATCATTATTAATTATAGCTAGGAAGTACAATGGAAGTTGTGAACTTTGAAGAATTAGTAATTAATCATTTACTTTGTGAAGCAGCAGCATTCAACCAAGACAAGTAAATGAGTCTGGAAAGCCCTCTAAATGTGCACCTTAATTAAAAATATGCTTTCCTGGCTAGCTCTAGACATAGCAAATTCAGCTATTCAAATCTCCTTACAATTTGTAAATTAAGCATTGTGAAGAATTTGGAAATAGATAATGGAAACATTTTTATTAAACTATACCTAATACTATTGAGGAAAGATCTGATAGTGAATTTGAGATTATTTTGTGATCTATAAATGGAATTTTATAATTGTTGAACTGTCTGGGTATGTCTATACTTGCACCCTCTTTCGAGACAAGTTAGCAATATGGATCATGATTCAACACCTAGCTCCATAACCTTTGTATTCTCTGAGGGTATGTCTACACTTGCAACCTCTTTTGAGAGAGGAATGCAAATGAAGACATTCGAAACTGCAAATGAAGCTGGGATTTAAATATCCCACACTTCATTTGCATAGACGTGTTATAGCGCTATTTTGAAATAACTGATGCTGTTAAGACGCAGTTATTTCAAGAGAAAACCCTTCTCTCGCAATAACTCTTATTCCTCAAAGAATGAGGTTTACCAGTTATTTCAAGAGAAGGGTTTTCTCTCAAAATAACTGTGTCTTAACAGCATCTGTTATTTCGAAATAGAGCTATTTCGAAATAAAGCTGCCCCCTTTGCCCTCTCTTTCCCTGATACCCACCCCCTCAGCACTCTCTGCCCCATCCCCTCCTGCCCCTCTGTGCCCTCACACATGACTTGCTCCATCCCCACTTCTCTCATGCCCACCCCTTTTTTCAAGCCTTCTCCCAGCACCTCCCCCTCCAGCCCCCAATGCCCTTCCCCTCTCCTCTCCTCTCCCAGCATCACCCTGTCCCCCCTCCCACTGACACTTCCCCTCCTGCCCTTTCCCTCATTGTCTGCACTTGGCCCCCTAGCATTTGTCTCTCTCTCCTGCACCCGGTCCCTTGGTGCCTTCCCCTCCCAAGCCCCTTCTCCTTCCACTCCTCCCCCTCCACGCAAGCCCGTTCCTTACCTTCTGCCTTCCACATTCTGGGGCCAGAGGCTGCCGGAGCCAGCGTGGTCCCTCCACGTGCCTCCGAAGACTTTTAAAATCCCGGGCCGTGACGTCCCGGGCCGTGTCCTCCCCGCCCACGTGCAACGCCGCACATGGGCAACAGCAGGCGGTGAGGAGGAGCCGCGCACGGCGGGGACACTCTGGGGGCAGGGTGGGAGTCGCGCCAGGCAGAGCCGGGGGAAGAGACCCAGCTCCACATATCGGTGGAGCAGAGCCCCTGGCTCTGTAACTCGCTGGCACTTCTGGGTTATGGGGTGCGGGGCCTGAATCGGCCTAAGTCCGGCCATGCTGGCAGCCACCAGGCATGCCGAGGCCCGGTATTTTTTTCCTGTGGCCCGGTATCGGGCTGCGGCCCATAGTTTGGGAAACGCTGATTTAAAAGACCAAGGAGCAGAGGTTTGAGGAAGGGGCCTGTGATTGTGGGGCCTATTTCCATTCCTGTATCTATTCATGCTTCTGGGCAGAGTTCCACTGTGCAGTGTCTTCTGGCTCTCTTGATGCCTTTGAGGGGCAGTGGGCACTGTCCGGGGCTCTCTGCTTGGTGTCCCTATCTGGTTCCCTCATTTTAGCCCTTTGACCTCCACACTCACCCATTTTCTTTGATTTATCCCACATAAATATCTGGAGTCCAGGACTCTGTGGATCCTCCCTGTACGGGGGGTGGATTCACAGAATCCTAGGGTTGGAAGAGACTTCAGGTGGTCATCGAGTCCAACCCTCTGCCAAAAGCAGGACCAATCCCAATTAAATCATCCCAGCCAGGGCTTTGTCAAGTCAGGACTGAAAAACCTCTATGGATGGAAATTCCACCACCTCCCTAGGTAACCTATTCCAGTGCTTCACCACCCTCCTAGTGAAATAGTTTTTCTTAATATCCAACGTAGAGCTTCCCCACTGACACTTGAGATCATTGCTCCTTGTTCTGTCATCCATCACTACTGAGAACAGCCTCTCTCCATCCTACTTGGAACCTCCCTTAAGGTGGTTAAAAGCTTCTATCAAATCCCCCTCCTCACTCTTCTGTAGACTAAACAAGCCCAAATCCCTCAGCCTCGGCGGTCATGTGCTCTAGCCTCCTAATCATTTTTGTAGCCCTATGCTGGACTTCCTTTAATGTGTTCACATTCATATTGTGATTGGGGGGCCCAGAAGTGGATGCAATACTACTGATGTGACCTCTCCAATGCTGAATAAAGAGGAGTAATCTCTTCTCTAGATCTGCTGGCAATGCTCCTCCTAATGCACTTAATATGCTGTTAGCTTTCTTGGCTACAAGGGCACATAGTTGACTCATATCCAGCTTCTCATCCTCTATAATTTGCAGGTCTTTTTCTGCTGAACTGCTGCTTAGCCAGTAGATCCCCAGCCTGTAACAATGCTTGGGATTCTTCCGTCCCAAGTGCAGGACTCTGCACTTATCCTTGCTGAACCTTATCAGATTTCTTTTGGCCCAATCTTCCAATTTGTCCATGTCACTCTGGACCCTATCCCTGCCCTCCAGCGTAACTACTTCTCCTCCTAGCTTAGTCATCTACAAACTTGCTGAGGGTTCAATCCATCCCTCATCCTGGTCATTAATAGAGATGTTGAACAAAACCTGCCGTCGAACCAGTCCTTGGGGCATTCGGCTTGAAACCAACCAGACATCGAGCCACTGATCACTACCGTTGAGGCCTACAATCTAGCCAGCTTTCTATCCACCTTACAGTCCATTTATCCAATCCATACTTCCTTAACTTGCTGGCAAGAATAATGTCGAAGATGGTATCAAAAGTTTTGCTAACATCAAAGTATATCACATCCCCCGCCTTCCTCCTGTCCTCAGAGCCAGTTACTTTGTCACAGAAGGCAATCAGGTTGGTCAGGCATGACTTGCCCTTGATGATCCATGTTGACAATTCCTAATCACTTTCCTCTCTTCCAAGTGCTTCAAAATGGATTCCTTGAGGATCCCCTCCATGATTTTTCCAGGGACTGAGGTGAGGCTGACTAGTTTGTAGTTCCCTGGATTGTCCTCCTTCCCTTTTTTAAAGATGGGCACAACATTAGCCTTTTTCAACTGTCTGGGACCTCCCGCAATCACTACTAGTTTTCAGATATATTGGCCAATGGCTCTGCAATCACATCAGCCAACTCCCTCAGCACCCTGGATGCATTGGATCCGGCCCCATGGATTTGTGTATGTCCAACTTTTCTAAATAGTTCTTAATCTGTTCTTTCTCCACCATGGTCTGCCCACCTCCTCTCTATACTGTGCTTTCTGATAGAGGCAGCAAATGTGTGTGTGGGGGGGGGGGGGAGGGAGGAGAAAGCGACCAGTCGAGTCGCTTATGCTGATCAGATAGTTGACTAGTTGCTTACATTCCGAGTCTCTCTTACAGGCTGAGGGGCAGCTAGAGGGCTCTTCATTCCCCTCTGCTTCTGTCAGACTGGGGGCTAAAGGGAGGGAGCAAGAAGGAGGAGGAGTCAGGTGTTGGGTCACAGAAGGAGAGAGGATAGTAGGTTGCAGACATGCCCTGATCTTTACGGCTCTTTAGTCCCTCCTCCCCCATTCTCTCTTACACTAGGAGCTTCCTTTTGCGTGCACATGCAAAAGTGAGAGAGAGTGCACACGAGCACTGCCAGCACCTAGTCTGATTGGTTATTTTTGCCTCAGGGCAAGTGAGCCGACAGCAAATCAGAGGACTGAAATTTGCTAGAGGGTTAGAACTTCTGGAATCATTCCAAGACTGGCTGCTTCCTCACTAAAACTGTATCTGGGTGGTAGGCGGAGGATTGCAAGAGGTGACAAAGTGCTGTTGCTGCTTACAAGACATCCCTACTGTTGTTGAAGGAGTCAGGGGAGCTTGTTGGAGTGTTGATGAAAAAGAGGGCTAGAGTCTTAGTGCTTTCTCTGATGATTCCCCTGTTGAGGACAAGGAACTTAAACAAATGTGATACTGCACAAAGATGAATAAAAATTAAAAATACAAAACAAAGTAGTTGGGAGAAACTGAACTGCCAACTTGTTCCACTGCCAAAGGCAGAATTTCTGGTGGGACTAAATTAAAGGGCACAGTTTAGTCCTGAAAGCTTCAGCAAGAATATTAAACCATCTTCAGATTTCACAAGTGGAGAGACTGTGATGTTACCCATTTGTTATGAACTGGAAGAAAAGTTGTACAGCAGAAATATTCTCCCCCTTAAAATAAATACATATAAATAAATCTCTAACACTTTGTCCTCTGCCTGTCTCTTGTATGGTATCTTCCTGGACAGATTCCCATCTGGTGCTGCAGTAGTTTTTAGACAGCATGTCATATTACCATCCGTCATCTCCTCAAAAATTACCCTTTAGATGTTTCTCCACATGAAAGCTCACTTGGTTCACCTACTTTATCCAAACTCTTCCAATAGGTGCTCCCCCTCCCCATGAAAATGAACATGCATTAGCCCACTCTGCTTTGAATCATTCTCGAGAAGATCCTGTCATTGGCATGGAAGCACGTCCTCTGGAATGGTGGCCAAAGCATGAAAGGACATACAAATACTTGGCAATATTGGCTCTAAAAGTGCTATGTGAATGCTCTTCTCAGTTTCAGGTTACATTGTAAATAAGAAGCGGGCAGTATTATTTCCCCTAAACATAAACAAATTTGTTTGTGTTACTGATTGGCTAAATAAGAAGTAAGACTGAGTGGACCTGTAGGCACAAAAGTTTTACATTATTTTTCAAAGCAGTTATTTCTTGCTCGTAATTCTACATTTGTTCAACTTTTATTACAAGGAAACTGCATTACAATATTTGCATTAGATGAATTGAAAATACCATTTTTGCTTTTTATCATGCAAATATTTGTAAAATGAGCACTGTATATGTATTCTGTGTTGCAATAGAAATTAATACATTTGAAAATGTATAAAAAATTTGAAAATATTTAAGATATTTAAGTTAAGTTGGTATACTATTAAGTAACAATGTAATTAATCTTGATTCATTTAGTAATCGTGATTAATTTTTTAGTTAATAGTGATTAATCAACAAACCTACCAAATACCTTTGAAAACCCTTGGGGTTAAACTCACTGAAGTAAATGACAACGTTCCGATGAGTTTTAATTGTTAGGGCTGAAATATGAAATTTCTGAAAGTGAAGAACAATACTTTTTTATTATTTAGAGTCACTGATTAAGAGTGACAGTGTTGTGAAAGCCTGACTACAGATTGGACCTCCCTAGTCCAGAACTCTTGGGATCTGACTAGTCCCAAATGAGGGATTTTGCTGGACCTGAGGTCATTTCTAGGCCTCCCCATCACCGCGCTCCCTCCCCCCTCCAAGCCAAGGCCTTGCTGGCAGCCTCCCAGCCAGCTTCCCCTCCCCCGCCCCGGCACCAGCCTCTCTGCACACAGAGCTCTTGGCCCCACCATGGCAAACCCACTGCCGACTCCATCACAGCAGGCAGCGCCCCCGATGGGGTCCAGTTGCGCTGTTGGGCAACAAGCCCTGCTTGGCCTTCAGCCTCGCTGGACAGCCCTGCTGCCTCCTGGCCTGACCAGGCATCTCCCCGGAGTGGCAGCGGGACTGCCAGGTTTTTTGCTGCACCACTGGGTATCCCCACTCCCAGGTTCCTGGTCCTGCCACCAGGCAACCCGCGATCAGGCTTCTGGCCCTGTGGGGCAGCCGTGCTGCCTCCCATTCCTGTGGGGATGCTGCGCTGCTTGGTGGAAGCAGGGCTGCCGGGCTCCTGATTGTGCTGCTGGGTGGCCCTGCTGCCTCTGGTCTCGCAGGCCAGTTTCGCTGCTTGACTCCAGCCCCACTGCCTCCTGTCTCCCTCCTTCCCCCCACAGTGTCGGCACTGGGCGGCAGTCCTACTACTGGGCTGCTGGTTTCACTGCCACAGGTCAGCCCTGACAGACATAGAATCATAGAATAATAGGACTGAAGGGACCTCAAGAGGTCATCGAGTCCAGCCCCCCGCCCTCAAGGTAGGACCAAGCTCCACCTACACCATCCCTGACAGATGTCTATCTAACCTGTTCTTAAATATCTCCAGAGAGGGAGATTCCACCACCTCCCTTGGCAATTTATTCCAATATTTGACCACCCTGACAGTTAGGAATTTTTTTCTAATGTCCAATCTAAACCTCCCCTGCTGCACTTTAAGCCAATTACTCCTTGCCCTGTCCTCAGAAACCAAGAGGAACAAATTTTCTCCGTCCTCCTTGTGACACCCTTTTAGATATTTGAAAACCGCTATCATGTCCCCCCTTAATCTTCTTTTTTCCAAACTAAACAAGCCCAGTTCATGAAGCCTGGCTTCATAGGTCATGTTCTCTAGACCTTTAATCATTCTTGTCGCTTTTCTCTGTACCCTTTCCAATTTCTCCACATCTTTCTTGAAATGTGGCGCCCAGAACTGGACACAGTACTCCAGCTGAGGCCTAACTAGTGCAGAATAGAGCGGCAGAATGACTTCACGAGTTTTGCTTACAACACACCTGTTGATACAACCTAGAATCATATTTGCTTTTTTTGCAACAGCATCACACTGTTGACTCATATTCAACTTGTGGTCTACTATGACCCCTAGATCCCTTTCTGCCATGCTCCTTCCTAGACAGTTGCTTCCCATCTTGTATGTATGGAACTGATTGTTCCTTCCTAAGTGGAGCACTTTGCATTTCTCTTTATTAAACCTCATCCTGTTTACCTCTGACCATTTCTCTAACTTGCTAAGGTCATTTTGAATTATGTCCCTATCCTCCAAAGAAGTCGCAACCCCACCCAGTTTGGTAACATGGGGTGTTGCTAGACCAGAGAGTCCCAGTTAAGAGTGTTTCAACCCGTATTAGCATTTATAATTGTAACAGTCACTTAGCATTAAGAATTAGTCTGTTAAATAAGCAATAATAAACAGAAAAGTTCCTGTAATGCCTGCATTTGTCTAGGTAATTAATACATAATAATAAATACTATTTCAAATGTCTTTGTGTCCTAAGGTTTACAGGTAATTATAGGAATTGTTTTTATCTCAGCTGGACTTTTCAATGGAAATTATGAGGACGATAAAAACTAGTTACCTTTTGAAGGAATGGGCAAGATCCTGATGCTGCCCTCTGATTAATAACCAATCACCTGAGGCACTAGATTATAGCATTTTATGATATCAGATATAGAAGACTGTTGATCTGAATTAATTACTCAACATAGAGGAAAGGAGATACTATAGATTTAATCAAGGGAAACACAAATAAAACTAAGCACAGGAACATTTTCCTGATTATACTAAGAATTTTGCAAATAAAGTTAGGATATTTGATCACTTAACAAATCAATCTCAGCTCTGCAAACAGTTAAGGAAATACCAAATTCTGTATAAGAAAGTGTCTTTTTTATTTATTTCCAGATAAGTGTATTTCAGGGTTATCATAGCTCTTTTAAGAAAATGAGTTACTCCTACAAGGAGGAGTTTTTTGACGCAAGTATCAGCATATTCACACTGGTGGGATCGAGGGATACATGCCATTCCAGAATCTTCTGGAATGCTGTGTCTGTTGGAACCATTTGTGCTCCTCCCATCATGGAAGGCTGAAAGAATGCAAAAAGGGAATGGCTCTAATCATCCTTGAGTTCCTGTTCCTTTCTAACCCAGAGATACTTTCTAGCATTTGACTATCACACATTTCTTTTGAGGGGGGTCAAAGAGGCAACTGGTGCTGAATGATAGGGGATGGGTATGTTCCATATGCAGAAACAAGAGATAATGGACATACAGTAATAAACTACCAGAATTAATCACATATTGCTAGCATCTATTACAGAAGAGTACGTACTCCCTCAAGACTTCTGTTATACACCTTGAGAACTATTAATGAATAACACATTGTTTGATATGAAAAAATACTTAATTTCAAAAGTTATTCTCATGGAGAGTGGACACCAGGTAAGAAATCAATGAATTATTATTTTGACATTAAAGACATAACATATTTTGCAAAATAAATTGTTAATTTTGTGACTGCATGTTACCAAAACATTATTCTTAGAGCTTAGGAAGTCTGCGGCACTTCGAACTAAAAGCTATATTTTTATCTAGAGATTTAAATAAACAAAACTCTTCATACATAAATGAAGCATTTCCTAAAGTAATAGTTAAAATAACTATTTTAGTAAACCTACTATATCAATAACTAAAAATGAAAACCCATCAGGAGGTAGAAAGATGTCCATTCCATTAGAATTTTTATCTTCAAAAGTATTTATGCCTTAGTATTTATCATCACATTAACTGACATAGGCATTCTGCAGAATATGTCAGTAAAGCTTACTAAATATGTTCTATTTAAATGTATATATTTTAGAATGTGTAATGAAAATATATTAATAGTATGGGGATAAATCATGCTAAGTAACTTTGAGCCTTAATAATAAAGCACAGAAGCTAAACCTATAGTGAAGAATTCAGATTGCCATTTACAATTTACACCACTGTTGTATCTTATAGGTACAATAAGAGTTTTGAAGGAGGCATCAATCTCTAAACTACTGAGAATATTTTGTATATTTAAAAATAAAAGCATACAGATTAAGACAGTCAGAGGTGAGGTATCTTTGGAAAGTTTAATTGAAACTTTACTGCTTTTGTCTTTTTGGAAGCATCAAAATTTCTTTAGTACATTTTCAGTTCTATAATATTACAAAGGGGCAGTAGGTTCTCCAGTTACATACTGTACCCAGCTTTCTATAGAAAATTCATATTGTACATTTTACTTCTATGTTTTTAACAGTTTCCTTAAAAAAAAATTCAACCCACAACTAAAAAGGGTTTTGGCAATAGAGGGCAGATAGGAAATGCAAAACACTCCCACTCCTCCCCTCCCAAAAAACCAAAATAAAAAAAAACACACTTTTTCCCCCTTTCCTGAGAATGAGAGATGGAAAGAAGGATGTATAGAAACATTCTTGTGTGATCGACAGAGCCCTCCATTTTTCCTAATTTACCATTTTCATCAACATTCCTACTATCTGATCCAAAGTTAAAGCTCACTGAAATCAAAGGACTATAGATCAGGTCCTTAATCTTGAGAAGAGGGCACTATTCAGCAACAGTTATACCTTCCACCCCAACTTCTTGCAAGGTTGGCAATATATATCTACAAAACACTCAGGTCCCACCCTAATTTGAGAGAAAGAGACTAGAATCAGAAAGTCTTAGGTCTCTGATATAGCACAGAAGTGCATTACTATGAAGTCTTTGGGTTCTTACCCATCATATTTAAGTAGAAAACACATCTGCAGAAAATAAAATGGGACATTTTCCTTTTTCTAACAATTTTACCCATACATGGATCAGTATAATGGAAATAAAACATCTGGCTGATTAATTTGTTGTCTTTTAAAAAGATGCAAGTAATATATAACATTAAAATCAGATTGAAGAATGTTCTATAGTCTTCTGCTTTGATACAGGTAGGACCTTCCTGGTCTAGCAACTGGGAGGTCAAGGCTCCCGTCCCGGCTGTTGGCCCTGCTCCCCCCAATCTTGTGTTCCCCACTGTGCTGGGAGTGCTAGGCCCCACTGTCTCCATCTCAGTCTCAGCCGCTGCACTGTGCTGGCCCTGGCCGGGGCAGCACTCCCATGCACCACTAGCCGCACTGCCTCCAGCCTGGGTGAGGCTGTGCTCCCTGCTGTGCTCACTCATCCAGGGCCATGTACCTAGGCACTGGCCCTGCTGCCTGCAGCCCCAGGGCCTTCACCAGCCCCAGTCAGGGGTGTTGGCTCTCCACCTCGCTGGCATGCTGGGTTGCACTCCTCACCGCCAGCCCAGCCCCTGAACCTGGCCAGCTGGTGCTCTCTGATTTAGCAGGACCATGACTGTTGCCGGACCAGAGAGTCCTGGATTTTAGAGGTTTAACCTATAGTTTCATTTGTTTAAATGGTGTGCAGAATTGGTTATTTTTAATTAATAAACAATTAAAACGTGTAAGGCAAATTGAGCTATTATTGTCACACAAAAATATCTCCAGCATTAGCCCTCAATTTACCTCAAAATGTTAAATGCACATGATTATAAGAATTTAAACATTTTTTTTCTAACAGCAAATTAAGAAGTTGTTTTCACTGTACATATTAAACTCATGCAACTCTCCTCCATTCCTCATATATATAAAATTATACTCTCTTGTGAAACAGGTTTGTAAACTCTAGTTAGGAGCAAATTATTCTGCCAATCCTACATAAAGAAAAAAACAGTTTCATGGTCTTTGCTTCTTTATTGTTGTACACAAGTAACTGTTAGCTTTTAAGCAGGCTTTTGCATATAAGATGGAAGGATAGGTGTTCTTTTCATATTTTTGAGCTAGAAAGTCAGACATACAAAATCTTATTTCCAGCTCTTTAAAAGCCTTGCAAGAACTCTTGGAGTTGCGTGACTATTTCTGTATCCACTGTTTCCATAAGTGCCTGAAAGGCTTGTTCTCCCAGTAATTCTTGCTGTGCCTTTAGCTTCTCATAGACAAATTGCTGCAGCGACACAGTGTGTACAGGGTCCTTCAGTGCAAGCTGTGGAGAAGAGATAAGAGCAAAAATATAGTAATGCAGGCAAGAGGCAGTCCCAACACACCAGTGATTCATACATCTATTTTATAACCTGAGCTGAAGTAATAAAAACCTTTTGCTTTCTTCTGTGCCGATCCTGAGAAATGGCCTCATTGAAACAAATTCTTCCAGGGAAAAGTCAGTTACCTCCATAATGAAAATTAAACTGTAGTTTCCAACTAGTTAAATAACAGTTCTCAAATCATGCACTCAAACTGTTAAAATATTTTGCACTTCTATAACTTCTCTCAGATGATTTCTCAATACTTTATAACTACCATTAAGGAAATTCCTCATCATCCCTGTGAGATATGGAAGATATTGCAGTAATGGACATATTAGAGATGCCAATCACCCAGATTTTACAGATGGAAAATCAGAGACATACATAAGTATGTAACTTGGTCAATATTCACACAGCAAATGAGTGATATCGCTGAGAATAAAACCCGTTTTGTAGACTTCCACGCCTAATCTCTAACCACTAGACAGCAATCTGCATTCATTCTGACTTTTGAGGCTTACACCAAAACATCAAACTAATATGTATATAAACTGCCTATATGAACTCCATTCCCCTAATCTTAAGAACTGAGAGTAGGAAGGTTATATTATCTCTGGATTTAGTACCAGTATGACCTCCACTAGAATACTGTGTCCAGCTCTAATATCACAATTCATGAAGGATGTTGATAAACTCAAAAGGGCTCAGAGAAGAGCCAGAGAATTAGTGAAGGATTAGAAATCATGACTTATAGTTATAAAGTAAAGGAGCATAATCTGTTTTGCTTATTTAGTTAACAGTGACTTGATAGCAATCATGTATAGTACTTACATTGAGAACAAATATTGATAATGGGTTGTTTTATCTAGTAGATAAAGATGTAACAAGATCCAATGGCTGGATGTTGAAGCAAGACCAATTCAGATTGGAAAAACGTAGATTTTTGAGAAAGAGTCATTAGTCATTGCAACAGTTTGTTGCGATGGATTCTCCATCATTGGATGTTTTTCCAAAAGAAATACTCTTTCAAACAGGAATTCATTCAGCCAAGTTCTATAACCTGTGTTATGTAGGAAGTCAGAACAGGTTATCACAGTGGCTCCTTCTGTTCTCAGAATCTAAAAAAGTCCATCTATCGCTCTGTGTAATCTTCTTCTATGGTCCTCAGAGCAGGGACCATACTTAGAGAATGTTTGAAAGCATTATTCTACTAGACCATGCCTCCTTTTTCATCAGTAACAGAATGGTGCATAAAAGATGTGTTTCAATAGGCTTCTTTTAATCTTGTAGGTCATCCATGAAAATACCTGCATCCTGACAAATTGTACTGGTATGAAGTTCATTTCACTTGTTGGTCAACAGCACAGAGCTGCTGATCTATGGTCTGAATAGCATGGAGTTGTCCAACTGCTGCTGACATTTCCTTACATATCAGCATTTTATCATGGATGGTGCGCATGTCAGCTATTCGGACATCTACAAGGGCATATGCAACTGAGGTGTAGGTGCTGTTCTTTGTTGAAAACTTGAGGATTAAATAGATCCAAAATGTTATCATCCAACTATGATCAAATGTCATCATTTGATCTTGGTAGGACATCATGAGGCAGTAATCTTAAAAGACATCAAGAGCAAGCTCAGATAGTGTTCATTTGCAGGTGTCAAATATTTTCTCAACTACTTTTTCATGGTGAGTTGGGGCGGGACATGTTCTTGATTTTTCAAGAGCTGCACACTGTATAGAAGACTTTGATTGCCCAGGAAGAGTAGGTGACTTTCTCCCCATCTTCCATGATACTTTTTGTGGAGCTGGTGTATCTGTAGACTGTTCTTGAATTACTATTCTATACACTGAATGGAAGGTGTTCCTTCCATCACTGTTCTCTGTATTGATGTCTATATTATCACCTTCTTTATGGATGACATTTCCATCAGCACAAAGTGGTGTAATTCTATTTGGAATTAACAATTCTTGCTGGTGTATTTCTAATTCAGTTTTTGCAGAGCTAGTGATGAGCCACCTCAATTCATCAGCACCGATAAAAAAAAATCCATAAAGGTAAAGCATGTCAATTAAATTGCAAGACCCAAACTCATGGTGTAGCTATGTAGAAAGGCTTATGTACAGTGGTATCATAATCTTGGGACAGTTTAATACTGTACTCCACAATTTGAATGTATTCTGAATGATGATATTCATGACTAGATAAATTTTATGCCTATTTCTTTATCACCAAAAGACAAACTCCTGCTCCAAGTGGGACACAAAAGTAGCTGACCTATGTAATCTCCAATCACCTGGCTTTGAATAATATTGAGTCTTTCCTTTGGGCTATTTCAGACTGAAGGACTGAAGTGGAATTATATAACTCACTTGTTCATTTGAAAGCTCCTCATCAGGCTCACTTGCCTGAAGAATGTTCACAAAACATTTGGATGAATTTAAGTTTCTGTATCAGACTGCTAGCAACTTGGATAGCATCAGTTAATGTGCAAAACAAAGGTACATTTATGTTGTCCATGCTGTGCATGGAATGAAACGTCAGACATACGTTGTAGAACATAACGTCTTTCTAATTTTTCCTGTAATTTGCTACTGGAATACTTTGCAAATTCTAGAGCTAAGGGAAGTAGGGCTTTAAACCTTTGTAGTGGATTGAACAGGAGAACAGCTTTATTGTACATAAGACAATTGTCTAGCTCTTCAATCAGCTGATAAAATGCAATGTCATCAAGTGAATGTATTGTTGCAGTGTAACTAGATGGTTTTGCTTTAAGATTCATTTTACTCAAGTAGGAAGAAAAGTAATTGAGTGATAAACAGTATTCTTAGCAATCAAATCTTCCTCAGATATTCTGCGCTTATGTCATAATATCTTTTTTGAAGTGTTCCCTTCCTTTGATTGGTTACTCTCTCAAATGTTTCTATTGTATGAAGTTTCTTGTGTGTTTTTCTGAAGCAAACAGCATATGACGACCAACTGCTAGAGTATGCACTTATTCTGTTGGCTATACAAACTGGTGAACCTGATACAGTCTGATGAGATTCAGAGACTGTTTTCTTTCCTGGGTTCAATACAACTCTATCATGTACCAAATTCAATTTGCTTGTGAATTTCTGAAATTAAGCTCCATGACACCCATAATGTAAAGTAGGAAAGTCATCCAGCAGCTGCCAATACATGTCTGTTGGCTTCTACTTCAGAATCACAGAATTCTGTCCAGTGCTGGTTGCTTTAGACAGTTTTGTATTCTTTTGATTTTCTTAATAATACCCAAAGATTGTAGAGAGTCATTTTCTCTGAGGTATGTTTTAAGGGGCTTGTATCCTCCAAGTCCTCATAAATTATACTCCTCTGTAAAGGTAAAATTCCTGAAACAAGTTAGCTTTACACCACCATTTTTCATTTAGTACCAGTATATAGGCTTGTGCTAAATTAGCACAATTAGATCTATATGTTAATTACCAAAACCACCATTTTTGTTTAGTGAGCGCTGATTGAAACTCAATATGAAGCTATGCACTGTAGTCTCTAATACTAATACTGACTTATGCATAAGTGTCACTGAATTAAAAAGTTAGTTTCTAAAATATTTCAAAGACTACTACTACATGTAGAGGCAATTACAAATTATAATCTTTTACCAAGCAAACTGTACTGCTATTGCTTCATAACACTGAATGTGAGGCTGATCTGCTCAGTAAATTTTATTTGAAAATATGGATTTTATTTGAAAACCACCTATGAGACAATTTGACATTTAAGAATATGTGATGTGAAAACATTTCATGTTGGTATATAGCAAAATGTTGATACTTGCCTTTTTGCCATATGTTATACACGTCTTCATTTCTAGAAAGAAATCCCAAACCTTGTCCATGCAAAACCAATACAAATCTTTAATGCACTGTCATTAAGTTGCTTTGTGCAACAAACACTGCTAAAGTGTTAAAATTACTTTAAACAGTAAAAATTGTAGCCAGTGTTATAGTGTTTGAGAAAGTATCATTTTTGCTAACATCCAGATTTTGCCTATTTTACAGCACTACTTGACAGTTCTCCATCATACCTGATCTAAACATATATAAATTAAGTGTAAAAATTACATATGTTATGGGTGTGTGTAGGGCAGGTAAGCATTAAACTTCAAAAATATGGAGAATTGCTGCATGCCTAAAATGGTTACTGGCAGAAAGTTTAAGTTTGGTACTGTAACAAGGGGCACTCATCTCTTGAGTGCCTCCTAGTAGGTGGATATGGTAACCTGATCTTACCTGACAGGTGCTTCTGGCTGGGATACACACTGAAAAAGGACCTAATCCAGAGTAGCAAAGTTGTCCCACAAAGACTGTGGGTCTACGCTCAGCAGGATCTTCAGCTCAGCTCTAAGCCCTTTAAATTCAATCCTTTGTTCAGGCTTCCCAACAGACCTTGTTGCCTTCTCAATGTTTACATCTCTTTGCTGGCTGGAGACCCTCTACTCCAGGTCTCAAACAAGAACCCTAATTGAATTTGTTGCTGCTTCTTCCTTGGGCCTCTTCCCACCTGTCATCATTTTCACCTCTTACCTTAGGGTTAAAATTATCTGGTTCTCTCTCCCCCAGTTTAACCCAATTCAGCCAGAACCAAACTCCTTTTATCCCTCGTGTGTTTTTTGCACACCCACCATTCCCTCCCTGGTACTAGTCAGGAGCTGAACTGCTAAGGTTCTGCATCTCCTTTTATGTAACCCTGCTGGACTCTGATCAGCTGCTTCTGTGAGGCCCTTCTATGTAGGATAGGAGGATCTAACTTCACTACTGTCCTGTGGCAGGGTGCTATAGGACCACAGGGCCTCTTGTAGGGAGCTGTAAAGGCCAGGTACACCTTGTCATAGGTGTAGTATGGAAACAGTTCTTGCTAAAAAGTATTTGACTGTATCAATGAAAACCTGTTTTGACTGAACTGAATTGGGAGCCTTTGTAAATTTTGAGCTGTGCAGGAAGAAGAATGTTGTCTTCTCACTTATCTTAAAAAGGACATGAGTATGAAAATGTGTGGCTCACAACCATTCACATCAAACAATTGCATATGGACAAATATTGCAAACTTGTCTACTGCATGGATCAACATAAATGCCTATCTTCTAAGACGTGTAACACATCCCTCTACACCACAGGAAGTGGACAAAAGAGTTCTTCTTTGGAAGAACTGAATGCTTGCAGGATGCAAAATGGTCTTAGATATGACATAAAATATTTCCCCCTCCCCACTCCCATCCTGCAGCTCTTCAATGTGTGTGAAGGGGAAGCACTGAAGCAACAACTGGAGAGGGAAAACTCTTTATGTCTCTCCTGGGCTGAAGCAGGGCAAATATCTAGAGATCTTTGAGAGAGGCCTTGAAAAAACTCCTCAGATTTTTTTTTAAAACATGCTTTTAGTATTCACAAAAGAGTCTAGATTGGCAACACTGGAGCTTGAATTCTTCTGTTTATCTCCAGAACAGTTATGTGGAGGTCAGTGCAAGCTTTCTCCCATCAAATAACCAATATTCATAGTCAGTACACAAAGATCATCTTCAAAGGGCAAAGAGAGCACTTTTCAGTTCTATGTAAAAATATTTTTTGCTTATTTTATGGCCTAATGCTTTCCAAATGCCATTAGTTTTGTAACACTTGTACAATCAGAGAAAGGCACCTAAAATACCAGACTTCTTAAAAGGCAAGTGGCTTTAAGGCATAGCTGAGTGGGAAAGTTCCAATTTAGTCCATTAAAAGTACTATATTAAATTAGCATATTCTATGTGACTCACAAGATTCTATACTGAATATCCTTACAAAATCAGGACCCTTTTTCCCAGTAGAATTAAATTACCAGCAACCATGGTATAACCTTTGCTCACCTACATGCCAGCTTTATGCACATGAATTGTGCACATCTGAAAGTCTGATATACTAGTGAAGCTTAATTTTAAGATTCAACCTTCCCTAGGACATAAGCCAGCCATGTAGGCCAATCTATAGAAGACCCACCAATAACTCAAGACTGCAAGCAGGTGAAAACTGTCAAATTAGAAAAATGCTAAGGATGGCTAAACTAATCCTCTGATAGAATAACTGATTATTGCCTGGAGAGCTGAGATACTATTAAGTTAACAGTTAACATACATGAAGTGTGAATGCTTTATTCCTTACAGGTCTCTATCCAGACAATACTGTGAAAGGTAGTAAATATTATTTTCATACGGCATTTTAATATTTTGTATAGCAAACTGACAGATTTGAAAATTCTTATACTGCTACATTTTCTAAGATATTTGTGATTTTGTATCAAGATAAAATTTTTAAAAGTCTGTATTGAAATTGACCTTTAATTGGGGATCTCTGTTTCAATTCTGTGTTGTGATTTTACTGAATTTATTCCATTATGTCAGTGTGCCCTTGGCACACTTTGAGAAAGCTGCTAACAAGCCACTCTAATTTGTTGACTTACTGGCTTCACAGCCATGGAGCCTTGCAACTCCCATTGGCTGTGGTTTATTTTTGGCAGCCAACGGGAGCCGCGTGAAGTGGCATGGCCCAGAACACTGCTTCCCGTGGCTGCAAATGGTGAATGTGAACCACCATGAGGCTCCGTGGCTGCGGAGCCATTAGGTACACAACTGGAGTGGCCCATTAGCTGCTTTCTCAAAGTGGGCCCGCAACCCACTTTGAGAAACACTGCATTATATGAATGAATACTTTTTAACATGGTCCTAATCAGGGGCAGATGACAGTTTTGCGGGGCCCTGTGCAGCGTAATTCCGCGGGGCCCCCTCTTTGCCATGGCGCATGCGCAGTGACGCCATGCGCATGCGCAGCGGTGCCATTGCGCATGCACGGGGCTTTTTGAAGTGCGGGGCCCGGGGCGGCTGCCCCGTTCGCCCTGCCCTATATCCGCCCCTGGTCCTTATATAGCCAGCTTGCTAATGCATAGACACTTGACAAGATTCTTTCTCTCACTATGTACATAAATCAGGAAAACTACATATGGGGAAATTTTTGACACGTAAGGAATATCTGGTTTCCATTTCCAGTTCTTCCATAGATCTCCTATGTAACGCTGGACACCTAATTTCCATGCCTATAAAACAGGGATAATATTACTTAATTCTACCTAACATGTGCTGTGTTTGGAGATCTTAATAACACAAGTCCCACAGAAATAGATGTTAATTATAATAAAATAATAATAATAGTAATAATAATAATATTTACATCAAATGCTTAGCCTTCTAATTCAGAAATGGCAAATTAAAGATTAAAAAAGAAATGTATGGATTATCAGTTTAGTACTAGCCTTTTTATTTAGTTTGGGGTTAACCTTCACTATTAAACTTTTCAGAGAGACTTAGCACAGAACTTTCAGCTCACAGAGAGAGAAGTTAATAAGGCTAAACTTGAAAAGAGATTAAATGTGTGTGTGTAGCTTAAGCAACAAAGGTCCAGTGCCAGTAGAACCTTGGATGTGATGGAGAGAAATGATCCACAATTGTGTTGATTAACACCAAGTGTTCTCATGCTATCAAGAACACTGTTGCACTCCATGGGAAACAGAATTTCACTATACATTCTGTACTGCAAACAAACTAATAAAGAAAAATCATAAAGTGATTTATCATTAGTCTTGTACAAAACTTTGTTCTTGATTTCTGTAAACTTACAATAAATCTATATTTATGTACGATGCACTAAAATATGTACAAAAATCCCAATTAAAGTAATTTTTCAGCGAGATGGAGGTTATTTATTGAGAGAAAGGTTTTTTACGTTACAAACTTTCAGACAACATGCCTATATAAACTGGATTCTGATTTCCTTTAAGGATATTTAGCTGTCTACAGTCTCATTAGAAAAATGGCACTGCATGACTTCCCCAGGGACAATCTTATCTCACAGGAAAGGATTAGACAAATACTTGATTTCAAGAGCAGGCAAGGATGAGTAATACACAGCCTAATCCTTAGAGTTAGATTTACAATATAATAAGAGAGACAAATCAATAGCCTCTTTATAATCACAGTGGTTAACTTTTTTTCAATTATAAGCAATGAACAAGAAGCAGTCTTTCTTCCTAATTGAAAGAAATATGTTAGCTTACCATACCTCCCTATATAATACAGTGGGTTTCTTGTAAACAATAGAAAAGCCTAGTTGTGTCTGCACTGTCTCAAATGAGCCATAGAAAGGACTGGTCTACACTGGAAGTTTAGGTTGAACTTAGACTCATTAGGTCAAATTTCTAAACGAGTCCACTCTAGCAAGCCCATTCTATCGAATTTAAGGGCTGTCAAAGTTAATTTCTGTACTCTTGCTTTTCATGAGGAGTAACACTAAATTCAACTTTGCAAGGTCAACTTTACCGTAGCGCAGTGAAAGTCTACGTTTTTGACCTCCAGGATGCGTCCCACAGTGCCTTGTGATAATCGCTCTGGTCAGGACTTTCAATTCTACTTGTCATGATTATGAGGGTTAGCCAGCAGCCTGGGGATTAAGGGGTTAACTACACCTAGCCAGGTGGAGTGACCAATAGGAATGTAGGTGGGACTTTTCAAACTGGGACAAAGGAATTTGGGGTTTTTTTTTTTTTCTCCTTTTGTCTCTGAGAGAGTTCTCTGCAGCTACAGAGAGGGACAAGCATGTCTCTCTCTCTCTCCAAGACATCATTCTTTATTTTCTGTAAGTAGGGTAAAGTTTAGGTAGTTTCGTTAGGTTTTATTGTGTTATGGATTGGGTATGGGATCTGAGATCTGGCACTGCTTAAAAGATGTTTTGGCTTTTCTTTGTAACTAAGTTTTAGGCCCATGGAGTTTCTCCATGAGTATATTTTGTTACCTTCCTCTCTAGTTATTATACTTGCAACCAGAATATTATTGTAATAATAAAAGTTCTTTCTTTTCTTTTATTAACCTGGCAGTGGTTAATGGTGTGCCCTAATTTTTGTTTTAGGGGGAAGATTTCCCAAATGATCTTTCCCCTGGTTTCTTTAGCAACATTTGGGTGGTGGCAGCGGAAGTTTTATTCCAAAGATCTAGGGTTTTTAAGATCTTGGGGGAAGTTTTATACCAAAGCCTGGTAGATAAGGCTTTGGGGTACACTTGCTGGCCCCCACTTCGGCATTTATCATGCCAGGGTGGGGAAAGAGCCATGACATGGTGGCAGCGGTGGGATTATTTTGAGAACCCAGGATTTTTAAAAGGGCACAATTTTTCTTTTGAGTTGCAAGCTTTGCAGTTTTCCTTTTGTTTTTCTTTTGTTTCTGGGCTGCCTCAGGGAGGAGCAGACCTTAAGCCAGACACAGACCTACCCAAACAGTTTGTTTTTTTTCTAGCTTTCGGGACAACTGGATAGCTAGGCTAGTTAAGACAGGATGTCCAACTCTAGGACAGATTCATTCCCCAAGGAGAGGGCAGGAGCAATGTATAGCAGCGCTTCTCCCCCCTCACCAATGCCTTCTACATGGGAAGTTGCCTGTAAGATTGGCAGGCCTCTAACTGACAAGGAGATGGAGTTTTTCCTACAGCTGGAGGACAGGCGTGCACAACGAGAGGCCGAAGACAGGCGTGCACAACGAGAGGCCGAAGACAGGCGTGCACAACGAGAGGCCGAAGACAGGCGTGCACAACATGAGGCCGAGGAGGAGCGCAACGAACGAGAATACCAGGCGAGGCTAGCAGCAGCACAGGCGGGGCTAGCAGCAGCCCAGGCAAGGCTAGCAGCAGCACAGGCGAGACTAGCGGAAACAAAGACTGAGACCAGGCAAATAGAAGTGGAAACACAGGAGAGGATTGCTAAAGCGAAGGCCCCATCAACTGACCATCCTGCTCCCATGAATGTTCCAGTCCCTGTTCAATATCCCAGGAAACTCCAGGTCAAGGGAGTGGAAAAACCACAGAGACTGTATCCTCAGGGGGGTTCAGTGGAGAACCATGTGGGGATGGGGTGTGATTATGGCATGAATAGTATGTCTAATCAGGCAGATACCTTAACCCAGCCCCAGAACATGCATGAGGTTTGGGAAGGGGGTAAAGGTGAATCTGGGAAGTTGTCTGTGGCTAGTCAGGCCTATGGGAAACCAGGTAAAAGTTTTCCTCAATGGTTGCCTGAGGGAGATAGGTGTGTGTCTATGAGTGAGGCCTCTACACGTCTGCCTGGAGCCTCAGAGGAGAGGCTAGTGTCAGATTTTTGGTCAGATTTTTGGGCTCTCCCTGCCCTATTTCAGGAAAGTGTCCCTCTGGTGCAGTCTGGGGTGGCTGGCCAGAGTGAAAGTTTAGTTGGGGAAAAAGATCAAATTCTGGAGGGTGTTCAGTGTGAGCAGCCTCTGTGTGTGGAGCCTGGCAGTTTGGCTGCTGAGGAGGGGGGTATGCATGTGGGGGAAGGGTTTCTTCCCAGTTCTTTGTCTACAGGAGGTGCCTGTCAGCCTGGATTGGCTGAGGAGAGTGCTGTGGGCCCAGATTTAGCTCTGGGGGCAGCTGAAGCCCAGAAAGGAGAGGGGGAGGTCTCTGATCTTTCCCCAGAGGAGTCTGTGTGTTTTCCTGAAGGGGGGTTGTGTGAAGACCTGCCTGTTCAGGGGATAGAGGGATCACAGGAGGAGTTGGTGGTGGTTCAGCAGGGTGATGCTGCTGTAGAGCCAGGGGAAGATGAGCTTTTGCTTGCAGAAAGCCATAAGGAAGAGGATCCTTATGTTGAGGCTGGCCAGCAGGTTGCTGTGCCTGAGGGGGGTAAAAGTGACTTGGGGATAGAAAGATCCTGTGAGGAGCAAAGGAATTCCATAGCCATTGTGAGCAGGGGAGCCGCACCCAGCCAGGCCTATGTCTGTGTGGGAGGGAGTTCACAACCTAAACCCACAGGGCATGGGGGAGGGGCAAGACTTGTGTTTGCCCAGAAGGTTGCAACTTTTTAAATGTAAAAAGCCAGAATTGTCAATGTACAGTTGGGGTGGATGTGTTCCTACTGCTTATGTTAACTTGCATAACCACTGTACTGCTGTTACTAAGAATGGTAACGATGTCCACTATGCATGATTTTGTACCAAAACCCTGGAAACTGTTACAAGATGTACCCAAGGACACACTGGATGTTCAAAAGCTTTGGGACCCTGGTATTTCACTGTTAATACTTGTAATTAGTGTTGAAGCTTCTCACCTGAGAAGGGACATTCCAAAATTGATATGCTGTATGGGAAGGGAAACTGAGGCACGGCAACCTTTTGTGCAAAGGGACCCATGTAAGGTGTCTAATGAAAGCTTGTTCACTGTTGATTCTATGTATGAGACATGTGTACAGGTGTGATGTTTATATATGAAGGTTCTCATTAACAATCTTACTCTCGACATTTTCTTCCTTTCAGTAATGTATCTTTAGAGTTTAGATTCTAAAGGATTGGCCCAGCGTGACCTTGTGGGTAAAATCTAAAGTGAAAATTGGCTTGGGACTGTGGCTGAGTCCTTTGGACCAGGAGGATCTGTTTGGAGTTGGTGAGTGGGTTTTGGTAACCTCTCACCTGTGTATGGAGGCCTAAGTCTGGTGATGGCACCGGGAAGCTGAAGTGTCTAAGGGGTTTTGCTGGTGAGGCTTCCGGCTGACCGGGGAGGCAGCTGAAGTGCTCGGTGTAATTTGAGGGGTGCCTGGGAAAGGACCCCAGTTGAGGGCGGTAAATAGCCCTGGTTTTGTGCTCGGTGTAATTTGAGGGGTGCCTGGGAAAGGACCCCAGTTGAGGGCGGTAAATAGCCCTGGTTTTAAGCAATTCGCCCTGAGCTGACACTCTCAGTGGTGCCAAGACCTGGCCTGGTGTATGATAGTGATGTATTTCGCAAGAAACACAGAACCTGGTCAATTGAACTTTAGATCAAGACCCCACGCTATTCTAAATTTGATTTTGAGACTGAGAGCTTGATTGGTTAATGAGGCATTTCTGGACTCAACTACTTAATATTCTCTGTATAGCTGTGATGGTACTCCATGGATATGGAAGCCTTTGCTTACTTTTTATGTCTTCAAGCGTTTAGTCAAGTGTGCATAATGTATTTACTATGTTTTATCTTAGACCTACAGGAAGAAATCACAGCCAGTGTGGCCAGAGGCTGTCCAGCACCGTCTGTGATTTGGTGGGCATGTCATGATTATGAGGGTTAGCCAGCAGCCTGGGGATTAAGGGGTTAACTACACCTAGCCAGGTGGAGTGACCAATAGGAATGTAGGTGGGACTTTTCAAACTGGGACAAAGGAATTTGGGGTTTGTTTTTTTTTCTCCTTTTGTCTCTGAGAGAGTTCTCTGCAGCTACAGAGAGGGACAAGCATGTCTCTCTCTCTCTCCAAGACATCATTCTTTATTTTCTGTAAGTAGGGTAAAGTTTAGGTAGTTTCGTTAGGTTTTATTGTGTTATGGATTGGGTATGGGATCTGAGATCTGGCACTGCTTAAAAGATGTTTTGGCTTTTCTTTGTAACTAAGTTTTAGGCCCATGGAGTTTCTCCATGAGTATATTTTGTTACCTTCCTCTCTAGTTATTATACTTGCAACCAGAATATTATTGTAATAATAAAAGTTCTTTCTTTTCTTTTATTAACCTGGCAGTGGTTAATGGTGTGCCCTAATTTTTGTTTTAGGGGGAAGATTTCCCAAATGATCTTTCCCCTGGTTTCTTTAGCAACATTTGGGTGGTGGCAGCGGAAGTTTTATTCCAAAGATCTAGGGTTTTTAAGATCTTGGGGGAAGTTTTATACCAAAGCCTGGTAGATAAGGCTTTGGGGTACACTTGCTGGCCCCCACTTCGGCATTTATCATGCCAGGGTGGGGAAAGAGCCATGACACTACTGTTCTCCAGGTGAACCCTGGGAATTAGGGGAAACGGAGGGAAAGCATAGAGGATGCCCGCCGGCCACGGCACGGTCATGGCATCCCCCCTGGAGTGTTCCCCCAGCCCCAACAGGGAGCAGTAACTCTGGCAATTGGTGTCGCGTGCTGAGGCAAACAGGTCTACTACGGGACAACCACACCTGTGGAAGACCTGACAAAGGGCTGAATCCTTGAGAGACCATTCGTGGACTCCGAAGGACCTGCTCAGAGCATCGGCAGGTACTCTGCCTGCAGGTACTCTGTTTTTGCACCCCGGCAGGTACTCTGCCTGCAAAACTATGTCGTGCGCTACGCACAGGTCCCAGAGCCACAAAGCCTCACGGCAGAGGGGAGGCGACTGGGCTCCCCCCTGCCTGTTGAGGTAAAACACAGCTGCTGTGTTGTCCAGGCGGACCAGGACAGAGCGGCGAGACAGCTTCGACAGGAAGGTCTCGCAGGCTCTCCTGACTGCCCTGAGCTCCCGAACATTTATGTGCAAAGCCTGCTCTGCAGGAGACCACAAACCCTGGGTTCTGTGACACCCCAGGTGTGCTTCTCAACCCAGGTCCGAAGCATCTGTGACCAGTGTAAGCGAGGGAGGAGGTACAGTGAACAGAACCCCACTGCACACCACTGCCTCCTGAGTCCACCATTGTAAGGAGGCTATCACCTCCAGAGGCACTGTAAGAACCGTGTCCCAGAGACCCCTGGACTGGTTGAAAGCCCTTGCCAACCGGGCCTGCAGAGGTCTAAGCCTCATTCGAGCATGGCGTACCACATATGTACATGCTGCCATGTGTCCCAGCAGCCTCGAGCAGACCTGGGCGGTCGTGATGGGGAACTGGGTTAACTCAGAGACCAGCTCCACTATGGACAGAAACCTGGTTCTGGGGAGGAGTGCTGGTGTCCAGGAGGGAACCTACGAATTCGAGGTGCTGAGAGGGAGTCAACGATGACTTCTCATTTAGCATGAGTCCCAGCCTTACGAAGAGGGCCCTTGTGAGGGAAACATGGGCCTCCACTTGGTCGTAGGAATGACCATGAATCAGCCAGTCATCTAGGTACGGAAAGACGTGTACCCCTTTTTTGTGGAGGAACGCCGCTACGACCACCATGCATTTTGTAATGACCCTGGGTGCTGTTGAAAGGCCAAATGGGAGCACTGTAAATTGGAACTGGAGAAACCTCCTGTGGCTGGGTCTTATTGCCACATGGAAGTAAGCGTCCTTGAGATCGAGAGTTGCGTACCGGTCTCCTAACTGTAAAACCGGGATCACAGAGGCCAGGGTTACCATTCTGAACTTGGATTTCACCACCGTCTTGTTGAGGTCCCTGAGATCTAAGATTTTTAGAACCCAGGCGTCGGTGGTGATTTCTGCCCAGGAAAACCGGGATAACCTGGGCAAATTGGGATAATCTGGCCCCAAATGGGGGGCAGGGTGGGAGGCTGGTGCGCAACTCTCTAGCAGCCCATCAAAACTGGTGCTTGGGCTGCTGAGAGGGGCCTTGACCAATCCCACGGGGGTTGTCCCCTCTCGGGCGGCGTCAACGACCCCTTGCGGACGACAGGCCCGTAGCCGCCCCTGCACCTCCACTGGGGGCACGAGGACGGCGTCACCAGTAATCCCTACGGGGGACCTGGGACTGCGTTCTCCCCTACTGTCTATAGGGAAGCTCACGAAGCTGAGGGGCCGGCATGTGGATCCCCAAGGACCGGAGAGTAGATCTCGTGTCCTTAAGCGTATGGAGCCTGGAGTCAGCGTGCTCTGAAAACAATGCTTTGTCGTCAAAAGGCAGGCCCTGAATCGTGGTTTGGACGTCCGGAGGTATTCCAGACACCTGCAGCCAGGCACCATGGCGCATAACTACGCCCGACGCCATGGTACGGGCTGCAGAGTCAACAGCATTCAGAGAAACCTGAAGGGCTGTGCGGGCGATAGTTCTGCCCTCCACGGTCATGGCCGCAAACTCCTGACGGGCCTTGTCAGGGAGCCTTGTCAGGGACCAAGGACCCCAGAACAGGTTGGGAGTACAGGTGTTTGTGCCCCGACTGCGGGACATAATAGCGCCTCTCAACTTCCTTTAAGGTAGGGGTCACGGAAGCCAGGGTCTGGCCACAGGGAGTTAGTAACCTTGGCCACGGTTTTATTAAGTGGCAAAGCCAAGCGGGCGGGTGCATTGTCGGAGAAGATGTCAATCATGGGGTCCGTGTCCTCCACTACTGGCTCCACAGGGACACCCAGATTGGAGGCCAGAAGCCTAAGCAGATCTGATGCACTCGAGCATCCATAGTAGGCAATGCCAGTGCGGGATCCACCAAGGCTTCGTCAGGAGACGAAGATGATGACGACTCCTGGATCGGTACCAGATCCAGCGTAGGGCCCGGTTGAGGAGCTGGCTGGACAGGCGGCACCGTTTGGGGGAGAAGCTCTGGCACCAAGGCTTGTGGCTCTGTAGCGGCATCTGTAGTAACAGACCTCTGGGGCGAAGGAGAGGGTTGTGACAGCGATGCCGACAGTTGCGCTCGGTGCCTTGAGACACCGGACACCACAGAGGAGGGCACAGGCCCCTGCCACTGGTGGTATGCCCACGGTGTCCAGAAGGTCCATTGCGGTTGAGGCGGCCAAGTCTGCTGCACACGCGAACGATCACGCCAGTGCCGGGAATAGGATCTATGACGAGAGGAAGCTCCCGAGGACTCCGACCTGAACGACGCCACATCAGAATCCGATGAGTAATCAGACTCAGGCCACGGAGGTGCAGATGACGAATGCCCTGCCACAAACGGGGGGGAAAACCTGGCCATAGACTCGGGTTTGCCCATGTGCGTGCGATGAGGGCGTGCTGGCTCCGGGAAGACAGGTCCCGGTGCTGGTTGCGGTGCCGAGAGGACAGGTCCCGGTGCCGGGAGTGGAGCCGGTGCTGGGAAGACAGGACCCGGTGCTGGTTGTGGTGTCGACACGGTGCATGGCTGTGCTGTCAAAGTCGGTACCGGTTGCGGGCACAGAACCCCCAAAGCCGGCTGTCGTTCTGGCAGCAGCCCCATCGCTGTTCCCGCAGACTCTACCGCAGGCTGGGACAAAGGCACTAGAGTTGTTGAGACGAACCTTGAGAGATCGATGGTATTGGCGATCACAGTACCGGCATGGCCCACGGGGCCGATGCTGGTGCCTCTAACGGTGCCAAAACCTGTATTGGTGCCGAAGAGCCCGGAGCTGGAATTTGCATCGGTGTCGAAGAGCTTGATGTCGAAGGGCCCGGTGCTGAAGACTGGGGCAGCACCCCGGGAAAGCTGCTAAGCACTGGTGCCGATGATGTTGCCATAGATGGTGCCGCAAGGCTTGGGTGATATGGCACCAGCGCAGCCAAGACGGGGTCTGGAAGAGGTCCCAGCACCGAGGAGGGTCGAGCCCAGTTAAGCGCTGGGTGAGGCCTTGCGGCCTGCATCGACACCAGCACGGAGGTAGAGGCAAGCGGTACTGGTCCCACAGGGGACAGTCCAGCTGCATAAGCGACCGGTGCCGGCCGATCATGCCGGTGCAGAGGCGAAGCCGGTGCCAGCACGGCCTCCGGCGTAGGTGACCTCGACCTCTCCACCTCAACCAACGACGGAGGGGAGGTAGCGAGACTAATGAGATCTTGCGCCGCCTCAAAAGTGTCCAGCGTGGAGGGACGGTACGAGGGTAGCTGCCCTGGGTTGGATGGTCGTCCCGCTCACTTACGCCGCAGTGGTAGTCGAGGACGTGTGCTCCAGAGACTCGGCGCTGCGGTGTAGGCCCGACTTGGACTTGCGGCTCGGAGACGTACCACGGGACATTCTTGATCTCTTCGGTGCTGGGAAGTGAGAATGGTGCTGAGCCCTCGATACCGAGGCCCGCTCCCGAAATGGAGCGTTGCCATGGATGCCGGTGCACTGCGCACCGCAAAGTGTCCAGTTGATGCCAGTTGTACAGCCGCCTCCATGAGGAGAAGTTTTAAATGGGAGTCCCTCTCCCTCTTAGTGCACGGCTTAAACGACCTGCAGATCTTACAGGCGTCTGTTAGGTGGCCCTCAACCAGACACTTCAGACAACTATCGTGAGGGTCTCCTTTGGGCATAAACTTTGCACACACAGCGCACGCTTTAAAGCCTTGCGGCCCTGGCATTCCTCACCACCGAAGGGGAAGAAGAAAAAACAAAGAGCTACTAACTATCTATCTAACTAATTTGAACTATTTACAACACTAAGGCTGTGTCCAGACTCAAGGTTTTTTTCGAAAAAAGTAGCCTTTTTTTGAAAAAACTTCACCTGCGTCTAGACTACAGCCGCGTTATTTTGAAATTAAATCGAAAGAACGCGGCTTTTCTTTCGACGGTGGTAAACCTCATTGCACGAGGAGGAACACCTTTTTCGACGGAGATCCGTCGAAAATAAGTGAGTGTGGACACGGAGAGGCCATTTTTTCGAAAATAATGGCCTCCAGGAAGAAGCCCTGGTGGACAATCTGAGGCATGCCTTGCATGTCTCTGGTTCCTGTCTGCAGCCATTTGTTAAAGGGACAGGCACCCTCACAGCCACTTGTGGCAGCAAAGCAGCCAGAGCACACGGCTGGTGAAGTGCAGCATGTCCCAGCCCCAAGACCCTCCTGGCCCTTCTAGAGAGCCTTCTGGGGACCCAACCAGGGGCTCTAAACGCTGGGCACCATCATGGTCAGGGCCAGAGCTCAAGACCCTTCTCAAGCTCTGGGGAGAGGAGGCGGCCTTACAAGCCCTAAAAAGCAGGCGGCGAAATGCGGACATTTATGGCCGCATGGCAGAGGCCCTGGCCCAGAAAGGACACTACCCCCGCACCCAGGACCAGGTGTGCTCCAAAGTTAAGGAGCTGCGCCAAGGATATGTGAAGGCCAGGGAGGATAGCTCCCGTTCTGGGGCAGCTCCCCCTCCTGCCCCTATTATACTGAGCTGGACCAGATCGTGGGTGGTGGTGAAGCACGGAAACCACGGCATCTCATGCAGTCAGGCTTGGCGGACCCTGTGGTGGACGTGCCAGAGCAGGACCCAGAGAAGTCTGGAGACGGGGACATGGTGCCAGAGGAGAACAGTGAGGAGACGGCGACCCTCACCCTGGAGCCAGTCACACAGACCCCAGAGGCCTCCCAGGTGTCATCTGACGCCGGAGATGAAGCAGCAGGTGAGTGCAGTGAGGTTGTGTAACACCTGTCCAGGGGAAGGAGGGGGGGAGGGGGGTGCACAGTGGGTGATGTAGAAGGGAAACCTGTAATGCTCAGGCAGATACCCAGGTCACACATGGTGTTACCTTCAGAATGTCTGATTTCTCTGTCTCAAGGAGAGGGCATGCCCTTTTGGACAGCTGTTACACACATGACTGATTGTGATAGAAATGTAGGCGTGTTACTCTGATCTGAGGAAGTGGGTCTGGGCCATGAAAGCTCATCCCCTAATAAACCATCCTGTTAGTATTTTAAGTGCTACATAGTCCAGTTTTTTATGACTGATTGTGTCTTCCTCTTTTCCTCCACAGCCGGACCAGCCGTGCAAGAGGGCCGCAAGCACCCCAGCCCCACCTCCATCTCGGGGACATGGGAGCCGCAGACACAGGCGTGTGTATGCAGACATCCTGAGGCAGCATGTGGAGGCCTTGCAGGAGCTCAACACCATCCTGTGAGAGAGGGCGGAGGCAGAGGATCGGTAGCATGACCGGCTGATGGAGGAGCTGGTCCAGCAGCGCACGTCCCTGAGTGCCACTCTCAGGGAGGTCTGTGGCTTACCTGTTCCTGTGCCTGGTCCTGCTTCTCCAGCACCTCATGACCCTGCCCCACCAAACCCCCCTTCCACAGCAGCATCCCTTTCCCCCCTTGGACCTCCCTCTCCCCCAGCCCCTCCAGTTCCCCAGCCCCTCTCTCCCCCTGGCCCTCCTCTCCCCCAGGCCTCCCAGTCCCAAGAGCACCTACCCGCTGTTATCCAGCCAACCGACAGGCGCACAACCCGATCCCGTGGCCATGGTGGACCCCGAACACGAGGCCCAAGCAGGAGACTGAGATCAGGCAAGCACCGTGCAACCTGATCCCCTGCCCCCCCTCCAGGTTTCAAGCACCCCTATCACCCCAGTTAAATGACAAGGAATGTGTTAAACAAACTGTTTATTGTACATAGTTTGGCATGAAAGTATATTTTCTACATTAAAAATGAACAAAAGCTTTTTTATGTTTGCAACAGTTATACTATTTTCCAGTGAGTGATATTTAAAAAAATAAAACAGAACTTATTATTTTGAGACAAACCCTTGTGTTTATTATTCCTCCCAACAGGGTCAGGAGATGGGTTGAGGAGGGAAGCTTCTATTGGGCCAGGGCCCAGTCCCCAGGCAGAAGCCCCTCAGTAGAGTCAGTGGCCTCCAATTGAGAATTGCTCCCGTAGGGCCTCCCGTATGCAAACAGCAGACCGGTGAGCCTGGCGGATGGCAGCTGTCCAGGGCTGGGCAAAGTGCCTCTCCTGACCATCAGCACCTGTACCCCACCCTGGTAGGAAGGCCTCCCCTTTCCTCTCCACCAGGTTATGGAGAATGCAACATGCAGCCACCACCTCAGGGATGTTGCGCTCTCCCATGTCTAGGCGTGTGAGCAAGCACCGGAATCTGCCTTTTAAACGTACGAACGCACTTTCCACCTGGTTGTGAGCCTGGTTAAGGTGAGCATTAAACTGCTCCTTGCTCGCATGCAGGTGGCCAGTATAGGGCTTCATCAGCCACGGCATCAGGGGATAGGCGGCATCAGCCACTATGCACAACGGCATGTGCACATCCCCAACCGCAAAGTCGTGATGCGGGAAAAATGTTCCTGCCTGAAGCCTCTGGTAGAGGTACGAGTTCCTGAAGATGCGGGCATCATGCGCCCGCCCTGACCACCCAACACAAATGTCAGAAAACTGGCCACGATGGTCGACCAGGGCCTGGAGGACCATAGAAAAATAGCCCTTTCTGTTAATGAATTGGGCTGCTCGATGGGGTGGTGCACGGATTGGAATGTGTCCCCCATCGAGCGCTCCTCCACAATTCGGGAACCCAAGAGCAGCAAAGCCGGCCATGATGCTGTCCAGATCTGCTAGACAGACGAGCCTGTTCAGCAGCTCAGAATTGATGGCCCTCACCACCTGCAGAAAGAGACAGACAACAAAATGTTAGAAGGGGTGCCTTATCTCTTAGGAGGAGAACCCACCACCCACCTTCCCTCTCAAACACACCGGGAATCCCCTCCTCAGAACTCCCCCCCAACAATTCAGGGGGAGTGGAGAAGCTCCCTCCCACTCACACTCCACTTTGCCCTCCCTGACAGTCTCCCTTCCCCCCACCCCAAACTGTGACTGTCCCCAGACAGTGACTTACCTCCATCAGGATGTATCCAACAGTAGACCTGCCCACTCCAAATTGGTGTCCCACGGAGCGGTAGCTGTCGGGGGTTGCCAGCTTCCAGAGGGCAATGGCGACCCTCTTTTCCACGGGGATAGCGGGCCGCAGGTGGGTGTCTTGCCGTTGCAGAGCAGGGGCGAGCCAGGTACACAGCTCCTGGAAAGTGGTCTTTCGCATCCGAAGTTGTGTAGCCACTCTTGGTCATCCCAGCTGCATAACGAGCCGGTCCCACCAGTCAGAGCTGGTGTTAAGCCTCCAAAAATGCCTCTCCACGAAGAAGTTTGGAGGCAAGGGCAGTGGGGCTGCATGATGGACGATCCCTTCGTACCTCTGGTCTGGGTCCAGATGGGGAAGTAGCCTCATGACTGTGTCATGCAGATGCAGTAACACTTGCAATATGATGGCGTGGGGCCATCGCCTGCCCTGGAGCAGCTCTGGCTCAATGCCGAAGAAACGGGTCTAAACCAGAAAAACCTCCAAACAAAAAACCTGCTGGGGTGTCCCAGGAAGCTGAGCACTCCAAACCAGCACTGAAATGCCTTGCTTACCTCCTAGAGGGACAACAAAGGCAGCTGCAGAAGCAGAGCAACGGGTGTTCAGGGGCGTCCCTTTAACCACGCGTCTCTGCAAAGGGCAGGCAGCAGCACCCGGAAGGAAATACTGCCCCCATGTCCTGGCAGAAGCGGCTCGGGGTGGCTTTTAATTTCAAAAGAGCGTCCAGCAGTCAGGACGCTCTTTTTCGAAAAAGCGGATCGATTTTCCGATCCGCGTATTGTAGTCTAGACGCGCTTTTTTGAAAGAGGCTTGCAGTGTAGACATAGCCTAAGAGAAATGGGAACCATTAATTGCTCCAACGACCGTCACGGGCAGTAAGAAGGAACTGAGGTGGGGGAGTGCCGGTAGGGGTACTTATGCCCCGCCATGGCGGCGCCACTCCAGAGGGCTCCCTGCTGGCACTACGGGTACTGCTAGGGAAAACGATCCGGAAGACGCGGTGCACACGGTGCACAGACCTAATTCAAATGGACATGAGCAACCACTTGAAGAAGAACAAAAATTAAAATTTGGAATAAAAGAGGAAGACTAATAGGAAGGAAAAATGTAGATTATTTTATGTATCAGCAAATGTATCCTGAACTACCATGGTTAGGTCTGGGTATCTGCTACCAAAAAGGCAGCACTTGACATAGAATTTTGTCGCAAACAGGTCTTGAAACAATTTACAAGCATTACATTCTTACTGAATTTGGCTCTATTAAAGTGAACAGATTGTTATAATCACAAATGATACAATAAATATGCTATGTATCAGTATAGAATACTCTGTGGATTGTGAATTTTTTTTTAAAATGAGTATGTTCTAATTCATTTTAAAAAACTACAGAAGTTTATAATTAAAAATACAAATTAAAAACAACGGAATGGGATTATTGTAATTAGGGATACTGCATTCTTAATGAAAAGTGGATTTAGCTAGATTAATATGCAAAAAGTTGACCTAAAGCACTAATTAGCTCTACTTAAACTTAGCATACAATTTAAGGAAATTAAGAACCACCGGAGGAAACTGAAAACTGTATACCAAAAACAGGAAAGCCAATCGTTTATAAAAAATGTTGGCTTGCTAACAAAAAAAGAACAAAATATGAATTAAACAAATCATTACAAATATAAATGGTCACTTCTGTTCTACAGGATAGAAAATGTTTCAAGTTCTAATTTTTTTCTGCAAGAAAGACTAAATATTTGGAAAACCTTAATAATGTTCCTGTTTGAGACAAAAGCAAAAACCGGAAGAAATGTTGGAGTTTCCCCCCAATCCCCTCTCGCTTTCTCCCCACCCCCATCACTTTTGGCAGCATTTTCCTAGAGTGTGAAAAAAAGCAAAAGTCTGTGCTATGCAGTTTGTCTTAAAGGTCTTTGATCTTTTAGGTTGGGAGCAGAGTTTTCCAAGCATATAAGAAGTGACAGCAATGGATGAACCAAATCCAGTGGCAAAGATTTAAGGCTGACTAGTGTATTTAATTAAAACTTTAAACATTTCACCAAATATATCAAGAACTTACCATCTTCTTCCTTTTGTCCTGTTCTGTGGGAGGCTCCTCTTCTTCTGTAACTTTGTGCTCCTCAAAATGAGACATCAACATACAGCTGAGAACAGGAATATAGATTTGTAAATTCACACTATTTGATAGAGGCAGTGTGGGGGGGGGGGGGGGGAGCGACTAGTCGACTATCCTGTTGACTATCCGATAAGCATTTGCTTATCGTATAGTTGACTAGTCCTTCACAACCCTAAGTAGTACAGCGAATAAACTTGCTTTGTCACATGAACAAACTTAGACCTTAATTTAGGAAAATGAATCTCTGAGAAGCAGAGTGGAATGCAGAATATTTCATGAAATGTAAAAGTAATACCGTATATACTCCAGTATAAGCTGAGTTTTTCAGCACATTTTTTGTGCTGAAAAATGCCCCCCTCGGCTTATACTCGAGTCAGCCTCCTGCTCGCGGGCGGGCTCAGCGAGTCTCTGCCGCCGGCCGGGTCTAGCGGCGTGAGCCCGGAGCTCCGGCCCCGGTAACCGAGGCGCTCGGGGCGGGGGGCGCTGCCGGGAGCGGGCTGGGCTCCGTGTGTCGGGGGCCATCGCTACGCGGGGTGCTCGGAGCCTCTGCTGGCCGCTTGGGTTGCGGGTGCGCCCACAGGTGCTGCTCGGAGCCAGCGGCCTCGCCCCGGGGCCGCTGGCAGGGAGGCTCGGGGAGCAGCCGAGAGGGGCTCTGGCCTGGGAAAGGTCCGGGCGGGGGCGGCGGGGGCTGAGCTGGTTGGGCCGAGTGTCCGAGCGTCTGTTCCCGTGTGTGACTGGTGCTGGCGCTGGGCGCTTTCTTGCAGGCGGCCCTTCAGGGGCTCATTGGATTGGCGGGAGGACTTTGAGCGGGAGTTACGGTATTTTTGATACCATATTGTTTTTGTTGACCCCCTTTTCCACTTACAGAGCTAGGTTATTGTTTTTCTTTGAAATAAATATTCATGTAATTTTATTGGTATCTATCTTCATTTTTTACATTTACCAGTAGCTGCCTCATTTCCTACCCTAGGCTTATACTCGAGTCAATATTTTTTCCCAGTTTTTTGTGGTAAAATTAGGTGCCTCGGCTTATATTCGGGTCGGCTTAACCTCGAGTATATACGGTATATTAAAATCTGAGGAAAATACTGTTTTACACAGCACATACTTAACCTGTACAATTCATTGTAACAAGGTATTCTGGAGACCAAGACCAAAGTAAGATTAAAAAAAGGATTTCACACTTAAATGAAAAATGGGAACATTCACATTAAATATCAGATAACTGACTAATTGATGAGTGGATGCATTTTGTATCAACTATTCAAGTAGTTGGTAGGGCGCCTCTGCCTTTGAAGTATACACTTCAAAGGTAAAAAGCACCACATGGAGCCCGGGGTTAGCGGGGGTGGGGAGGAGAGGGATCAGCTGTTCCCAGGCTCCCCATGGCACTGCCACTTTGAAATGCTGCATGCAGCCCAACAGTGGGCTCCACACAGCATTTCAAAGCAGCACTGTCACACCGACTTGAGGTCAGCTGGAGAGTCCTCAGCTGATCCTGGACTCCATTTGGCGCTGCTGCTTTGAAATGCCGTGGGGAGCCTGATGCAGGGCTCCCCGCAGTGTTTCAAAGCAGCAGTGCTTCACAGAGTCCAGGTTCAGCTGGGGTCAAAGCTAGTTAAAGTTTTCTTGTTAACAGAGTGCTGGATAACAAAGCTTTCACTGTACTTGAAAACTATTAGGTAACAACTCAGTCTTCTCTTCTTTAGACTAAAGTCTGTATCAGAGGCAGCAAGGTGGGAGGAGTGGGAGTGAGAGCTGGTGCTGGTGGGAGCCAAAAGCCAATGGCAGTGTGTGTGGGGGCTGGAAGGAGGGAGGTGGCGAGGGGAACTGTTTTTCAAACTAGCTCCCCTTGCAGGCTGGCTCCTACCTGGCCCCCCACGCTGCTGCTTCTGATACAGAGGCAGCAGCATGGGGCCACACGGGGCTCGCTGAGAGTGGGGCAGAAGCGCATTGGTTACCATCCCCGCCCTTGAGGACTATAGAATAGCGGAGTTACCAATAGGAATTCATGCGCTTACTCAACTATTCAATTAACCTATTTCTAACATACCTACGTGACATCACACTCTACTTTCATTGTGATATCTGTGTTGTCGTCAGATTGACATTGAATTTTGGAGCTGATGAGATGGAGAAATGTTATCTTGGGGTTTTACCTTATGTTTTTTCTTGCACTGATGTGTTTGATACAGTTCAAAGGAAACCGTTTTTTTTTTTAACCAAGAGGTTAAAATATACAGATAAATTAAACTTATTCCTACTTAATATCATTGTTGCTGCCAAATCAAAGAGAAGAACAGTGTATATTATGCATTAGCCTGACCAACACTGATTTTTTTTGCACAAAAATTTTTTAAACCGAATTCTAATTATTTTTCTGCTAAGAAATCCTCTAATTTGACAGAAGATAAATATGGTTGAGAAAATCTCAACATAGACGCTCTTGCTTTCTAGAATAAATTGTATTTTGATATCCTTAATCCCCCATAGTACAGAAGAATAGATTTTTTTCCCCCTTCATACATGGGTCATCCATAGCAAGATATTTATATGTAAAATCCTGCTTTCTCCTTCTTGTTAGCTAACTTACATGGCCTTATCTTGGGGAATAAAATATGATGGCTCCTTATATCGATGTGTTATTGCTATTCTTTTTTCCCCTTTAACAAAAAGCTTTACTCATCACTATTGTTCACATTATTTTCTTTATTTTTATAATTCACTATAAATGTATAAGGCATAAGAATAGAGAATTAAGACATTAGGGAATTGGAGGTGTGAAAGCAGCTCCTAAATTGTGGGTTGTTGTTTTTTTTTTAAACACTCAGAATTACATCTATAATTTACATTGATTTAATGCATTTAGGCAATAGCACATTCAGAAATACAAAGGCTCTACTTGACCAAAAATATATTTTGACTTTAGAAATCCTTCTAAGATTGTTAAGGAATCCTTTGTAAGTTTGAGAACAGCTGAGTCACAGAGATTATGACCTCCATAAAAGGAAAATTTCTTACCAGTTACTAGAGTACTCAGAATATAGTGTCTCTGTCGAGACATATTGTAGGAGACACACTGCAAGATCCAAGAACCAAGCCTTGCCATATTCATTTCTTCATTTTGTCAAAAGTAGCAGCAGTAAGGAGTAAGGGAGGTGGATGGATCAATGTGGATCTGGAGCAACAATATATTTTGATTTCTCTAGTTACTGGTAAGTAATGTTCTTTTCTCTCTCAAGAAATTGCTTCATCGGATATACCCTGTAGAGCATTAGCACACAGTAATTCCCATGAAGAGAGATGAGGACCATCTAAACGTGGATACTATTATGTAGACCAGGGGTCTCCAAACTACGGCCCGCGGGCCGGATGCGGCCCGCAAGGCCCTCTCATCCGGCCCGTGGAGACCTTTTTGTCTGGCCCCGCCTTCTTCCGCGTGCTGGCAAGATTATCCCTGAGGCGCTTGAGTCCGAGTATTGGTGTCAGCGGGAGAAACGGATTCGCAGGCGGCTGCGCGAGGCCCCAGCGCGCGCACGGGACAGCAGGTAGCCCAGGTCAGGGACGGCTCCGCGTGCCGCTTGGCCGGGCGGGCGAAAAAGGGGGGTCGCGAAGGCGGGCTCCGGATCAGACCCGGCGGCAGAGGATCGCGGGAGGCTGGACGGAGGAGAGGAAACCCAACGGTGGTTTCTCAGGGGCTAGGAGCGAGGGGCTACTTCTCTGGGGGCGGGGCTGAGGAGCTGGTGCCCATTGCAGGAGGCGGTCTGGTTGCTGTGGCACAGTGATAACGTGTCTGCTTTCAAACCAGCTTTTCCCATTAAAATGCATGCCCCTTGTTCCATGAGGCTATGTTACAAATTGTCACCTCATTCCCTGCATGATAGGAGAGCGATCACATCTCTTCAAGTGTGAGTGTCTTCGGCTGAACATATTGAACCACCCCCAAGTTCAAACAGTGATTTCTAAAGCCAGAAATGTCTGCTATTTTGGCATCCAGGAAACAATTTCACCATTCACACTAATACAGGTGTTCATGTGTAGTGTATCAATGTGTTATTAAATAATAACTGAATAAAATAATATTAAATAAATAATTAAAAACAACATCCATTTTTTGATTGGTTTTTATTTGGACCTCAAGTGTGTAGTCGGCCCCCGAACTGCTGTTTGATAGTTAATGCGGCCCTCGGGCAGAAAAGTTTGGAGACCCCTGATGTAGACCATGGTTGCTGAAATAATTGCTGGACCTCAAGGCAAGATAGTAGGGGGCTAATTCCAGGGCAGAGCTTTGGGCAATAGGGGTGGAGCTGGTGGATAAACTCTTACAACCAGGCCTTCAGCACTGTCTGGCTTGTGCCACTTGGGGCTCCAGCAGCAATTTGCACGATTCATTTTAAGCAGTACCTCAAGGCCACTTTATGTCCAGTTTATACTATTCAGTCTCAATAGACAAAATTTGTTGCTTTGGGAAGGAGGTGGAAAAACTTATGGCTGCATTGACACCACTTTAGAAGAAACTCTGAATGAAATACATATAATTTATAAAGCAAATGCTCTTTATTATGTAGATAGGGATGTAAGTGCACACACATATGATAAGCCATGCTGTAAAAGATCAAATTAGACATTGCCTCATACATTTATTTACCTACCAAATGGTCTTACAAATCAGCACAAATAGATTTGTGTATATACTCTCTCTCTCTCTCACACACACACACAATTTGTAAAACCACATGGTAAGTGAATTTATTAGCCAATGTCTAATTCCACTTGAAGTTTGTTACCAAATTACAATGCTTTTCTCATGTTTCAATAGTCCCATGAAACCCCATAAAATACCTACTATTATGAAAACAAACTTCTTCAGAACATACAAATGTCTCAAGTCCCCAAATCAGTTTTTCTAGTGGAGGGGCAGGGGAGCATGCATGCATTAATCTTAAACTGGTAGAACTAATGAGCACCTACAGCTTAATTAGATTTTCCACTTACTCTTTGTATGTCCTTGTTTCAGCATCTTCAGTCATAACATCATGCAGACCTTCCACAGAAACGTTAATGATGCCGCAAAATTTATCTTGGATAACGCTGAAAAAGAACAGCAAACTGATTTAGCTAATCAGGAAATTTGCTTGGTAACCATAGGGCACACCTGTATTACTGTGTTTTCATTATTAAATGTTCACCTGTACATTTCATTAAGTATCTTTTAAAAACTCTCAAAATAAATTACACAAACCGCTAAGAAGCAACTGGTAAAACAAGTGACTAAAAGTATTTAAGAGGCTAATTAACTATAGTTTTTTTTTCCTTTAGAAGAATGAAACTGCACTATATGTTTACAAATAACTTATACATTGCAACATTATATCAATTGTAAAACTGGACAAAAACTGAAAAATCTTAAATGAGAGGAAATCATTTGTCATTACTATATGAGTGCAATTCATCTTTAAATTTGGAGGTTGGGATTAAAACTCAAAATGATCTAGACAAACTGGAGAAATGGTCTGAAGTAAACAGGATGAAATTCAATATAAACAAAGGCAATTCCTTCCTCTGAGGAAGGAATAATCAGTTGCACACTTACAAAATGGGAAATGACAGCCTAGGAAAGAGTACTGCAGAAAAGACTCTGGGGATTATAGTGGATCATAAGTTAAATATGAATCAATAGTATAACATGATTGCAAAAAAAAAGCAAACACCATTGGGGATGTATTAGCAGGAATGTTGTAAGCATGATACAAGAAGCAAATTCTTCTGCTCTACTGCACTCTGATTAGGTCTCAACTGGAGCAGTGTCCAGTTCTGGCTGCCATATTTCAGAAAAGATGCGGACGAATTGGAGAAAATCAAGAGAAGAGCAACAAAAATGATTAAAGTTATAGAAAACATGACTATAAGGGAAAAAAATTGGGCTTGTTTAGTTTGAAGACAAGAAAACTAAGTTGGGACATGATAACAGTTTTCAAATACAGTGAAAGCTTTGTTATCTGGCACATTAATTAATAGGCAACCTCCATCTCCCATAAGTGTCAGATAAAAAAGCTTTTACTGTACATAAAAGTTTGTTATATGGAGAAGAGAGAATGTATTTCACTCTTTTAAAATAAGACTTTATGCCAACTTAAAACATATTACAAATAAAGGAGAGTAATATTGTGACTGCTTCTAACAAGCAGAGTTTTTAATAGCAGTAATATATTGCAGTGGTTCCCAACATTTTTTATGTTGCAGACTAGCAAATGCATTCACAAACATTTGGTGGACCGGCAACATTTTATTTGCATATTCATTATGAAAATAATGAATATGCAAATATGCAAATAAAATGTTGCTAGTCCAGCGGTTCCCAGCCTTTCCAGATGGGGACCCATTTTGATAATTCAGGAAGACTTGGTGACCCAAGGCAATTGAAAAATGGAGGGAGGAAGGAGGGAAGAGCCACCTGGTAAGACACTTGGAGAACCTTTTGAAATATAATGAATACCCATATTTGGATCCCGACCCATAGGTTGGAAAACCCTGACCTAGTCCAAACCCAGCCCCTTGCTCCCCAGTGCCTAATGCCCTTTGACCCCTTAACCTCTGACTCCTACAGCCCATGCCAATACTCTCTTGCCCTGTGATCCTACCATGTCCTCACCCGTCATCCCCACCCCACCCCCGCACTTGGCAGAGCGAGGCTGCCCCTTCTAGGGAGTGTGGCCATTACCGCCCATGTGGGCAGGGAGAGTGGCCCTCCTCCATTGCGCCCCTTCTCATCCCAAGCATGTCTTGCACCCCCATGGGGGGAAGCGCGGAACCCCGACCAGCTGCCATTATAGGGTGGGGGAGGAGGGAGGGAGGTGCTGGCACAGGCAGGGGGAGTGGCTGTTGGCGGCGTGCGCGCCTCCCTCCTTCTTTGTGCCCCTTCCCTTCCCAAGTGCGGAGTTGGGAGGAGGAGGAAGGCGCCTCCTGCTCCACCTCCTGCTGCCACTGCCTGAGCCACCATGGCTGCTGGAGATGAGTTACCAGGAACAGCTGGCTTGAGCTTCAAAAGCTACTGCAACCCAGCAGCAGGCTACAGTCTGGCAGCTGGAAACCACTGATATATTGTATAGAATTCTAGGACTGGAAGGGACCTCAAGAGGTCTTCTAGTGCAGTTCACTGATCTCAAGGAAGGACCAAGTGTTATATAGATCTTCGCTGATAGGTGTTTATCTAACCTGCTCTTAAGTCTACAACGGCAGAGATTTTAGAACCTCCACGGATAATTTATTCCAGTGCTTAACCTTTTAGTGAGTTAGGAAATTTTCCTAATACCTAACCTAAAATCCCCTTGCTATTTCTTGTCCTATCCTCAGAAATCAAGGAGAAAAATACTAATTAAAAAACTTCCAACATTTGTTATTAAAGCAGAGGCATAACTACACTTGTGTACTAAAATATTGTATATAAACTTTAGTGAATAAATTGTGGCTATCCCCAAAATGCTTTCCTTTTTGAGTAATACAGTTACTTAATTTTTTAAATCAAACTGTCATGTAAGAAATGAAATTCAAGAAAAATCTTTAATTTTAATGAAGACCCTACTAGCAATAGGCTATTTTTACTTTAAGGCCAGAAAGGACCAATATGATATAGTTTTGACCTCCTGTGTAACACAAGCCACAGAATTTCACCCAGAACATCTTTTAGCACATCAACCAATTCTGACTGAAAAACTTCAAGTTCAAACGGTTAATTATCATCACTGTTAAAAACTGTCTTAAATCTAGCCTCCAGTCAATTGGCTCGTTATGTTTCGTTTGCTAGACATAAGACCTCACTGCTAAAAGTTTAATTTTTCAACGTTTTACTTTGAATGGAGCAGCTAAGGGAAACAAAACCTGGTTCCTAGCTTTGAATACAGCTAGAAGAACATCTTGTAGAGTTCACTGTAATGGGCTAGTAGTCGTGAATCCGGGAGCACACAATATTTTGGGAAAAATTTTTGTCTGATCCAGACACCACAATGCTCCTTTAGTCTCATGAGGATACTAGAATGCTCATATGGACTCTGCTGGAGCATCCAACTTCTCAACAACCAATTTAGCAACACATAACCTACACATATGCTCTTCTGTTCTACAGATTCTTATACTTCACCTTTCATCATAATATGAGTACTCTCCAGTAGTGCACTAAAATTGCATTAAATAATTATCTCTTATCCATGTAAGTAATGGCTGTAAATGCCTCAGGAATGTTAAGCAATCAAAAATGAGAGGACAGTCTGATTTTGAGGGGTTGCAATATTAAAATGTAATCTACACTCTGAGGGTATGTCTACACTACCCTCCTAGTTCGAGCTAGGAGGGTAATGTAGGTATACTGCACTTGCAAATGAAGCCCGGGATTTGAATTTCCCGGGCTTCATTTGCATAAGCGGGGAGCCGCCATTTTTAAAACCCCGCTGGTTCGAACCCCATGCAGCGCGGCTACACGGAGCTCGAACTAGGTAGTTCGGACTAGGCTTCCTATTCCGAACTACCTAGTTCGAGCCCCGTGTAGCCGCACTGCACGGGGTTCGAACCAGCGGGGTTTTAAAAATGGCGGCTCCCCGCTTATGCAAATGAAGCCCGGGAAATTCAAATCCCGGGCTTCATTTGCAAGTGCGGTATGCCTACATTACCCCGCTAGTTCGAACTAGCGGGGTAGTGTAGACATACCCTGACAGTGAAAACCCCTGATCCAAGGAACAAATATATAAAACTATGGTCCGTATGTTCCCTTCTGTTAAAAGAGAAGACACTTACAGTGGAAACTGGCTGGGGATATAAAAGGGGGGACCACTGATTCTGCCAAAATACATCTAATTATCAACCAATCCCCTTAATATAGTCCCATAATCAAGTCTGTGCTATGCGTCTCAAAGATGGAAACCAGAGGATTTCCCTGGAGAAGTACCCTGACTGTCTGCAATACCCTCTACTCTGTTGCTCTCCGTGCAGTGAAATACATCCTTGATATAGTTTCTGGAATAGGTGCTCATATGGAGGCCACAACTTCAAGAGCAAACTGCACCACCATCTGTGAAAAATGCTGTATTGTATTATGGGAGCTCTGAGTCTTCAGGATGGCCTGAAATCCATAGGACTTTTCCATGAGGATTAGGTCACCAAAGGGCTTAGTGGATCTCAACCTCCGGTCCATTGGGGCAGGATCTTGCCATACACAGATGGAGAAGGAATTTCTAATTAGTAGAAAATTAAGCTAGCTCCTACACGGATTTATTTAACTAGGAGATATTGGTCCCTTACTACTAAGGACAGACATATAAAGTGAAAGTGTTTAGAAAGACAGCATTTTAAAAAGTATCTAATTGCTTCATGTTCTGTAATTGTTATTAACCCCACAAGGAAACCTACCACCACTAGATTAGTGGATTCTGTATAAGAATCAGAATGTGACAATTCGCTCAATGGGGCAAGAAGAAAGCTGAGATGCTGGACAGCTTTGTTTCAGCTTCAATGACCATGCTACCTAAAGCGCATTTTAAATCTGAATCCAAGGCAATAAATCTTTTCTATGCATTCTTCCTTTCTAAATAAATGTGCATATTATACTTAACATCTCGAGAGCATACATAATTGTAAAAGTATTATATCACTGTAATGCTAAACAATCCCATTGGTTGAAAGAAGGCCATGTAACCCATAGTAGCTGTTGCTTTAGTAGGCTGTCAATGGTGATTTTTAAACTTCAAATAGATGACCTAAAACAGAAGTCTCATTAAAGTACAACTGATGCTGCACCACATTTAACACAAAGAGATCATGGGTTTGACACTCATTTATTGCAAGGAGTATATAGTGGAGTGTAGATTGAGAGCACAGGTCTGAATGTGGTAGAAAACCTGTTTTTGCATTCCTCTCCAATACTGGGAATGTTGTGAACAGGAGCAGTCTTCAATAGCAACTTAGAGTTACCTGAGAAACTGACACTGCAGCTGGGAATCAAAAAGGCCTCTCAGACAAGTCCCTGTGCTGCCAGCAGGAAAGCAGGATGACACAGGAGCCCTTTGATGGTTCTATGCCTAGAGGATACCAACTGCATTATGGCAAACTGGCCAGGATCTACTTGGCAGCATGATGAAAAGGGGATGTGCAACACCAAAGAATCTGGCTCTATAGTTGAACCATATACATTTATTTCACAATTGGGGCCACATTTTCAAACATCGGTGTCCACTTTTACTGGTGCAAAACGGTAAGCACAAATGTGCTTGTAGATTTGATTGCTTAGATACATAAATGATTTCTGGTGTATATACAAAATTACACCTACAAAAATGGAGACCCAGGTTAGGGTTGCCTGAAAATTTGACCCTACATTAGTAGTTGGGACAAACTTCTATATCTTTTTAAGAGCTATCATTCATATTGTTTGGGGAGCAAAACATCAAGTAAATATAGGCCTAAAATAAAAGAAAATGAAAACAGATTAACACACACCCCAGAATACCAGCAGGCACAATCAAACAATATCAAGAGTAAAAATAAATAGCTAAAATAGATACAAGAGACAAACTAAAATCTAATTTACATTTATTCAAGATGAATGCTGATAATTAACAGCTAGATCTCTGGTACTGGCTGATACAAAGTCATTTTACCTTATGATTCAAAACAGAGCCCCTCAGAAAAGGCTATCTATAATAAAACACAACTAAAAAAAAAACTTAAATGGGATGCTGAATGATAACATAAACCAGCATATTTATAAGTTTACAAGAAAAAAAATTAATCTATAGACGAGTAAATACGTCCTATTGAGCAATACCTGTCTATTCTTTGATGCTGGATATTATGACGTCCTTTTTTCAACCCACAGAAAAATGTCTCTAAAAACCCCATTTTCCAGTTAGTGTGATGTGCAGAAAGGAAAGATATGCATACAAAACAAACAATATACTGTTCACTTCTGTTTATCCAAATGGCCTGAGAGTCTAGGAGGGTAGTGAAAATATTATTGGAGGATGGGACTGACATGGGGCATAGCCACACAATACCACTAAAATGTGGCCTAGCCACTGCTCAGTTATGGCAGTAGGGAAGTGGCTCTGCCATTACGCCATCTAGGTCTGGTTACTGCCTCCCCATTGGTAGAGGCATGCCTCAAACCCATCCATGGCTGTGGGTGGGTAGCGGAAAGGTTACTTCATTTCCTATTGATGGAGGTATGTCCTGCCCTCATCCATTGCTGGGTGAGGGTTCTGGCCAAAACCTGATTGGCTTCAATTGCCAAACAATCAGAGCCTGTATTACCTGGGAAGCAGAGATGAGTAGAATGGTATGAAGCACTAGCAGCTGTAATAAAAGACTGTGCCCCTTGGCCACCTGGTTCAATCTTGAAAAAAAAATCTAGTTCTGAGACCCTTTCACAACCCGTCATGTACATGGGGAATTAGTCTGTGGCTAGTGCTCAGATTTGCATGAGTCTGGGTAATAAGACTTACACAGCCTACTCATGGCTATATCACTGAGGTCAGATATAGATTTAGGGAGGCTGAACCTTCTCTAGCCTTAGCCAAGTGCTGCCTATGCCTGTGGGATAGGCAAAACTTTTGAGTAACAGGGCATTTGGATAAATGCTATTAACTAATAGGGGAGGGGACACTGTGGCTTAGGATGACTATGATTTTTGTATAGAGAATATGGATAATGAATTATATTGTATATATTGCTTTAATGTACATACTATACACTCTGTAACAATTAGTCTCCGAGCAACATATATTTTTTCATTTATGTACAAATAATATACAGTTTATTATAGTTGTTTTGCCTGTTTCTCAGATTTATCGTAACCCATGTTAAATGAAAAGGAATGCTCATTAATTTTGTTTTCTGCTCCATTTCTTTATGAATTACTATTCACATATTGAGGCTCTCTCTAAGAAGACCACTTTCTCTCACAAATATTTCAGCTTCATAATGCTAACAACAATCACCATCAGTTTTACTTACTCATTTACAAGCTGTTTTATGTTGCTGCTGTGAATAATTTAATAATAATACATATTTGAAAAGAACAAAACCATTTAAAGACACAGTTTTAGTTTCTCACATAGGGAGAACACTCATTTTTAGTTGCAGGAGTTATGACTGAAGACTTTCCTTAAACGGGGACAGAGTAGAATGAGATTCGTCCACAAAACAGGCTTAACATTCAATTACAATATAGCTGTTAAAAGTTAAGAAATGTAGTGACAAATCTTCAGTATTAATCATTATATCAATTTCAAATTATACCATTTTCCACAAAACCACCAATCTGTTGACGTAGCAGAGAAATATCAACTATTTTAAGAGAACTTAATGCATTTGATTTCTTATTTCAAACCTTAATAAATTCATCATCAAAAGTGTAGCTGAGTAAGTTACAACGCTGAATGTTCAAATAGGATGACCTGTGCCTGACTTTCAGGAATTGTTTGTTTGATAAGCCTAATTTGGTCCAATTCTGAATTCCTCATTGGATTTTGAGGTAGGGCCTGAACTGGGTCAGTTACATTGTATCTGCCAGCCTGGTAAAAACTGCAGTATGCTAGTCCCTTGTCCGCTGAGTTTCCCTGCATTTTCAGCTTTTGTCTAAACTGGATGATTTTACAGATTAGAAATAGGATCACAGCACAAGCCAAAATGAAAAAGGCTAGTAAAATGTCAAATGCCTGTTTCAGTTTCTCCACCTGCTGTGTGCAGATTAGAGATGTTTTTAAGGATACAGATGCAGAATCTGGTGGAAATATGCTTTTCTGCCCTATGGTCAAGTTAACTGGCATAATCTGGGCAGCTGTTTGCATGGCTAATACTGATAACTCTGTTGTTGCTTCTGATGGAGTCCCAGCAGCATGTTCTTCATAAAGAAATTGACTAGAAGATGGGGTCTGAGCTCTCTCCCAAAAAGTAACATGTTTAGTACTAGCATTTTCCAAATGTACAAGTGTATCATATGTAGTTTCTATATGCCATGTCATCACTAACGCGGTGGTGCTGTTTTGGATACTCACAGATGTTACATTCCAGGTTGTCTCTGGATTAATGGTAATTATAGCACAGTCTGTAAATTCAGTCCATTTAACAAAATGCAAAGGTCTACCACGCATACTTGGGGGACTTTGACAATGGATTTTGACAGAGACTGATGATAATGCTAGCCAATTACGAAGCCCAAACAATTTGCAGCTACAGTTCCAAGGGTTGTTGTTTGCCTGTAGATGAGTTAATGAAACCAAAGGCTTGAGCACTTTCGGCTGCAAACTGGTAAGATTATTAGATGCTAGATTTAGAATCTTCAAAGAAGAACCTATTTTTTCAAATGTATTATCACCAATACTAACTATTTTATTCTTGTCTAGTTGCAGGTACATTATATTATGCAACCAAGTAAAAGTGTTAGAATTTATATGTTCTAAATCATTATCACTTAAAATTAACTTTTTAAGGTTATTTAGTCCAACAAAACCATTCATGAAAATGCTTTTTAGTTTTGCACTCTTCAAAGACAGATATTCAAGCCTGTCAAGTCCTTTAAATGCAAAAGGATGTACTGACCCAAGAGGATTATGAGACAAGGAAAGTCTTTCTAGATTTTTAAGTATTCCAATGGCCTTTGATGGTACATGTGTTAAATTATTAGCATCAAGGTACAAATACACAAGGTTCCCAAGGTGATGAAATGCAGTATCTGAGATCCGTGAAATCTTATTGCTGGCTAGATTAAGTGTCTGAAGACTAATCATTCCCAAGAAAGTGCCACTTCCAAGGATACTGAGGCGATTCCTTTCAAAAGTTAAATAGCGAACTGAAATCAGACCACTAAATAATCCTCTAGGAACAAAAGATATTTGATTATTCTGAAGATATAACCAATGAAGATCTGAAAGCCCTTCAAATATTCCTGGATCCAAACGTTTTATGTTGTTATTATTTAGATGTAAGTAGCACAGTGTATTAAGTTCAACAAAAGCCTTTGGATGCACATATGAAATGCTGGAATTATCCAAATAGAGCACAGCAAGCTTCTGAAGACCTGTTAATTCATTAGGAATTACATGTGATATATTATTTCCACTGAGGTATATGAGAACTGTACTTTTTGGAAAGTTCTTTGGAATGCTTGAAAGACCTAAGTTACGACATTTAACTTGTTTCCCAGTGCAGAGCTGGCAGACGGATGGACAGCCAAGTACCTCTTTCTGGAGCAGCAACAAAAGAAAACAGTTAAGAATATGCAGGAATATTCTTGTGCAGGGTACAGAATTTTGAAGTCCATACACATCCCTGTCTTTGGTTTTCCCAGTCATCTCTGACTTAGCTATTAGAGATAAAGAAAATCAAATTTGTAAATATTGCTTGTTGAAAGTCCTAAGATTCTATTTATACAATTAAAAAAACAGATGCAGCTCTTTCCAATATTTTTAATATTCTCTGACACTATGCCATATAAATTAACAAATAGTACTTTTAAATAGTCTGTTCTATATCACTAAACAATTAAACAACAAAGACTGAGCTACTACTTTTGTAATTGCCCTATATTAGAAGGGCACTAAAAAAAACCCAGTAAACGAATGGGAAAATGATTGTACTCGCCAAGCTACTTGAAATATATTTAATCAGTGACCACTTAAAAGCAATTAACTCTGTCATAACAATGGCTTTCAGTAAATTCACATTGTAAATTCTTTCCCTTATTTTTATATATTTGAAAATGCCTAGTTTTAAAGCTTCACCTGCATTTATGAAGAAAGACTAACTGATTTTTAAATTCATTCAAACAAGTTTCTTTTCATCAGTTACCTTTCATTCCTTTTTTTGAATTTTACTTCTAAGTGAGCCCAGTTAAATTCAAAATGTTAAAAAAAAAAAAAGTCTTACCCCAAACCACAAATTCATATTAACACAGTTGGCTTGTGATGCAGTTCACTGGACTTGAAAGTTTACTTTTTAGACTTGCTGTAAGACTTTTCTTAGCAATATTCTGGTTTATTAGAGTGCTTGCTTCTGCAACTGTTTACTCAGGAAACATTCTACCCATAGGCTCTTCCACAGCCAGTGGCTAAAGAGAGGTTACCATGGATACAGGAAATAGTGAGACAGGAAATCATTTTATCTGTGCTTCTAAAGTATTGTTGGAAAGGAAATCTCAGCTATTTATTTCTAGAAAATGCAGAATTAAATTCATTTGTTGGAGTGCATAGCTATTACAGTCCCTATATGCTTAACTTTTAAAAACTGGTGGTGCACTAAGAGTTGTATGTCTAAACATTACAGGATAAAACATATTTATTGTGATAATACACATCATAAATGTAAAAGCATATACTCGAGCAGAAAATAAAAACATTTTAAGCATTCACATAATTTGACTGCAGAAATAAGTTGCTCCTAATGCAAACAAAATAATTAACATACCATTGCCAAATTAGAAACTACTGAGATCTATAAAGGGGGACTTTGGCTGTAATCTCATCATAAGTAAAGTCAGATCTGGTTAGTATTTGTAACCAGGGTGGATTTGATATAAATCAAATTTATTTAAAGCATAATTTAAAGCATGCTTTCAATCACTAGTCAGGAAGACTTGATTTAATCATGATTTTCTACATAAAACTGCATTCTTGTTGGTTGTTATAACCTTAATACATACTCTTCACAACTCAGATATAGATGTATTTTGAAACTTTTCAGATTAGTTTTTCAGCTATATCAGAAAATGAATGAATGACTGATTTTTTTCATTTACCAAAGGTAACTTGAAGCAAATATTTATGAAGTCATTGGGAGGTGAACTATCTCCAACTACACAGGTTAATAGCTAATATTTGGAGGATTTTCTTGTCATGCTGTATTAGGAGGAGAACATCAACAAGGAGACATTTACGTTGTTTTATAGAACTAAAACAACATTATATATGCTGGATATTTTTCTTCAACGGAAAACACATAATATTTTAACAAACGAAGCCTATACATTTTTTAATTCAGTTGAACATTCAAGTTTTTTAAAATCAGGTCTGTTTTTGTTAAAATTGTTTTTAAATAAAACAGTTAAATGAAATATTTTTTAAAAATAAAATAACTATGTCAGCCAGGTCAACATGAGAGACTTAAAATATTGACTTCTGCAGCTAACTCAGTCATCTTCATCTGCATTTTCTTGTTTATTTATAATATGGAAAAGAAAAACAAGCTTTCCTACTTTTTCAGATCCCAAATGACTTCTCAATTTGGAATGAATCAGCCAAAGAAAGAAAATAATCTTTCTACACCAGCAGAAGCAGCTACTGCTGATAAAAGTGAGATTATCACTTAGTCTCTGAAACCAAATGCTACAGTGACTTCCAACAGTTCACTGGTGTAACTTTCTTTATAAATCGTCAACAAACATATATTTCTTGAATGGTTCATGCTGTGCTCTGAAGTTTATTATAGTTGGCATCATGGAAGGGTGATTGCTGGATGCCCATGTCATAGCCTCTTCTTCAGCAGTTAAGGTTTGACCTTGGTACTGAGTATTGAGACTATTTGCAAGAAAATGTGCTGGAGATAATGGTCGTCTCATTTGTTTTTTTTAATGCTTGTAATTTAACTCTGTCCTTGCATATTTCTCTTTTGAAGATCTCAATCATTTCCTTCCAAATTTCAACATCAGCAGCAATGAAACAGCAATTTTCCAGAAATAGGCTTGAGGGTACTCAGCATGTGTTCAAAATATCTCTTTTAAGCCCAATTGTTGACAACTGTGGCTGTGACAGTGCCATCTATTTTTTCACAATTTTGTTTATGAACTGTCATCAGATTAAGCCAGTTCTTGATATAGTGCTCAAAATAGTCCACTACTGAGATCCATCGTGTGTCCTGTGGGAGAGTTAGCTTGGTTCCTTCAATTTTTTTTTTAGTGCAGCTGCTGAAAAGTGGTTGCCAGAGAGTGCCAGACTAGAGAGGTTCAACTTATCTGTAAACCCTGCACTGAATACAAAATTACTAATTTCCTCGTTGGCTTTTCTATGACACCCAGAACCATTCACAAACATTAATGAATTTATCTTTACAATACCTCTCCAAATAAGATATTATCTCCACTTTACAAACAAGAAAGTGAAATAAATTTTTCATGCGTCCACTAATTTTGGCAGCCTAACTTGAGAGGCTGAGGGCCTGATTTTTCAAAGTATGCAATGTTTTATAAGCATTTTATTCACCTAGAACCATATTGACACAACATGGGTCATCACCAGATATAGGAATTTTAGATCCACAGCACAGACCTCTAATACATGAGCTAAAAGATATCAGTAGTAAGATATTATCTTCTTTGTGTGTCTACCATCAAAATGGAGTTTGCCAGTAAGTTTCACAGCAATTTGCTAGATAGCACCAGACTTAAGTCAATTCTAGGTTCTGGTGTGAGCATGCTCTAGCACTTATGTATAAGTCTGTTTCTCACCCCAGACTCCTCCTTCCTTTTCCATGGCTCCTACTTCCTGTCACCCATTTGTCTCCTCACCAGCTTTGCATTCTAGTCCTTGCCTTCTCTTCCTTGCTCTCATGGGACTAGGAGGGGAGAATTTATAACACAGAAGAGACAGTATCTCTGCTCTCAATTCTGGTACCTAGCACCATGACTGCTCTTGGCAGCTAACATGAGCAATTCCAGAAAAAGTCCTGCTAAGTTCCTGAATCCCCAGAATGAAGTATGCTCAGTCCCACTGTGGAGATGTCCTATGTACAGTCCAATTATCACACAGGAGTTGTGTGGCAATGGAGGATTATCAGTGCAGATGAATTTTTGAAAAATAATGTTGCCTGCCACTAACAGATCTCTACAGTGGATGTACAAATTAATTTTTCAAAGGTATGTTGTTTTTTTTAAACCTCTGGGGAGGTTTTCTTCAGGACAGCAAAGGGAATATGCTTGACAATGTGGTGAAACCTCTTGTCAAATATTAAGTTTCTTTTCCAATACCTGGTTGTAATGAAGCTTCTCAACAAACTGGTTAGAAAAAAATCAACACGGGCAAAACAGCATACTTTTTTCTAAAGTTGTTCTCAAAAGCCACTCAACTGTTTTTGTTAAAATTGTGCAAAAAAAAAAATCATCCTGAGGAACACATCTGTCAGGGAAATTTTAAACCTCCAATTTATCAAGATTGTAAGCACTAAACATAACGTAATGAAAACATCTTAACTACAGCTGTTCCTACCTGCCCCTCCTATAACAAGCAGGTATTTGGGACACAAAAATGCTGACATGGAAATAAACTTCCAGCCAGTTTAAACTCTGCTCCAAACTTTGATTTGATTAAGCATATACTATGTATACATACAGTAAATATATATGCATGTTTAAAGGCTTGATTTATCATCTTTCCTGCATGTTTGCTTCATAAAGCTATGGACATGTCTTTGTAGATGGTACATTCTGAGGTCAAATTCTTTACACTACTTTAACAGAGTATCATCCATAGAGAATTTGATCTGGGATTTTCAATAACCCGGCCCGCCTGTATGACGTTTTTGTTTCCTAAGACTTGTCACTCTATATTGCGTAATCCTTAGTAACACAGCAAATGGAATATATGAACAACTTTCCAGCTGCACACAGAATGTTACTGAGAGATCCTTAGTATGCCCAAACAGTGGGAATTTTACAGAAACTTTTTTAAAGTATGTAGTAAACACTGAATAACAACGATTTCTTATGTTTCTTGTCCCTTCAGTGAGCATACAGATTTTTTTGCAGCAATTTGTCCTAGTAATTCAATTTGCAAATTTAGAATTTTTTTTTTTGCTTTATTTCACAGTGATTGTAACTAAACAGTATAGGTTGAACCTCTCTACTTGGGTGTTCTCCGTTATGGCGACACCTGTAAACCAATATGATTTTAGTTGGCAATGCCCATGATAAGTGGGCATCTGTCTAAGTTTTCTGCAGTCTTAGGGTACGTTTACACTTGCTCCCTAGTTTGAACTAGGGATGCAAATGTAGCCGACCAAAATTGCTAATGAAGCAGGGATTTAAATATCCTTCATTAGCATAATCTCACCCATGCGCTATTCCGCTTGCCAGCTGATTTGAACCTGGAAGTGCGCTCTAGGACACGTTAGTTCAAATCAAACCTCTTGGGTTGAACTAACGTTACTCCTCAAAAAATGAGGGGTTTGATTCGAACTAACACATCCCGGAGTGCACTTCTTGGTTCAAATGAGCTGGCAAGCGGAATAGCGCGTGGGAGAGATTATGCTAATGAAGCACGGGATATTTAAATCCCCGCTTCATTAGCAATTTCGGTCGGCTACATTTGCATCCCTAGTTTGAACTAGGGAGCAAGTGTAGACGTAGCCTTATAAAGTTTACAATCACCAGTCCTGGCCCTCAGTGTTCTGTGTAGTTCTTTAGCTCTAATTTACCCCCAATTTACCCCTATTTCAAATAGCCAAAAGCCTATATTTTTAATGTTCACGCTATAAAAGCAGTAATGGCCCTCTTACAGAGTATCTCTTGGACAAATGTATGGCGGAGAACTGATTGGAAAATGAACTACACCTATCTTGTCTTTCATCCCAACTAAATGCACCATAGTTTGTTCATTACTACTAAAATAATTACTCTGATTTTGCAATTTATATTTGTTTATTTTTTTCAAGGTTTCTCATTTTAACAATTATTTATATAGTGCCATGAATATGTATAACTTTTACTGAGAAATCATTGAGTACTTGCCCTAAAAAAGTTCAGTCTAGAAAGCAAGTTCAGTCTAGTCCTGCAAACCATTTTGTAATGACAGATGCCAACACCTATTTCTAGGAAAACAAAAATTATGTCTTATCCATAAAATATGTGCTGTACTTCTTTTGTATATTAAAAACAAACACTGACTTGTTTCCCTGTTACTGTCTCAAATTGCCTTCTTACACATAGGACTAATAATAAATTTTCTATTTGGCCATTACAGGTAAAACATAGCTCCTTTTTGGGTTTTATTTTCCAAATTCCACTTAAGCACACTGGAGAAATCCTCATCAGACAGCATCAATAGTGGGGCAACTACAGATGTCCCCTCAAAACAGAATCCAAGTGTTAAAAGCCTTCACAATAGTGGGAAAGGATGATGGGTCATTGAATACAGTATTTATGGAAAATGCATTTTGAAAAGCAGTAATTACTTTAAAGTATTTAACCATATCTTCTTCCATCGCTTGTCCATATGCATTTGCCTCTTGTTGACTCACAAGTAATAACCTAATTCTTAAAACCCTAGCCTAGTAGTGATTATAAGACGGCCAAACCACATGTTGCTGTCCCACAGATTTCTAAGACTGCCAGTTTCTTTGAGAAGCTTTGCAAAGTTGACTAAACCATGATGGAAAGGGCTGTAATTCTTCATGGTAGGTCAAAGCTAGTTAAATCATAGTATATCTTAATGTATGTAGAAAATCCAATCTCTGGTCAATATAGCTTGACTTTTTATCCTTTCTGCATAAATGACAAAGTTCCCAGGAAGGGGGTACTCTCAAAGGCCTAGTCTAGGGGTGAGCAATAATTTTTAATGGTCGGGCACTTCAAGACTTTGGTAAGCGGTCAAGGGCTGCATTTTCTATGGAGGGGTGGGGAGCTGAGCTGGAGCACTGGTGCAGAAAGGAGCTCAGGGACTGGGGTTTGAGATGGAGTTTGGGTGACAGAAGGGGGTGTGATCAGGCAGAGGACTGGGAGGCAGAATCTGGGAGGGAGTATGGGTGCAAGAAAGTATTCTGGCCTGTTCTATATGTGTGAAACTGCTTGTTCCTTCCTAAGTACTTTATGTTTGTCCTTATTAAACTTCATACTGTTTACCTCAGACCGTTTTTCCAGTTTGTCCAGATCATTTTGAATTTTGAACATATCCTCCAAAGTACTTGCAGCAATCCCTCCTAGCTTGGTATCATCTGCAAATGTAGTAATCTTACTCTCTATGCCATCATCTAAATTGGTGATGAAAATATTGAACCGGTCCCAAAACAGACCGCAGAGAAACCCCACTTGTTATGCCCTTTCAGCATGACTGTGAACCATTAATAACTACTCTCTTAGAACGGCTATCCAGCTAGTTATGCACCCACCTTATAGTAGCCCCATCTAGGTTGTATTTCCCTAGTTTACACATAAGAAGGTCATGTGACACCATATCAAATGCTTTACTAAAGTCTAGGTATACCACATCCACCACTTCTCCCTTATCCACAAGGCCTGAGAGCCTATTAAAGAAAGCTATCAGATTAGATTGACATGATTTGTTCTTTACAAATCCATGCTGGCTGTTACCCATCACCTTATTTTCTTCCAGATGTTTGCAGATGAATTCCTTAATCACTTGGTCCGTTATTTTTCCCTGGCATACAAGTTAAACTGACTGGTCTGTAGCTTCCTGGGTTGTTCTTATTTCTCTTTTCATAGATGGGCACTATATTTGCTTGTTTCCACTCTTCTGGTATCTCTCCCAACTTCCATGACTTTTCAAAGATGACAGCTAAAGGCTCAGCGATACCTCCTCTATCAGCTCCTTGAGTATTCTAGGATGCATTTAATCAGGCTCTGGTGACTTGAAGACATCTAACTTGTTCTTTTTTATTTTAACTTCGAAACCTACCCCATTTCCAATAGCATTCACTGTTAGGCATCCCATCACCATCAATCTTGTTGACAAAAACTGAAACAAAGAAGTCCTTAAGCACCTATGCCATATCCAAGGTTTTTGTCATTATTTCTCCCTCTTCACTGAGCAATGGGCATACCCTGTCCTTGGTCTTCCTCTTGCTTCTAATATATTTGTAGAAAGTCTTCTTGTTACCCTTTATGTCTTTAGCTAGATTCAACTAATTTTGTGCCTTTTCATTTCTAATCTTGTTCCTGCATACTTGTGTTGTTTGCTTATATTCATCCTTTATACTTTGACCTAGTTTCCACTTTTTATACAACTCCTTTTTGATTTTTAGACCATGTAAGATTTCTTGGTTAAGCCACGGTAGTCTCTAAGCATACTTCCTATCTTTCCTATGCAATGGTATAGTTTGTTTTTGGGCCCTTAGTAATGTCCCTTTGCAAAATTGCCAACTCTCTTCAGTTGTTTCTCCTCTTAGTCTTGCTTCCCATGGGACCTTACCTACTGAAATTCTGAGTTTACTAAAATCTGCCTTTCTGAAATCCACTGTGTCTATTTTGCAGTTCTCCCTTCTACCATTCCTTAGAATTAAGTGATTTCATGGTCACTTTCATCCAGGCTGCCTTCCACTTTCCAATTTTCAACCTATTTGTTAAAATCAAATCAAGAACAGCTTCCTGCCTAGTAGCTTTCTCAAACTTCTGAAATAAAAAAATTGCCTCCGATGCAGTCCAAGAATTTATTGGATAATCTGTGCCCTGCTAATGTTAGTTTCCCAACATATGTCTGGATAATTGAAGTCCCCCATCTCCACTAAATCCTGTGCTTTGGATGACTGTTAGTTTTTTTTTTTTTAAAGGACTTATCCATCTCTTCTGCCTCAGTAGGTGGTCTGTAGTAGACCCCTAGCATGACATCACCCTTGTTTTTTACCCCTTTTAACCTAACCCAGAAACTCTCAACAAGTTTGTCTCCTATATCCAGTGCTTGTCGAACCGCGGCGAGCCCTGCGGTGAGCCCCACTGTCCGGCGATCTGCGCATGTGCAGATCGCCCAAACCCGGCTCTTCCGGGTTGCAATCTACTCACCATAGGTGAGTAGATTGTATTATTTGTCAAACCCTGCCTATATCCATCTCTATTTCAGTCCAAGTGTATACATTTTTTTCCTCCTTCCTTTTCTCCCCTCTGCCTATTCATTCTGAGCAAGCTGTGCCCTTCTATACCAATATTCCAGTTGCGTGTATTATCTCACCAAGTCTCTGTGATACCAACTATGTCACAGTTGTATTTATTTATTAGCACTTGATGTTCTTCCTGTTTATTTTCCATACTGCTTGCATTGATAAATAGGCATCTAAGATACTGATTTTATTTTGCCCCTCCTTTATCTCTGCTATTATAGCACATGCTCCCTCCTATTTCTAAGCCATCTCCCAGGTCACCACGTTTTTCACCTAGTGACTAGGTGCCAGTGTCCCCCCGAGACAGAGCCATCTCTTCCACCTGTGGTACATCAGCAGTCTTTTGTAATGGGATCGTTTCCTCAGCTGTGTCCCCATGTATGCTCTCAAAGAATTCCTCTTGAGTTCAAATGCTCCTCAGCCTACCCACCTCCTCCTATAGTTCTCCCATTTGCTTCCTGAGACGTTGCACCAGCAGGTACTTTCACATTGGATGGTCTCCCCAGCCTGGATTTCAATAAGTATAAATTGCAAGCCACAATCCCTGCAAAACCACACCAGGATCTGGGATAGAGGCATCCATGGTCAGGTGGTGTGTCTAGCTACAGGTGCAGGCAGAGGAGACAGGAACAGTGCTGGCACAGGTGTTACTGGTCTTCCTAACCATGTCAGGACTCCCTCTTTCAAATTCCCTCTCAAACTCCCCCATCTGCAGTTTCTCTCCTCTGTTCACTCTGTCTCTGGCTTTTAAAGCCTGCTCACCTAGGTCAGGCCTAACCCCTCGTTAGCCACATAGGGGGAGGCTGATTGTATGTCTGAGTGAGGCTGATCAAAAGTAATCAAGGGAACAAAAGATCAAATACTCCTACACACCAGATCCCAAATGCCACAGTAACTGAAATCACCTGCAACAGAACAGAAACAGAAACAAAATGCAAGCAAACAGTGGAGCAAACTCAGTCACTCATGCCAAAACTAGTACACTCTCCTGGCAGCCTGTTCAGTGGCAGGATCTCTTATGCTCCCTCTCAAACTCCTCTATCTGCAGCCCACTGTCTGCTTCACTCCCCTAGTCACTCTGCCTCTAATTTTTAAAGCCTGCTCACCTAGGTCAGGCCTACATCCTCGTTACCACACAGGGGGAGATTCCAGTATAGTACTTGGTTTCTCCTGTTTAAGAATTAGTGTAGAAGAAACAAAAATTATGCTTATTTTGCTGATTCTTAACACAAAATATTCATGGGTGTAACATTAAAGAGATCAATATTATTCCCAAAATATAAAAAGAGTTTTAAATGTACTATTCCAAAGGAAAAGTTTTAGCAACATGCAACAAAGATTACTAAATAATTAAAAAGTTACCTATATGACTTAGCCTCCCAAATACCATTTTCAAAAGCAACTTAGGGCTTGTTTACTCAAACATAATTTGTAGCAAGCTAGGTGTAAAACCAACCCTGCACTAGCATGCCATACACTAACTGTCCATGTGGACCCTGTTGATATGCATTAACAGCTTCTTAGTATGTTTTGATCTATCCCACTGGGCAATGGAGTAGTACAAGACCTACACATTCAGTCAGTGTGCAGCAGGGTAGTGAGAAGTAGATTCCCATCCCAGTTTGGTGAGAACTAAATGTTCATGTTGACGAGCCCTTAGGTATTTATGAGCCTAAATCTCATTAAAATTCAAAGAAATGCCTATAAAAGCCTCTAATCTCTTCAGTCTCATTATATTTTAAAAAATTTATAAAGTACCCACAGCATTACAAAGAAAATAAAAATCTCTGAACTACAATGACCAAGTCATCACTGAATTATGGTTTTGTGGTTAAGTTGCTGAACTAAGATTCAGGAGATATGGGTTCAAATCCTGCCTTTGTCAGAGGAAGCATTCAAGACATTGTGGCCCTGAGCAAACTATTTATAACACTCTGTCTTTGTTCCTGATCTGCAAAATGGGGACAATAACCTTTTCTTTCTCTTATCCTTTGTTTTGTCTTATTTTTCACATTGTAAGAGCTTTGGGACAAAGATTATCTTTCACTTTGTACATTCAGCACTGAACACTATATGCTCATGATGTTAGTTGAGGCTACTAGGTGTGACTACAACAGTTATTTTACTGTAATAGTATTTGATAACTCACTATTTAGGAAAGAAGGTTTGGGAAAATGGGGAGTACAAAATACACACAATCAATTTGATATACAAGGTATTAAACGACTGAAATAGCTACTTCTCAAAATTGTAGGTCCCTCTCACAGAACAACATCCGTAAATGGCTGAAAATCACACTTTGATAAATACCCCCTCTCCCACAACTTTTAAAATAAATATTCCAAATAACTTGGAGCTAAATTATTGCATTTCAATTTATTACTGATTGTGTTCTTCAGTGGTAGTGGAAATGTCAAGTCTTATATGCTATGAAGTAAAATTTATTTTGAATACTGTGATGACTTCCATCTAAATATGCTCACATTATAAATGGATAAAAATTACAAATGTCCTTTCATTTCACATGTTAAAAATTAATGTCAGAAGGCATAAGCAATACATATAAATTACTAACCTACTTGTAAATATGCATACTAAGTCTGAGACAGTAATTTATCAGATTCTACATGAAAAGATTGGTCTGCAGATGCAGGCTGCAAATACACAATTGTTCCATCAACTGTAATCTTCCAAGCCATATGTATTTTATCTCTACTTGCCAACCTGTGTTAGATTAAAGCGAATATAATTCAGTATATGAATATTAACCAATTCAGAGTATCAATTTACGCATAACAGGAAAATAGCCAATAAGTTCAAAACAAGAACTAAATTGATCCGTCTCTATCTTATTCAGAAAGCAACATTAAAGATTTTTAAAGAGTAAACCCAAATTTATAATTATTAGAGATTACATTAAATTGCACACAGTAGATGAAAAACAATGTATATCACCACAATTATTCTTTTGAACCTGCAAAATCTGCATTGCTCTTTTTCCCTTTGAAAATGTAAGTATGTGAGACAGAAAAAAATCCCATGGAAGCTTATTAACTTGCAGAGCTGTCTTTGCTTATGTCATTGTTACTTTCCTCCTACCTTTTATGAAAAATAATGTAACACTGTAAAAATAGCATACAATTGGGATTTGAGCTGTCAAGATGTAAGGGCAAATGTCAGGGTCAGTATACCATCCTCAATCTCCTGGTCCTCTTTACTGTTGAAATCATCAATCACAATTGTCCAAAATTACTATCCTCCCTTAGCTTTTGTGACTTACACCCTCCTGCTACTGTGATGATTTGTTCTGAATATTCTTCAACATTTCCTCCCCCCCCCCCCCAACTTTGCAGTGGAATGCAAGATAGACCTCACCATCTCACACAAATTCAACTACCATCCATCTATCTATAATATATTGAGAATGTTTGTATGTTTGTGCACTAATAACTTGGACACTATAAGAGCTACCGCAAACAAACTTTGCATGAGATAACCTTTCATCCAGGAGAAGGTTTTAAGGTACTGTGGGATGGAAGAGATGAGAGACCGATGCCTCTCCCCGGGGCTGCACAGAGCTTGGCAGTGTGGGGAGAAGCGGCTTCCTGGGGGAAGCAGTGGGGACAGTCGCTCACTAAGGCTGGCGGAGGGATAACCTGTCGTCCAGGAGAAGGTTTTAAGGGACTGTGGGAGGGAAGAGATGAGAGGCTGATGCCTCTCTCCGGGGCTGCATGGAGCTTGGCAGTGCGGGGAGAAGCGGATTCCTGAGGGAAGCAGCAGGGACAATCACTCATTAAAGCTGGCGGAGGGACAAGGAAGCAGAGGGTGGGCTCGGGCGCCGCAGCAGGTGTGCGGCTCTTCTCCCTCCCTTCCCTCAGGCTCTTCACATCAGCTATATCAACTTTCCCGAGTAACGCCGGATAACTTCAGCTCGTACGCTAATAACTCATAAATCTATTTTTCTTTTGTTTTGTCTCCCTCCCTCCAGTTCCACATCTGATGGACATCATGTAATCAGCTTAAAGTTAGCAGCCTTCAAACCTGTGAGCCATCTTCAACTCCTCCCTCTCTCTTGCTCATAACCCAGAAGTTATCTCCAAATAGTCCATCTTTTCCCTCCATCTAATTTCTAGCATTTGGGTTTTTTTTTGGGGGGGGGGGGGGGGGGGAGGAGCAGCTGCAAGGCTCCGTGGCTACAGAGCCTTTAAGTAACAAAGCGGTATGGGCTGGCCAGTGGCTTTCCTGAAGAGGGCCCATGGAACAGTTTGAGAACCACTGGATCGGACAATTAAAAATATCTTACAGATCTTCATCTCCTGCCTCAATTGCTGCAACTTTCTCTCTGGCCCTCTCAACACACGTACGCAGATCACTCTTCTTTTATTTGTAAACAACACAGCTTTGAAAAGGTCCTGGTTTATGACTAGGGCTTGTTGGCGCTATAATAATATAAATACAAATAAGCAACAACAAAAGGATAACACTGATGAAAAAACCCTTTTCAGGCAAAATCATTCCAATAATATATGCACTCACTCAAGTACAAGAAATTCTAAACTTAACCGAAAAGCTAAAGAAACTGTAAAATTTTAACTGAACCAATTTATTTCCCAAAATACCTCAAAAATCTAGAGACAGTATACTTTAGTGAACGGAGCATGAGACTGGGAGTCAAGAGACCTGCTTCTATTCATTATTAGGCTGGTCACTTTACCTTTCTGTACCTCTGTTTCCCCACCCCAACTCTTTATTCATCCCTTTAGATTACAGACTCTTTGAACCTGGGCCTGTTGCCTACTATGTAACTGTACAGAGCATAGTATAATGGGATCCTGGATTTGGGGGCCTTTAGATAGGGTTGTAACATAAAATAAGCAGCATCTCCTGTGTAGTGGTATATGCCCACCTCGGCACAGGTCTATGGCTATCCCGCAGGGCAGTCGCCACTTGATTGGTTGCTGGACTCATGGCCGTCTTGCTAGTCCATAACTCACTTGCTCCATGCGTAACTCTCAGTCCATAAGTAGTTTCCTTCGCAGGGCCAATGGCCTACTGGCTGAAGTCAATAAACATCCTTGACCTCAGGGTATTAGGGCCTAGTAGTCAGTCTCAGAGAGGGTCCCTGGCTTCAGGGCGGTATGGCCTGATAGCCCGAGTCCATGAGTGCCCCTGGTTGCAGGGCAGTAGGGCCCAATGACCACAGTCAATGAGATGGCGGTTTGTCCCTGGCAAGGTGACCCGGGCCCACCCTGCTCCACTGGGTCCCAACCCAGGGCCCTATGAGTGTGGAGCTGGCTACCGCTCCCTCTCAGCGGGGAATCCGGCTGAAACACACCAAGAATACTTGGATAGGAGAGGCAGCTCCTGCATCCTCCTTGGGTCACTTCCTACTGGGTCCGCGGGGCATCGTCAAATGTCTTCTTAATACGATAGAACATGACTACAATTCTGGAAATTTTTTTATCATTATACATTACCCCCTAATTCTGTGTTATACTACAGGTTGAAAATCTGTAATCCAGACTTTGTTAGCCCAGCAACCTCCCTGGTTCAGCATCATCAGGATGACCCTAGGGGGCCAGGTGCATTGCCAGACTAGAGGCTGAGGGAGCGGAGCCCTAGGTGGCAGCTGAACCACCATACAGAGTCCCTCGCAGCAGAAGGGCTGTCAGGTGGAGCGCAGGGCTCTAGGCAGCAGTACAGCTGCTGGGGAGAGCCCTTGGCGAGAGCATGGAGTAGAGCATGGAGTTCTGGGCGCTAGCAGGGCTGCTGAGGAGAGTCCCTGGTGGCAGTGGGGCTGCTAGGCCAAGTGCGGAGCTCCGGGTGGCAGCGGGGTTGCTGGGGCAAGCCCCTGGCAGCAGCGGAGCCACCATGTGGAGCCCTGGGAGGCAGTGGAAGCCACTGGGGGGGGGGGGGGGGAGAGTGCAGAGTTCCCCCTCTCCTGGAGTGACAGAAGAGCTATGGGTGAAAAGAAGAGCCCCCACTTGCCCATGGGGAAAGCAGAGCCCCAGGCAGGAGGGGGCCTCCAAACAGAAAAAGCAGAGCCCCTAGTGCACTGACATCCCCCTTCTGGCAAATTCCCTGGTCGGGGACCAGTCAGGTCCCAAGGGTGCTGGACCAGGGAAGTTCAACCTGTATTGAACATCTGGCTTCCTTACTCCTGAGTTCCAATTGCATAATGACAAATGCTGGCAAGTTAAATTCAAAATGACAGATTTAAGGATTTTGAGGTTAATGTCTACTTTTAAAGCATAATAATTTAATAGGTCTTCCAAGATTGATCTAAAAATAAAAGCAACTGAACATGTAGTTTTCAGCAACATTGCATTGCCTGCTGGTTCAGGGGATAGCACTGATATGCAGAGCCTTCCATAGATACAAAATTTGCATCTGTGTCCAATCCACTGTCTGCAAATGCAGTCCATAGATATCCGTGAATATAAAGCAGATAGCCAGAGATTTGCAAGGCTCTCGATATAAAATTTGGATCCACAACCATCTGCAATCTGTAAAGATGATCCATGGATATCTGCAGATTTGAAAGGCTTCTCTGACATGCTTTCATCACCAGTAGCTAATAACTTCCCAAGAACCGGGTAATTACACAAAACAGGAGAAGCACAAAATAATTAGGACTTCCTGAAAATTGAAGACAAGACAAACTTTCCAGACCTAGTAGTATATTACACAGTGTTTCTAAAAAAATCAAAATGTTAATTATTTCGGTCTTACTAGATATTGGACAGGTCCTGAATATTAACTCATGCAGTAAACTATCCCTTTTAAGTCAGAAAAGCTTCATTCACAGGACCAGACTAAGCACTATTTCAAGAAATGAGAAATCAATAAGTACTGGTGAACCCTTGAGACTTTCCTGAGAATCTTGTGATATTTCGTTTTTTTTTTTTTTTTAAGTTCCAGCTGCTAGAAGAAAGAAATACCCATGACATCTCTTGAGCTCTCTTTGTTTTATTTCTAGTTATGTGATTGTGGAAATAAAGCTTGCAGACATGAAGTAAGTGCACCGTAACTGATCACAGGTGGCAAAGCAAGTAAAAAATACCCATATTGAAAATCCTCTTTTCTAACCTAATCTTAACTTATAAGCTTTACTCATGAGTTTTGAATCCTGGAGTCAGCAATATTGTAACAGTTTGCAAACATGTCAGCAATGAGTAAATTCTGAGGAGGTTTAAGTAGCACAATTCAGCTGGCAATCCCTGCCTCAAGAAAAATTAACAGAGAGAGCTCTATAAGAAAGTCCGCATAGTATCTGCCCACTATTTATATGTCCACAATTCAAGAAGGTTATTTACATGGATTGGACAGAGTGCAGAAAAGAGCCCACTAGAATGATTACAAATACAAATTAGACTGGACAGTGGGCATACATTTTTAATAGGATAATAAACCATTGGAACAATTTACCAAGACTAGAGGTAGATTCTCTGTGACAGGTAATTTTTAAATCCAGATTGACATTCTTCTAAGAGATGTGCTCTGAAATTATTTGTGGGAAATTCTATGATCTCTCTTATATAGCAAGTAAGACTAGATGATTATTACAGGCCCTTATAGCCTCAGAATCTATGTCTCCTAGCAGTGCAATTAGAGGAAGGTATCACCATGCTAAAGAGTCATTGCTTACGACAGTCAAGATGATGCAAAAAACCACCCTGGTGACTAGACTAAAGGCTGAGGCCATGATTCTTACTGAAGTAATTCAAACTACCATTATCAGTAAGTCAACATGTATACAAGTGCACATAATTACAAGGGAAAGGATACTCATTTTGTAAAACAGACACTGAAGAGTTGTGTCCCCACCTACGCTACAATTCCCCAAATGTACCAATATCAGAAGGGAACATTTCTGCTCATGGGATGTGAGTGAGAGAGAATGTGCGTGGGAGGTGTTACATGGAGGCTGGCTGGGGCGGGTTTATTAGTATCACCCTCTCCATCAATAGAACGCAACCGATGCACCCCTCCTTTAGGTCTGTGCCCGGCCATACCTTCCGGGCGGGTGGCTTCTAACTACCCGCTTACGTCCAGCGGACACCACCCTTTTGTGGGATCCTCCCACATCCCGAGTCCCTCTTGGTCCAATTGCACCACAGTGCCTCTCTTATTCCTTCCACAGTTCAAAGTCCCCACTTGCCCCTGATTGCCGGCCTTGGCCATCAATGGCAGAGTAGTGGGACCCAGGGCCCTCCTCCTCCACTTGGTCCCGGGCCAGGGCCCTAAGGTGGGGGTCACAGCTGCTCCCCTGCCTGGTTGACGGGGAAGCCTCCCGAAGCATGCCAACTCACCGGCCAAACGCCCTGCCCTAGGCCACTTACTACTCTGTGCCCCTGACTTGGGGCTCCAACGAATCAGCACCGGGAGACAGTCTTACCGTCTGTCTTGCGGCTCGGTGTGGTATCGGTCCCGGACCCGGAGTCCTCTGTGTCTCTCCACACCACTCCCGAGAGTTGCCCCGTCTGGCCACTCCTTCCCTGGCTCCTGTGCCAGCACCCGCACCCTCCGTGGCATTCCCTCAGCTGCCCTTGCCCTCTGGCCCTTGGCTAAGGCACCCCATGTCAGCTCTGGTGTTGCGCCAAGGCTCTCCCCCCATTCCCGGCATCCGATGGGTTTTAAATCCCCTGGCTGGCATATCCGCTGGGGTTGCGGTGTGACATCACTGACGCGCACCACGGTGCATGCCACTAGCTCCCTCTTCGGGAGGGAGTCCGTCACAGCGGGTCTCAATTGCCCTGTCACAGGAGGCCTAAGAGATATATGCTAAAATTGTATATTCTCATTAGTCCTGGAGAAATTCTGCAATTCTTACAGTTGGAGCCATAGTAAAATTGCAGAATTTCCCTGGTACTGTCTCATGCTTAGCACCTTGAGGGGTATACCCAATTTTATAAAGCAGTTTTTATCCTTTTCTTAAATTGGGCATGAAAAGTCTTGTGATATTTTTCATAATTTAAACTGACATTAGCAAGTGGTAAGAAGAAGCAAAACTACATAATAATTAACTATAATTACCTAATGAAGATTTATAATTACACACTGTAAGCTCATATACTTGCAGTGTGCCAATTATGTAATTGGCAGTACTCAAATTGTAAAACTAAAACTATGGGGATGTTACTCTCAACTTTAGGAGTAGGCTGTATGAGCAAAACAACCTAGTGTCCTAGGTTAAGAGCCAAAGCAGCCTGCACCACTTCACTTTAAATAGTAAAAATTAGAATTATAAATTATACTGCAAACAAGTCTGGCCATGCAATAATAAATACATCAATTATATATTTGAGAGAGGTGTGTGTGTGTGTGTGTGTGTGTGTGTGTGTGTGTGTGTGTGTGTGTGTGTGTGTGTGTGGCTATTTGTTCAAGAACTCTTCCTAAACGGTAGGAACGAGGTCAACCAAATTTGGTGTGCATCCTCTTACCATAACTTAAAACAAGGTAAGGGTTTGGTTGTTGCACAGGACAATGGGATGTGCACGGAATGTGACTGTTTCTCATAAAACAGAAAGGGACAGTTATTCTATATAATGACTACGGGGGGGAGTAAGAGGACCAGAGATGGGGACCAGGACAGCTATAACCCCATTAATGCAGCTGGGGGGAAGGGCTGGTGAAAGGGACAGCTATCTACTGTACATTGGAGAGAGTTTGTCTGCTCATTTGTCTGTGTGTCTTGTCTGCCCCCTTACTGGGGGACATATACCCTTTGTTGGTATGTTTGTTTCAGAAGCCATGGACAGGTGCTTCTCACCTGGCCCCAAGCTGGAGGGCTGGGGTTTTCTTATCTCCTGGGGCAGCCTACATACTGAATTCCTCATCCCCAAACCTACCCCAGAGCAATGATTTAAATGAAAACCAAAAATTATCTGAATTAAGGACTCGAGCAACACTGGGTCAACCTTCTTGTAACTAAATAAATTGGAGAACCTAATATGCATGCAGATTATAATCAACAAAAAATAAAAATGTCAATAAATATAGCTTGAAAATCTTCTCACTGCAAAATAAAGCAGTAAATTTGTGACTTAAAAAAATTCTGTTTCACACTGAAAACGTCCCAAGTTTCACCTGAAATCTTCTCATTAGGAAAAAGAGCTTGTTTCAAACACCATCTTTTTCTCTTGGTTAATAGCGTACACATGTAAATTCCTTCCCAACACAATGTAAATAATAAAAAACTAGGCAAAAACTGTTCCAAACAGAACCCCAAAGATTTTTAAATATTGAACATGTGGAAAATGACTGCACCATGATGAGAAAAAAGGTTATAAACAAACAGGATTTTCAAAATGGAGTTCTGTCATCATCTTAGAGAGGAATCTTAGATGTTTCTGAAGCCCTAGAATATTCTGATAAAATTTAGATAAGTTGGTTAAGTCACCAAGATCTGAAATTTGCTTATCTGCAAGCTGAAGTCAAAATCACTGTCTTTAGGAAAATCATCTTTCATATAAAGCTAGTAAGGCTTTTGACAGAGACCAACATAAACAAACCAGGGAAATGCAATGTATAAGAAATTACTATCAGGTGGGTGCATAACTGCTTGAAATATCATACACAAAGAGCAGTTATCTATGATTCACTGTCAAATTGGGAGGGTGTATTTAGCTGAGGGGTCAGTTTTCAGTCTGTAAATAATCAATATTTACATGATTTACCTGGATAATGGATTGGCAAATCTACTTATAAAATATGCAGATGATACTAAATTGGGAGGGACTGCAACAAGATTGGAATTCAAAAAGACAAATTGGAGAACTGGTCTGAATTCAACAGGATGAAATTCAACAAAGGCATGCGCACAGTGTTTCACTTGGGAAAGAAAAATCAAAAGCACAACTACAAAATGGGGAATAAAAGGTTGTGTGACAGTACTAATAAAGGGAAACTAGGGGTTTCCTGAAAATCATGAATTGAATATGAGCCAATAATATGATGCAGTTGTGAAAAAGGCTAATGTCACTTTGGGAAAAGTGCCATATGAAAGACATGGGAGGTGACTAACACACACTACTTGATGAGCATTCAGCTGGAATAGTGTCTGATTCTAGACGTTAGGAAACTTGTGAGCAAACTGGAGAGAATCCAGAGAACAGCAACAGAAGATAGACGGTTTAGAAGCTGAATTATGACAAAAGGTTAAAAATAACAACATGTTTAGTCTTAGGAAAAAAATATTGGGGTGGGGGGGGGGGGTTTGCAGGCCTTATAGCAGTTTAAAATAAGCTATTTTGAGCACTATTACAAAATGGACAGTGATCCATCCCCACTGAAGATAGGACAAGTAGTAATCAGCTTAATATTCAGAAAGGGAAATTTCGGTTAGATATTAGGAAGAAACTAACTATAAGGGTAGTTTAGTTTGGAAAAATCTTCAAAGGGAGATGGTAAAATCCCATTAATAGAGATTTTCAAAAATCAGGTTAGGCAAACACTTACCATGGATAGTGTATGTTTTCTCACTCCTGCCTCAGTTTTTGGGAGGAAGAAGTGCACTTGATGAACAAGTAACCTCTTTGATCCTTTAAAATACTTAATTTTACAGGATCTGAATGAAAAAACTTAAACAACAATAATCCTGTAACACCTAAGAAATTAACCACAAAATTTATAGATAGTATTGTGAGCTTTCATGGTCACAACCCACTCTTCAGATGACAGATATGGAGCAAGAGACAGAAGTCCAAACACAAAGCAAAAAAAGATGGCGAGAGGGAGGGGAAAAGACATGTGAAAGCGTCTGTGCTAAATGAGGCTAGTAGAGTCAGCTGTAAGTGCCATTTGGGTGTTGAATAAAATGGTCCCTCCAGTTCATGTCTTTGTTCAAGCCATGAACTTGTGAAATTTGCATATGAACACCAGTTCCGCAGACTATCTCTGGTTGTTTCCTGAAATTATTTTGTAAGAAAATAGTCACCTTTAAATCCATTAATGAGTACCTGGGTAAGTTAAAATGTTCCCTAACAGGTTTCTGTGTGTTACCATTTCAAATATCTGATGTGTGTCTATTAATCCTTTGTCAAAGAGACTGTCCAGTTTATCCAATATACATGGCAGAGGGACATTGCTGGCATTTGATCGCATATATCACATTAGTGGATGTGCGGTTGTATGAGACTCTGGTGTAGTTAGGGCCTGTCATGATGTTGCTTGTGTAGATGTGTGGACAGAATTGACACTGGAGTTTATCGCAGAGGTGGGTTCCTGGGTGAGTATGTTTGAGGTTTGATGTGTGGTGGTTGGAAAGAATTTGTTTCGGGTTAGGGGGTTGTCTGTAGGCAAGGACTGGCCTGTCTTCCAAGGTCTGTGAGAGTGTGGGATCATTTTCCAGGATAGGTTGTTGGTATAAGTTGGGGGCTGGAGATGAAGACTAGTGGTGTTCTGTTATTTTGTCTATCTTGAAGAAGCTGATGCCTGGGTATGTCTGGCTCTGTCAATCTGTTTTTTCACTTCCGGGTGGGGCATTTTAGTTTTTAAGAATGTCTGATAGAGATCCTGCAGGTATTTGTCTCTGTCTGTGGGAATGGAGCAAATCTGGTTGTATCTTAGGGCAATGTGTCCTGGATTAAAGCTAGAGGCATGCACATAAGTATAACTAGGGTTGCCAGGTGTTCAGTTTTGAACTGGACAGTCCAGTATTTGAGCTTTCTGTTCAGGAAACAAATTGAGAAATTATAAATGAGAAAATATAAATGTCCGGTATTTTCTAAATAAAATGTAATGTAGATTGTGATGTAATGTCAAGTGTGCCCAGTATTTTTGTTGAAACCATCTCACAAACCCTAAGTATAATGGTAAGTTTCCGGTATATGGTGGTGGAAATGTAGCCATAATTTAATTGTATTCGCTCCCCTCTTTTTTCGCTTTATAATTGAACCTGTGTGCCTCTTGCTCTATATTTGTTATCTGAAGACGTGGGTTGTGCCCATGAATGCTCATGATACTACTTAGGTGCTACAGGACCATTGTTGTTTTTTAAATTTTTTTTAGTTACAGACTAACACGGCTATCCCTCTGAGACTTCTAAATATGCAAGGATCTGAGTAGTTGAAAACAACATTTAATCAGTTTTATCAAGCCCACATTAACATTCCTTGTCTAAAGGGACTTACAAGTTGTTAATAATTAATTATTGTTTTTATAATATTTGAGAGCCTTAGTTAATGGGATCCCATTATGCTAGATACTGTAAAAGGGCATAACAAAAAGACAATTTTCTACCCCAGAGAGTCTAAGTATAAAAGAAGAAGTTACTCACCTTGTGCAGTAACGATGGTTCTTCGAGGTGTGTCCCCCCGTGTAACACTCCCTAGCCCCCTTCTTGAGCCCCTCATGCACTCCACCCCACACTTACTTTTCTTACAGATTCTATTGTATCACAACACCCACAACCTCCTGCTCTGAGGGCTTCCCCCAGCAGGTGAGGGGGAATTGCAACACAACAGTACCTGTAAGAAATTTCGGTTACTTTCAGCCCAGAAGTGAACCAAGATGAGCCAGGGGAAAAAAGGATGAACCTGGAAAAGGACTGCTTCTCAATAAATCTTACAGAAGAGAGATAAACTGGAATAGTTTAGAATATTGCTCTATTTTGGTATAGCTAAAATCAATGCTTTCGGTTTGAAAACTTCTTCTAAACGATAAGAACTAGGACCATCTAACTGCGTATAAAGATTCCTCTGATCATAACTTAAAGCAATGTAATGGGCTTGGTTGTGCCAGGAGAACAGGATGTGCCTGGAATGGAATTGCCAAACAGAAGAGAGACAGAATCACCAAATCAAGTGCAGTCCTCAAAATTTATGTAACTGAGTCAATGTTGAATGCGACTGAACCAAGATGATCCAGAAAGAACCTGGAATAGAATTGCTTCTCAATAAACCTTATAGGAAAAAGATAAAAAAGAGAAATTTGAAGTAGTGCTCTGTTTTGGCCAATGTTTAAGGTTTGAAAACCAGAATAAAATTTTATTGGAAATCGAATTAACTATAGTCTTTGTTGTTAAAACATAGCAAATGAGAAGAGTTTGGAGGGATGAGAAAATATACAATTAATGGAATTCCCATTTTAAAAAATTAGTAAAAAATTAAAACAAAAATTTAACACCTTTCTTTTTAAAAAAAATCTGAAATAAAAATTAATGTAATAAAACACCACCATATTTTTGAAAAATATCATTTAAATAAAGCAAGTACATTTTGCTTTTATTAAAAATCCCTTAATTTAATTAAGGACCTGAGTATTGTCAGGTAAATTGTCTAGTAACAACATAAAAGGATTACATTGTAAGATCTTCCGTTAACTAGCTTAAAAATACATTTTTAAAAATTCCACTGTAAAAGACATATAAATACCACTGACAGTAAAAAAGTTTTTTTGAGGAGCAAATTTTGTATACAGGCAGTCCCCGGGTTACGTACAAGATAGGGACTATAGGTTTGTTCTTAAGTTGAATTTGTACGTAACTCGGAACTGGCTCCGGATTCAGCCGCTGCTGCTGAAACTGATCAGGGGCTAACTACAGGAAGCCCGAGGCAGAGTTGCTCTACCCCCAGTTTCCTGGAATCAGCCACTGATCAGTTTCAACAGCGGCTGAATCTGGAGCCTGGGACAGAACAGCTGGGGCGCTGCCGGGTAGGTCCCCCCAGGACCAACCCAGCAGCACCCCAGCTGCTCTACCCCAGGCATCCACAACAAAAGCCTGGTCTGCTGGAGGGCGCACTAGCTGTGCCCCCCCCCCCAGAAGACCAGGGAGACCCGGAGCAAAGCCTTGGAGGCGGGGACCCCACTGCCTCTGTGGCTTTGCTCCGGGTGTCCCTGGTCTGCTGGGGACCCCTCCCAGCAGACCAGGGACATCCTGAGCAGACCAGGGACACCCGGAGCAAAGCCTTGGAGGCAGCGGGGTCCCGCGCCTCTGCGGCTTTGCTCAGGGTGACCCTGGTCTGCTGGGAGACCCCCCCAGCAGACCAGGGACACCCGGAGCAGCTTTTCTCGCCCTGGAGGACGCGGTGGCAGGACCACTGCGCGTCTGGGTGGTCCTGCCGCCTGTGAGTTCCGGGGTGAGAAAAGCCCCGTTCGTAAGTGCGGATCCGACATAAGTTGGATCCGCGTAACTCGGGGACTGCCTGTATTGCAGAAGAAGCAGGCAAGTTGTAGGTGCGTAACCTCATCAACAATTTGGATTTATCTTCTGAGAAGGGATCTTTTAATTTGAGTTGAGTATGCAAAGACATTAAAGTTTTCTTAGCCACTTCACAAAAGTATATGCCTAACTTAGAACCATACTGTGCAAAGTTTCAATTTATAGAAGTACAGTAGACTTCCGATAATCCGGCACCTTTGGGACCCAGGTGGTGCCGGATTATCAGAAATGCCAGACTATCAGGAGGTACTCTGGCAGGGGTGGATCTCGGAGGGGAACAGCGCCGCAAGGAGGGGGCGGGGGGCATGCCAAACCCTCCCTCCTGCTGCAGGGAGGCAAAGCCTGCAAACAGCAGAACAAGAGAGGGAGGGAGAGGCAGGCAGCTGTTTCAAGAAGTTCTAATCAATTACACTGCCCCAGCAACAGGCTCGCAATCTACCTTTCCTCTCTACTGCCTGGAGGGGGGAGGGGGGGCAGTGGGAACGGGTAGATCCGCAGGTGACAGGCTGCTGCTGAAACTCACAAGAGATCATCTCCCCTCCCTGTCCCTGCTGCTTTTACCAGTAGACCGGATAGTCCAGGATCAAAAGATCAAGTGAGTGAGCTTGCGCAAAAAACCAGAGGCACCAGTTGAACTCTACTGCCCGGAGGAGGGAGGGGTGGGAGACGGGGGAGGGTAGGGTTCGGTGGTGGTGGGGGGGGGGATGCGGATATATACACTGCTGATATATACAGACTGTTAATTATTCACTTAAACACTAAAAAAACGCAAACTTTAACAAACCCCTGAAACTTCATCATCCCTGTTATCATCCCCCTCTTCAATATCCTCCTCTGCTTCTATGGGAGTGTCAATAACAGTGGGCTCTGGTGGTGGTGGTGAAGAAAAAGGCTGAACTATCTTCTGTGCCCTTGCAAACATATCCCTGAGATCAGCTTGCTTAGAGGACTGTGACTTCTTGGCATAAAAGTTATTCAGAATAATATGAAGGTTCATCCCTTCAGCTGCATTATATTGGCTGCAAGACTCTGCAAATTCTATGAATTTGGAAATAAATTCAGTTGCCTCTCGCCAGATATATTTTGCTCTTTCCATCACTTCCTCTTCTTCTTGAGGTTTTTGTGGATTCATAACACTTTCAATGATCGTAGCATCACTCAAAATTTCTACAACTGGTTCATCTTTGTCCATGGCAAGCCATTGTTCAATGTCATTTTCTGAGAGCTTTGCAACAGCATTCTTCTCAGAGACATTTTCAATTATTTCTTGTATGTTACTAATGTGCTTAGGCCTAACATTAAATCCACAAAATTCCTCTTCATCGGAAGAATCATCACAAAACATGATGCTAGGCCAAAGTTTCCTCCAACATTTTCGTATAGTAGCCTTCTTTACGTCTTTCCAAGTCAATGCAGCCGCATACACAGCATCCTTAAGGTTGAAATCAGATTGAAATTCAGAAACACTGCAGTCTGAGTTTACCAACTTTTGGACAAAAGTCCCCCTGTAGAAGCACATAAAGTTCTGTATCACACCTTGATCCATCGGTTGGATCAAAGACGTCACATTTGGTGGCAAATATGTATCGAAGATATTTCCACTTACAAGCTCTGAAGCGGACGGATGTGCTCGACAGTTATCGAGCAAAAGAACAGCTTTACTATCCTCCGGCAGACCCTCCTTTCTAAAATTCTCCTTAACTGCGAGCACAAAATGATTAAAAAACCAGTCCTTAAAGATTTCTGATGTCATCCAAGCATTCCCCTGTGCCTCTTAAATCACTGGCAAACTCGTAAAAGTTTTAAATGCCCTTGGTTTTTTGTACTTCCCTATGACAACAAGCTTAAGTTTATGCATGCCAGACGCATTTGCGCATACCAGAACTGTAATGCGGTCTTTGTTCATTTTGAAGCCATGAGCAGCCTTTTCACCACCGCCAACTAGAGTAGAGTTTGGCAAACAACGCCATAAGAGCCCAGTTTCATCAGCATTGTACATTTGACAAGGTGACAACCTGTGTTCCTCTACCAATTGCTCAAAAATAGCACTATACTCCTCAGCGGCTACATGATTGGCAGACTTTTGCTCACCACTGATATCTAATTTACAGATCCCATGCCGATCCTTAAAATTACACAACCAACCTTCTGAAAACACACATGATTCGCTAATGTTCATTTGACTGTGAAACAGTTTTGCTTTTTCTATGAGCACTGGCTCAGTAATGGGCTTACCTTCAGCACGCTTTGCACTAAACTACTTAAAGCTACATCCAACAGTGCCATCTTAGGCATTTTCAGAGTTTGCCGTAGCTCAGTACATTTAGTAGGTGCTTCACTTTCAGCAACAAATGCTCGCAATTTATCCTTCTGTTTCTTTGTCAGATTGTCGAAGATCCAATGTTAAATTTACTCATGATAACGTTCCGATTTATGCCTCTTTCTAGCATCTTTATAATTTCTAATTTCTGGTTCAGTGTCAGGGTTATATGCTTCCTTTTTAAAGTTTTCTTACCACTACTACTAGCACCTTCATTCACTTTTGACTCCATCAGTATGTACACACTGATGGGCAAAAATATTCAAAAGTCAAAGCAGCACTCTCTAGTGGGTCACAATGCTAATGGCAGACTGACTCAATGCCTTCTGGGTTCAACTGCTGCCTCTGTTTTTTTGCGCAAGCTCACTCACTTGATCTTTTGATCCTGGTCTATCCGGTCTACTGGTAAAAGCAGCAGGGACAGGGGAGGGGAGATGATCTCTTGTGAGTTTCAGCAGCAGCCTGTCACCTGCGGATCTACCCGTTCCCACCGCCCCCCCCCCCCCCTTCTCCCTCCAGGCAGTAGAAAGGAAAGGTAGATTGCGAGCCTGTTGCCGGGGCAGTGCAATTGATTAGAACTTCCTGAATGCGGCTGCCTGCCTCTCCCTCCCTCTCTTGTTCTGCCGCTTGCAGGCTTTGCCTCCCTGCAGCTGGAGGGAGGGTTTGGCACCCCCCCCCCCACCCGGGCAGTAGAGAGGAAAGGTAGATTGAGAGCCTGTCAGCTGTGCATCCAGCCGGAGTAAGTGTAACTGATAAGAAATTCCTGAATGCGGCTGCCTGCCTCTCACCGCCTCTCCCCTTCCGCCGCTCGCAGGCTTTGCCTCCCTGCAACAGGAGGGAGGGTTCAGCATCCCCCCGCCCGCCGACCCCCTACCCCAGGCAGTGGAGAGGAAAGGTAGACTGAGAGCCTGTCGGCTGTGGAGCCAGCCCGGAGCAGTGTAATTGACTACAAATTCCTGAAGCAGCTGCCTGCCTCTTGCCCCCTCTCCACCACCCTGCAACATGACGGAGAGTTTGGTGCCCGCGCCCTTGCCCCTGCCGCCGACCTCGATCCCCTTCTCCTCCCTCTCTCCTTTCCCTCCCGCCCTCCAGAGGCAATAGATAGAGCAAAGATAAATTGCAAGCCTGTCACCTGCAGATCCAGCCGCAGTTAATCAATTACACTAACAACTTGAAGCAGCTGCTGGAGCACTTCCAGGTTGCAGTTGGTGCCAGACCATCAGGTGTACCGGACCACTGGATGCTGGACCACCGGAGTTTTACTGTAGTATGTTTCAATAGCAGTTGACAGACTATGTCTATCTAGATTCAACCGAATTTTAATTATTTTAACAAGGAATAAAGCAATTGTTCTCAAACTGTATGTGTCCTTCAACTATCCTTAAGAGCTCGCAAAAACCAAACAACATTTGTCTCCTTGAAAATGAAAATGCACATTTCTTTTTGTTGAAAACAGGCTTGCCAAATGATTAGCCTACTCATCATTAAAAGATTCCTTTGTAAGTCAAGTCCTACTGTTGGACAAAGAAAAATGACAGTGTCAAAATTTACCAATGTGAAAAACTGCAACTTAACTGCTACCTTTAGTTCAGTAAGGTGTTGTGCTACAATTACGTTATCAAAGTAATAACAAGTTACTATTATAGAAGAAAAGAAGAGTCGGAACCATATTATGTCTGTATTCAAAGTTCTACAATATTTTCTTTTTATATTACAGTGGTGTGGCAGTGCCACTCTAATTGAGCTTGCGTCATGACATTTCTTGAAAGGTCGACCTTTCTAAGCGTTCTACATTCAATATGCTTAGTCAGATGTCTTTGGAATTTGGTGTGTCTTAGAAGGGTGCAGATTAGAATTAGTAACACAAATTTACAGCTAGCGTTAGAAGTTTTGGAGATGCAAGTCTTCCCAAATTAGCTATTTTTCAAAGTTTCTAAAGTTGTGGGGGGAGGAGATGGATGGGTTACCTAGAGATAGAGAATGCATTATTCATATGCACCCCGTAAATATCTGGAGGATCCAAACTCTGAGAATGGCTTTATGAAAATGTTCATTTTTACACTGAGGAAGGACCAAGTAAACCTAAATAATTTCTGAAAAGGTATTTGCCTTCAATGATGGGATTCCACAATCTCTCTTGGAAGACAATTTAAGAGGTTAATTTTCTTTATAGTTAGAAAGCTTTTCCTAGTATCTAACATAAATCTCTCCTACTGCAAATGAAGACCATTAATTCTTGTCCTAACTTCAGTAGGGATTAATCGATCACGGTCTTCTTTTTAAAAACACTTAACATATATGAAGGGCATTATGAGGTCCCCCATCTTCGCTTTTCAAGACTAATCATGCCCAGTTTTTTTAACCTTTCCTCTTGAGTCATATTTTCAAAACCTTTTGCAATTTTGTTGCTCTCCTCTGGATTCTCTCCATTTTGTCCACATCTTTCCTAATATATCACATATAGATTTGGACACAGCAGAGGCTTCACCAGTGCCAAGTACAGTGGGACAATTATCTCTTGTGTTTTACATACAACACCTGTGTTAACACACCTAGAATGGTATTAGCCTTTTCCACAACTGCAACCCCCAGATTCTTTTAATCAGTACTACCACGAACCCTGTTATTGTCATTTTGTAATTGTGCATTTGATTCTTCCTTCCTAAATGAAGTATTTTGCAATAATTTTATTGACTATCACCTTGTTGAATTCAGACCAATTCTGCAATTTGTCAAGGTTGTTTTGAATGCTATTCCTGTGCTTTAAGAGCTTGCAGCCCTTTCCAGTGAGGTGTCATCTTCACATTTCACAAACAGATTCTTCACTGCATTATCCAAGTCCTTTTTTAAAATGTTAACTATTTCCAGATCTAGGGCTGACCGTGAGGGGATATTCACTCACAGTTTGCCAACAAACCATTGATAACTACTGTTTGAGTTCTATCTTTCAACCAGTAATTTCTTCTAGACCAAATTTCCTTAGTTTGCTTATAAGAATGTGCTGTTAAAATCCTCTCTTAACTTCTGTCTACTTCTTCTTACCAATCCACTAGCTCAGTAACCCTGTCAAAGAAGGATATTAGGTTGGTTTGGTATGATTTTTTCCTGACAAATCTGTATTAACTATTCCTTATAATTCTATCATCCTTTACTTCCTTACAAACGGTTTAATAATTTGCTTTGTTCTATTTCCAGAGATTAAAGTTAAGCCAACTGATCTATAATTACCCAGGTGCTCTTTGTTCCCCTTTTTAAATATGTGCAATATTTTTTCCCCTTCTCCAGTCATTGAGCATCTCACCTGCCCACTATGGATTCTCAGACATAATTGCTAAAGGTTCTGAAATTGCTTTAGCTAGTCCCTCAAGTACCTGAGAATGAACTTAATCAGGCTCTAACAATCTGAATAACATCATCTAACTTATCTAAATATTTTTTACCTGTTCTTTCCCTATTTTTAGCTTTCATTCTTCCCCTCTTTTTATTATGTTGAGTATTTGGTCACCATTAATCTCTTTAATGGAGACTAAAGCAAATTAGGCACTAAACCCCTCAACAGTCTTAATATCATCAGTTATTACCAGTTCTTCCTTACCAAATAGAGGACCTATACTTTCCATTGTACTTCTCTTGCTCCTCATATAGGAACAAGAATCTTTTCTTATTGCCTTTTATGTCCCTTGATAGGAGTAGCTTATCTTATGTCTGTGTCTTTCTGATTTTGCTTCTAAATGTTTGTACTGTTTTTGTACTCCTTCTGTACATGTGAATGCTTCGTGAGAAGGTAAGGGCATTAGGAGGTAAAGGCATGGAGGAAAAGCAGGAGAAGAATTTGGGGGTGTGACGAGGGGAGCATTATACAGAGGGAAACAAATGATATTAGATGGCACGAAAGGGGAGGGAACTGTGGGGCTCACATGAGGAAGGTGTAGTAACAGAAAGGTAGCTATGTTAGTCTGATTTTGATAAAACAAAAGGAAAAACTATGTAACACTTTAAAGACAAACAAGATGGTTTAATAGGTAATGAGCTTTCATGGGCCAGACGCACTTCCTCACTGACATCAGCCAGCTCTGCCACTTTAACCCAACCCATCTGCACCCCAACCTTCCTGCACCTCACAGCTCTGCCAGTGCACCCCAATCTCCTGCACTGTAGCCCTTTGCAGACCTTGGTCTATCACTGCACTCTAATCAAACTGGAACCTAAACTTCCTTACAACTCTGCCAATTCATTCCAACTCCCCTAGCTGTGCCTGTGCACCCAACCTTTCTGTGCCCCAAAGCTCTGACAGTGCAGCCCTAGTTTCCTGCATCCCTTCCTCCACACTTTCTTGCATCACCAACTCTGCCAGTGCTACCCAACATACCTAACCCCCTAACTCCCTGCATGCCACAGCCCTGCCAGTGGACACCAACACTCCTCCACCTGAGATGTCCAGTATTTTCTGAATTTTTCCCTGGCCAGGAGGCAAAAATGCAGGGCACCAGGCAACCCTACACATGCCCGGCCTCCCACCCCACGCTGAGCCTCTCCCCGGCTCCCAACACCCTCTTACCCCCGACCCCATCCCACATGCTTACCTGGTTCCCCAAGGCTGCCGGCACAAAATGGCTGCTGGCCAAAAGACCTAGGGGAAGCAATGGGTCTTAGTTCTCAACCACTCCCCTGTTTCTATCCCTGCACTCATTTTTCTTTTTGCTCAACAACTTTGGTCTTCCCCCCGTTCTTTCCCCTTCAACAGAATTTTTTCCCGTTTTTTTTTTTTGGGGGGGGGGGGGGGAAGGATGTTCAGTATTTTTGTTTCAACCATCTGGCTACCCTACTCCCTGGTCCTGGTGATGCAGCCCAGACTCCAGGCCTGGTGTGGGCTCTAGTCCCCTTGGTCCCTGGCGGGGTTCGGAGTGGCCTTGGTCTGTCTCCAGGGTCGGGAAGTGGTCTACATGTTGACTACATTTACAAGATTTTTAAAGTTAATGGTATAATAAACCTAAAATATTATAGATAGTGTAGCCTGAAAAATGAATACATTATGCAATTAAGTAACTGCAGAAAGTTGAAGGAACATTGGTTGCTGGTGTACATATTGTGTGCCTCATCTCTTTAATATCATCCTCCAAGCCCATCCTTACTTGCATGAATAATCCTATTGATTTAAATGCTGTTACTCATATGAATAAGGCTTTTTCAGGTATAGCCCTATATTTTTAAAGTTAACTAGGAATAGGTCCCATTAGCATTTGGAATGAAGATTTCTAGGAGAAAACAGGACTATATGCAAACAATGAATACTTTTCATGCCATATTGTTGCTAATAGGTCTCAGATACACAATTGAAAAATAAAAATATTAACAAGCAAAATCCCAACCTCTGGAGACAGAAAAAACACTGGAAAGTATTCCTGAAAAGTAAAGAGAATCCTTCATTTGAGATTTACTTGTACATTATATTTTGTGCATATTTTTAAGTCATCGATAACAAGCGACTTACTGGTCCTCAAAAATATGCTGAACTTCATCTGTCCCATGGGAGCAGAAATACTATAGTTTGGAATCATCATCATTTAATTAGAATACAAGGGTTTTCCCCCACTTTTAGATAAGGTACGTATTCTTTTCAAACAACATTCAGTATAGAACATGTTACTATGTATATAACTCACATACTGTAAACACAATCAGTATGAAATAGTGCACAACATTTCTTTCATAAGTACATTTTGTCTGTCTTAAGGTATGTGAATATTTAACGTTACTTTATCATATAACAAAAAGCACATTTTATAGTAAATACTTCAATCTGGAACAGGCAGAATCAGCTGAAAGGGACTACACTGTGTTGATATGTACTTCTGAATGCTGAATCTGAAGAAAAGTTTGAGTCAGCATGTTAAAGCCTATGAATAATGCACCAAGTCAGAGTAAGAAGCATTACTATAATTAAAGTAGAACTCTATATGTTGAAGGAGGCCTCTGGCAGAGTGTGAGCTCAAAACAAGGAGTGAAATGATCCCCTTTAGCCTAATAACATTGTTGGATACAAAATTGTATCCCATTAGCTAAGGATGAATGACAAGCTTTTTGACAATTCTTAAGACTTTAGATGACACATAAGGGAATCAGATTTCCAGAGTTCTGCAGAAAGACAAAATTTTAAAGCTCTATGTAAATTCAATGAATGTTAACTTTATTTTTGTTTTTTGTTTCCTGTTCCCTCTGCTTTAAAGGAGAACTATTATGAAACAAGGGAAGTGAGTCTAGTCCAAACAAATGTTAAATGAATATCCCAGACCTCATTCTAAAAATAAATTTATCTCAACCAGAGCAATAAAAGAGAATTTACAAAAAAAAGGGCTGTTAATTCCCCTGATACCAGACCAAAGCAATTCCTAACTAGGAACACTATCTTAAGTGCTGCCCAAATTAATAAAAATATGAGTCAACCGATTCAAGGAAGGTAGGCAATTCTTCATAACACTAAACTGGTCCTTCACACAGCTAATTATTTACTAGCATGGCAGCCGGCTTCTCTAATGCCATTAAGAAACTGCTAACTAACGGACTGGGACCTTAACAGACTGATCTTCAGTCCACCCTAGAATCATGTCTGTGACTGATGCTGCCCTTGAAGAGTACATAAGAAACACTTTCCTGTATCATTTCATCTTTAAGGATCACCAGGAAGGTTAGATTCTTGCCACAGAAAAGCAGGAGCAGCTGGAAGCAGTACTATATTCATAGAATACCAGGACTGCAAGGGAGCTCGAGAGGTCATCGAATCCAGTCCCCTGCCCTCATGGCAGGACCAAATACTGTCTAGACCATCCCTGATAGACATTTATCTAACCTACTCTTAAATATCTCCACAGATGAGGATTCACAACCTCCCTGGGCAATTCATTCCAGTGTTTGACTACCCTGACAGTTAGGAACTTTTCCCTAATGTCCAACCTAAACCTCTCTTGCTGCAGTTTAAGCTCATTGCTTCTTGTTCTATCCCCAGAGGCCATGATGAACAAGTTTTCTCCCTCCTCCTTATGACACCCTTTTAGATATCTGAAAACTGTTATGTCCCCCCTCAATCTTCTCTTTTCTAAACTCAACAAACCCAATGCCTTTAGCCTTCCCTCATAGGTCATGTTCTCCAGAAATTTAATCATTCTTGTTGCTCTTCTCTGGACCCTCTCCAATTTCTCCACATCTTTTTTGAAATGCGGTGCCCGGAACTGAACACAATACTCCAACTGAGGCCTAACCACCGCAGAGTAGAGAGGAAGAATGACTTCACATGCTCACAACACACCTGTTAATGCATCCCAGAATCATGTTTGCTTTCTTTGCAACAGCATCACACTGCTGGCTCATATTCAGCTTGTGGTCCACTAGAACCCTTAGATCCCTTTCTGCTATATTCCTTCCTATACAGTCGCTTCCCATTCTGTATGTGTGAAACTGATTGTTTCTTCTTAAGTGGAGCACTTTGCATTTGTCTTTTTTAAACTTCATCCCATTTACCTCAGACCATTTCTCCAATTTGTCCAGGTCATTTTGAATTGTGACCCTATCCTCCAGATTAGTCGCAACCCCTCCCAGCTTGGTATCATCTGCAAACTTAATAAGTGTACTTTCTATACCAATATCTAAATCATTGATGAAGATATTGAACAGAGCCGGTCCCAAAACAGACCCCTGAGGAATCCCACTTGTTATGCCTTTCCAGCAGGATTGTGAACCATTAATAACTACTCTCTGAGTACAGTTATCCAGCCAGTTATGCACCCACCTTATAGTAGCCCCATCTAAATTGTATTTACCTAGTTTATTGATAAGAATATCATGCAAGACCGTATCAAATGCCTTACTAAAGTCTAAGTATACCACATCTAAGAGGCTTCCCTCTTATCCAGAAGACTCGTTATCCTATCAAAGAATGCTATCAGATTGGTTTGACATGATTTGTTCTTTACAAATTCATGCTGGCTGTTCCCTATCACCTTGCCACTTTCCAAGTGTTTTATAGATAATTCCCTTAATTACTTGCTCCATTATCTTCCCTGGCACAGAAGTTAAACTAATTGGTCTGTAGTTTCCTGGGTTGTTCTTATTTCCTTTTTTATAGATGGGCACTTTATTTGCCCTTTTCCAGTCCTCTGGAATCTCTCCTGTCTCCCATGATTTTCCAAAGAGGATAGCTAGAGGCTCAGATGCCTCCTTATCAGCTCCTTGAGTATTCTAGGATGCATTTCATCAGGCCCTGGTGACTTACAGGTATCTAACTTTTCTAGGTGATTTTTAACTTTTTTTTTATTTTACCTTCTAAAATTACCCCCTTCCCACAAGCATTCACTATGTTAGGCATTCCTTCAGACTTCTCGGTGAAGACCGAAACAAAGAAGTCATTGAGCATCTCTTCCATTTCCAAGTTTCTTGTTACTGTTTCTCCCTCCTCACTGACCAGTGGGCCTACCCTGTCCTTGGTCTTCCTCTTGCTTCTAATGTATTTATAAAAAGTCTTCTTGTTTCCCTTTATTCCTGTAGCTAATTTGAGCTCATTCTGTGCCTTTGCCTTTCTAATCTTGCCCCTGTATTCCTGTGCTCTTTGCCTATATTCATCCTTTGTAATTTGTCCTACTTTCCATTTTTTATATGACTCCTTTTTTATTTTTAGATCATGCAAGATCTCGTGGTTAAGCCAGTGTGGTCTTTTGCCATATTTTCTCTTTCCGATACATTGGAATAGCTTGCTTTTGGGCCCTTAATGTCCCTTTGAAAAACTGCCAACTCTCCTCAGTTGTTTTTCCCCTCAGTCTCCATTCCCATGGGACCTTACCTATCAGCTCTCTGAGCACCAAAATCTGCCTTCCTGAAATCCATTGTTTCTATTTTGCTGTTCTCCCTTCTACCTTTCCTTAGAATTGTGAACTCTATGATTTCATGATCACTTTCACCTAAGCTGCCTTCCACTTTCAAATTCTCAACCAGTTCCTCCCTATTTGTTAGGATCAAATCTAGAACAGCTTCCCCCCGGTAGCTTTTTCAACCTTCTGAAATAAAAAGTTGTCTCCAATGCAGTCCAAGAACTTATTGGATAGTCTGTGCCCCGCAGTATTATTTTTCCAACATATATCTGGATAGTTGAAGTCCCCTATCACCACCAAATTTTGGGCTTTGGATGATTTTGTTAGTTGTTTAAAAGAAGCCTCATTCACTTCTACCACCTGTGTAGGTGGCCTGTAGTAGACGCCTAGCATGACATCACCTTTGTTTTTAATCCCTTTTAGCCTAACCCAGAGACTCTCAACACATCCGTCTCCTATGTCTATCCCCACCTCACTCCAAGTGTGTTCATTTTTAATGTATAAGGCAATACCTCCTCCCTTTTTCCCCTGTCTGTCCTTCCTATCATATTGTTCCTGTGGTTCCAAATGTTCTTAGTATGAGCTGACACAACCAGGCTAAAGCAATCACCCTAAATTTTGCTCCTTCTATTCATGCCCTTCAGACTCTTTGAAGGAGGTTTACAGAACACCTGTAAACCCCAACGATCCCCTGCCAGAACACCTAAAACTGTAACAAAAATCTCTTCAGCTAAGCCTGAATTTGGTTACAAATAAATCCACCACACAGAACTCTATTCTGTGTAGATTTGCTGAAAAAAAATTAAAAGTATTGTCCAAGGAGCAACTGGCACAGTCCATCTGCTAATTCAGACTTATAGCTAGACACCTTGCCCTGGTGAAGTGAAGATAAGCTTCTGTTCATTATAAAAGCAATGATGCCTTCTCATCTGAATTATTCACCCAAGTGCTTCCCATTTCAAGAACTATGATGAGGCATAGTTCCCATTTCAAGCACTATGATGAGGCATCATCTACAATAATTTCAAACATACATAACTGACTAGAATTTGGCAGCATTCAGAAAAATTATGGGGCTCATGAAAAAATTGTTAAAGTTTAATTTTATGTCAGACTGTCTTCCTAAGTCTCAAGACAGACTGATCAGTATTTCTCAGGTAACTGTGAAATGCCCCCTCATCTAAATATGTGTGAGTGATACCTATGAACTCCAATGACAATTTCAATGCCAGATATTAATTACACTGTTAATAATTTTAACTATCACTGGTGGATGCAGTGGGACAAAGACGAAGGGGCAATGATGTAGCTGGTTGCTTTCATGTTCTGCAGGAAGAGGAATTCACACACACACACACACACACACACACACACACACACACACACACACACACACACACACACACAAGCAGGGCTTGACAAACTGTGGCAAAAGCCACTTGCCAGCCCTGCACTGCACATGCGCAAGAGCCAAATTCTTGACTGTAATTTGGCTGAAGAACACATCCTTCTTCCAAATAGGTCTAACTTTTTACTGGAAACCCACCGACTGCTACACTTACTTTCATGCCTCCAGCTTTCATCCCAGACACAATTCTCACATTTACAGCCAAGCCCTAAGATAGAACCGGATTTGCTCCAATTCCACAGACAGAGACAAACATCTACAGGATCTTTATACAGAATTCCTAAAACTGAAATACGCACCTGGAGAAGTGAAAAAACATATTGACAGAGCCAAAAAAGTACCCAGACATGAACTACTTCAAGACAGACCCAAAAGAGAAAAAATAAACAGATTCCACTTATTAACTATAGTCCACAACTCAGACCCCTCCAATGCATTAAACATAATCTACAACCCATCTTGATAAATGATCCCTCACTCCCAGAAGCCTTGGGAGAAAAGCCTATTCTTGCTTACAGACAACCTCCCCAACTTGAAACGAATTCTTTCTGGTAACTATGCCACACAACATCATCATAAGCATCCAAGAACCCAGTCCTGCAACCAAACGTGATGCCAACCCTGCCCACATATCTATATAAGCAAATTCATCACTGGAGCCAACATAAGCTACCAAATCAAAAGTTCATTTGACTGCACATCCAGTAATTTGATCTATGCTATCAAATGCCAGCAAATCTATACCATTAAATGCCCCACTACTATGTATATTGCACAAAGTGGACAGTCTCTGCGGGAAAGAATCAATGGATACAAATCAGATATACGTAATGGGAACATTCAGAAATCTGTTGGGCAACACTTTAATCTTCCTAATCACTATTTAAAAGATCTTCAAGTAGCCGTCTTGTCACAAACCAATTCTACTAGCCAAATACACAGAGGCACATTGGAATTACAATTCATCCGCAAATTCAATTCTCCTGCTAATGGACTCAATAGTGATGAGGGTGGTTGGGACACTATCAACCTAACATTCAATGAAGGTGCAAACAGCTCTTTGTGTAGATTCCTGTGTTAGGAAGGGGACTAGCTATTGACTTTGATTCTTATCTGCTTCGTTTTAACTACCCAATCTTCAGGCGCTTACTGATTCCCAGCTCTGCCTTCCTGTTTTTCCCTTTGAGTTTCTATACCCTCCCCCGTCCCCACCTTCTCTCCTATTTATTTTAGGTCTGCACATCCTAAACTCAAAACTCCAGTCATCTGAAGAAGTAGGCTGTGCCCACGAAAGCTTATGATAATATCTACATGTTTTGTTAGTCTATAAAGTACTACCAGATCATTTGTTGTTTTTCCTGTACAGACTAACTCAGGTACCCCCTGAAGCTTCTAATTTTTTCTGTTCATTGTCACTGGATGCTGGTCTGGCCCAAGAGGCCTTTGCATGTTGATAAGCAGTGCCCACAATGAGAGTTTGGTTGGCGATGCAAAAGAAAGGAAGTCTAAATCTTTTGGTGGCATGAAGTACTTCCTGTCAGCCTTTTTACATGTTAGTTGAATTGAAGCAGGAGTTTGCCAAATTTCATTGGAGCCCTCCATGATAACATAATCAATGGGCAGCGCAATTCTTTCCTGCAGTAATGATGGATCTTCGAGATGTGTCCCTATAGGTGCTCCACCATAAGTATCGGGCCCCGTTCCAGTGCCGCAGTCCGGAGATTTTGAATAGCCATACTCAGCCGGATCATGCATACGCAGTGCAGTCTCACGCTATTTGCGCATCTTGTCTCGTGCGTGATCCCGCTCCCGCCAGTTCCTCTCAGCCGCTCAATTTGAAAGAGAACTAAGAGAACAGATTACGAAGCAGGGAGGAGGGCGGGTAGTGGTGCACCCATGGGGACATATCTTGAAGAACCATCGTTACTGCACCAAGTTAACTTTTTTCGAGTGGCTCCCGTGGGTGCACCACTGTAGGTGACTACAGAGCAGTAGTCATCCATATTCAAGTACGCGCTCCATAATCAAGGTTCATTTGGAGCTGAAAGTACTGCTGCAGCCACTGAGGAGTTCACTGTTAGCTTGTGCAAAATTACATAATGTTTCATGAAAGTGGCATTGGTCGACCATGTGGCCACACAGCATAAGTCTTGGAGCGGGACTCCCCTAAGGAACGCTGTGGTTGTTGCTACTGCTCTTGTGGAATGTACCTTAGGTTGCACTGGCAGAGGCTTTTTCAGCGGGAGTAACACATGTTAATACAGGGTTATCAGTTTGGCAACACGTTGGGAGGAAAGCGTTTCGCTTTTAGGGAGATCTGCTATAGAGACCAACAAATGGTTTGTTTTTCTCCAGTCTTTGGTCCTGTCTATGTAAAAGGTGAGTGCATGCTGAATGTCCAACATATGCAATCTTGCTTTCCATGATGAAGCACAGGGAGCTGGGTAGAATGAAGAGAGTATAATTGGTTCATTAAGGTGGAATGTCGAGCATACTTTAGGATTAAAGGTTGGGTGAAGCCTAAGTATCACCTGCTCTTTGGTAAAAATAGCGTAAGGTGGTGTTGACATCATTGCCGCTAACTCACCTACTCTGCTGAAGTTACAGCCAGGAGAAAAACCACTTTAACAGTCAGTAACTTAAGAGGCTTGGTGGCCAACGGCTCAAAGGGAGGCTGGGTAAGGGTATCAAGTACTAAGTCTAAGTTCCATGCTGGAGGTGGAGGTCTATGTGGTGGGTTCAAGTTCGTAAGACCTTTGATAAATCTTTTTGTCGTTGTATGTGCAGACACCGACGTACCCTCTACTGAGTGACAGAAAGCTGTAACTGCTGCTAGGTGTACCTTGAGGGATGAAATAGATGGGTGGGGTTGTGGAGGGTATGGATGTAAATGAGATGGTGAATCCGGGAGGAGACAATTTCCAAGACCCAGCGGTCGGAAGTAATGGCCTGAGACAATGGTGAAACACAGGTGCTTCTTGATCTTTCCTGGCAATCATGGAGTGTGGTTCAGGGCTCTCGACAAGGAAGTCAAACCTGTTGCTTAATTGCAAGTGTGCCAGGGGTATGGTTGTGCTGAGGTAGCCTCCTTTGTGGGTGCTGTCTAGGTTGCAATTGGTCAAATGTTCGCTGTTGGTGCTGCTGCCTATAGTGAACATCATATCGCCCCTGGAATGGTTGATAGCGCTTTCTATGGTATGGAGGAGTATACATCCCTAGAGTTTTCAGGGTGGTTCGTGTGTCTTTTCCCAAATGAAAAACGCCATCTGTCTTTTCTGCAAATAGTTTTACTTTGTCAAATGGGAGGTCCTCCAATTTAGTATGTAATTCTTTGGGGATTCCTGCAGAGCAGAGCCAGGACTACCTTCTCATAGCTATGGCAGTAGCCACCACTCGAGCACGTGTCGCCGTATCTAAGGCAACCTGCAGTCCTGTTCTGACTGATGCATAGCCCTCTTGCACTATTGCCTTCAGAACCGGTTTCTTTGCCTCTGGAAGGCAGTCCATAAGTGTGTTCAGTTTTGAATAGTTGTCGAAATCATGATTAGACAACAATGCTGCGTAATTTGCAATTCTTAACAATAGGGTGGCTGAGGAATAGACCTTCCTACCAAAGAGGTCAAGTCTCCTATTGTCCTTACCTGACTGTTGCTCTATACTGTCTCCCTTTGCTGTACAGCATCTACTACCACTGAATTTGGCTGAGGATGATTGAAAAGGAAGTCTAAGCCCTTTTAGGGGATGGAATACTTTTTGGCCATTCTTTTGTTTGTCGGAGGTATGGATGTGGCAGACTGCCAAATCTCCTCTGCTACTTCCATGATGGCCTCATCAACTGGAAGCGCCACTTTGGATTTTTGTGCGGGCTGCAAGTTCTTCAGGAGATGATGTCTCTTCTCCCGCACCTCAACTAGCTGAACCTCCTGAGATGTTGCCACCCTTTTAAAGAGTTTCTGAAACTGCTTGACATCATCTGGGGGGGAAATGTCCTGTGGTATTACTGCTTCGTTGGGTGAGGAAGATGACCATTGTTCTGGTGAATGATCATGGTGTTGTTCTTCCAAGTCTGACAACTGACTCTCCATGGGGTGTAGTGGTTGTTGCACCCGAGGAGGAGAAGTGGAGGTGGAAGAGACTCTGTTTGTTGACACGTGCCGATCACGGAAGTGATGCTTGACTAGCAGATCGGCAATAGGAAGGGGAGGCTCTCCTGGAATGACGATAATGAGCCATGTGATCCCTATGGTAGTAACAGTATCTGCCAGGAGGGGACCGTCGGTACGAGGTAGTGTAATGCCTGCCATGGTCGGGTGAACAAGAATAATACACCAAGCTCCTGCAGGAAGGGGGAGGTGACACAGACATGTGCCTGGAGTGATGTTGATACTGCGGGTATGGTAACGATCTATGAGGTGATGGCAACCTGGCTCACCTATCATATATATAGTGCTCTTGGTGCCATGGTAGTGATGGAGCTCTAGTGATCTTGGCGCTGGTGGAGAGGGAGACGGTGTCGGGGAGAACCTTGGAGATGGTGACATAAGCGTCACACTTCTACGCTTGTCTGATTTTTCTGGAGCCTTGATTGGATGAATGGGTTCGTCGATTGTTACCAGTATTAGTTCAAACTGCGGCGCCAATGGAGAGGCACAGTCATGTACTGCTTTGGTGCTGCGGCTGCGGACCGCTTTGATGCCGCGGGCTCCAGCGTGGACTGCTCCGATGCCCGTGAGGTCGGCTTCAGTGTCAGGGGCGTCAGAGCGGGAGTCAGCGAGGCACTCAGAGCAGATATAGCACTCGGTGCTGATGGTGCTGTAACCGCCGATTTTTTGTGGCTTGAAGTTGGCCTATGGAAGGCAGTACCAGAGGTGCCCAGTTTGCTTCCTGTGCTCACTCTGTTACTGGGGCCGGTGGTAATGATCATGCCAGTGACACCCATTTTTTTCTCACAGGGGCTGTCCCCGGAGAGAACGCCCTCCGCTTCTGAGGAGATGTCGCATCTGAAGAAGGTAGTGACTCGGCTTGCACAGGGTGAAGAGCCTTATCGAATAATATTATTCGGAGGTGTATCTCCCTGTTGTGCTGTGCTCTAGCCGTGAGTTTAGTGCAATGGGAGCACTTCTGCGGCACATGGTCCTCACCAAAGCACCTGTTGCATGAAGAATGGCCGTCGGAGGCCGGCATCACGTCTTGGCAGAGACTACATTTCTTGAAGCCGGGGGAGCCCGGCATGTTGAAATTACTGTTGTCTTTGGCTTTCTTTCCCCTTTGGGAAGGGGGTTAAAGCGGTAATTATACACAGTCTCAGAGAAAAACTATTTTTTTAAACAGAACAAAGAGAATGACTACGACGAACAATTAACTAACTAATACTACTATCTAGCTAACTATTTATAACTATTCTAGGTTAAGACAAGGAGAATGCGGAGCTGAAGGAAACTCTGTCTGTGACACACGGCGTTTGAGAGGAACTGGAGGGAGCTGGATCGCGCATGAAACAAGATGCGCGAACGGTGTGAGACTGCACCGCTCATGCACGATCCAGCCGACTATGGCTATTCAAAATCTCCAGACTGTGGCGTCAAGACGGGACCCGACGCCTACAGTGGAACACCCACAGAGACCACTCGAAGAAGAAGGGCAGATGTTTTTCAGGAGTCAATGCTGTTTCTCCTTGACTTTGTGGAGATGGATGCCTTGGCTGGTTGCCACCTTCTTAAACAGGTCTTGGAATTGTTGATGGTTGCAGTGCCAGTTTGAGCCCCTGATTCCCCAGTGCTGGGGGTATTTATCTTGTCCCCTCCAACCACTCTAGGGGATGGAGCTGGGGGCAGCGATTTAAAGGGGGACAGCTCCTTTTTAGTCTGCTCATGCGTCAGTGGTGAAGCGGCTCTATTTCTGGGAGCCTGTCCCACCGGCTGGGAGGCTTCAGAGTCCTCAGGCTGAATTGCCTTCTCAAATAAAATCATTCGAAGCCGGAGATCCCTATCCTTCCTTGCTCTTGCTGTGACAGCGCGGCACAGTTCACATTTCTGGGGTACATGAGCTTCCCCCAAGTAGCAGATACAATCTGCACATTTGTCCGAGACTGGCATCAGCTCTTGGCATGACTGACATTTTTTAAAGTCAGAGGAACCTGCCATTGCACTGGCTGCGAGAGTTGTAGGGGTGAGAAAGATACCCTGCATCTGTTTCACTGTTGTGGCTCTCCTCCAAATGTTTTGTCTCTGCTTTTGTTTATTATTGTGGTTGTTATATGCGTTTTCTCCTCCTCTTTTTTTTTTTTTTTTTTTTTTTTTTTTTAGGGAGGAGTGAGGGAATGCAGTGGACAAGCAAAATATTTTTTTTCCAAGGAACGAGAAGTCAGCAGCCAAAGAAGAACAAGAACTGGGGAAAAAAAGAGAAACCGGACATGTTTTTCCTCCCTGAAGAGGATTGTTGAGGAGAATGAAGAATTATGTCCATGTCCAAGGATGGCAGAAGAGGAACTGAAGGGGGAGTGGGCCACATGTGTGAGGCACAAACACTGAATGCAGTGTGAGACTCCCTTCGTGCATGTGCGGTCCACTGACAACTGCTGAAGAAAGCTCCGCTCCATGACGTTCCTACGCCTTACATGGAGCAGCCACAGGGATATAACCTGAAGAAGAACCAGTGTTGTTCAAAACATTCAAACATGATTTGGAAAAACGTGTAAACAGGTGGAAAATTTTGCAGATAATACAAGGTTACTTAAGCTCGTAAAGTCCAAAGCAGCCTGTGAAGAATTACAAAAGGATCTCATAAAACTGGGTGATCGGGCAACAAAATGGCAGAGGAAATTCAGTGTTGTGTAACCATTGAAGAAACAGATTGTAGGAGACACTGTAGCTAGTTCTCTGAAAATTCAATGTTCAATTCATTCAATGTTCAGCAGCAGAGAAATAAAGCCTAATAGAATGTTAGGAACCATTAGGAAGGCCAATAAATAGTATAATGCCACTCTGAACACTACTTACAGTTCTGGTTGCTCTATCACAAAAGTGATATATAAGAAATGAAAGAGATGCAAAGAAGGGCAACAAAAATGAATAAGGGTATAGAACAGCTTCCATATGAGAAGAGAGAAAAGACTGGGGCTTCATTTTAGAAAACATGGGAATAGGCTAGAAGTTTATAAAATCATGAATGGTGTAGAAAAAGTTATTTACCCCTTCACATAAAACAAGAACAAAGAATCACCAACTGAAATTAATAGTCAGCAGATTTAATAGAAACCTAAGGAAGTACTTCTCTACACAACATGCAGTCAACTAAAAACTCATTGCCAGAGGATGTTGTGAAGGCAAAAAATATAACTGAGTTCAAAAAAGAATTAGGATGGTAATAACTACAAAACTTGGATGGAGGGTGCAGTTCTTCTCCATATACTGGAATACCTGTGTCAGGTTTGATCCTATATCCTCAAACTGAGTCCTACATTCAGAGTCAATGGGAGATCACACAGTGTTTGCAAGTCCCCCATATGCATAGAAAAGCTTACTTAAAATGTCTTATTTCTCCATGGTAGGTCCCAAGAGCAAAAGGTGCAAAACAAGCTGCATTTACTGGGTTCACAAACATCTTCCTATGTAGCTTTTTTTCTTACTGTCATGTTGAAAAAAATCCTATATTAGACACATCTGCTCTGATATGAAATTAGACCAAATGAACACTGTTCTAATAAAGGAACATTAGAAGCCTAACAAACAGATTGATCCAGCAACTTAAATGTAAAGGAAAGAAGCAGCAACTCCTTATTTTAACCTGGGGAACATGAAGTAGAATAATTTACTTCCCATATATTTAACATTTTTTAGCAATATTGTCCGGGAAACAAACAGAACAATTATAGTACCTATGCAAAACTAAAAAAAAAGAGAGTTGAATTACTTCATACTATTTTATATTAAGCTTTTTCATTTCTTTGGTCACTAATAACAGATAAAGAAAAATTACTAATTCTTCATATGTATGTGTATAGTCTCCTTAAAACATCTTTAAAAAAATCACAAGGTAAGATCTTTTAACTGTATTTTAACAGACTGATAGCTATTACATTTTGCTCACCTATTATCTGATGGCAGAAGTGAAAGTAATGCCAAAGCTGAAAGCTTTCTTCTTTCCGGCTGAGTAATATTATCCATACGGTCAACCCACATTTCAATCATGTTACCAAGAAGCTGGTCCATCTGCAAAAACCAACAACCCCGTGCCAAAATATTACATATAGTCTATAAATGTAGAGTTAAATTTTTGAAGTAGGCAAGTATTTCCTGTATGTGAATGTATGTAAAAGTGAAACATGTTTCACGTAATCTAAATGTGAGTATTTAGTGTATGAGAAATTCAATTATTTAAATTTAGTTCTTAATTTGGATGCTCAAATATTCTGCAGCTTTATCATTGTGCCCACTAGTACTTGTTAATTGCAAAAGATTCTCTCTTCAGTATAACGTACATATGCTTAAGGTGCCACAATGCACAATTATACCAACAAGCAGATATACAAGAGTTCTCATCAGCCATATAAAATTTAAACATTTGTTTTTAAAGCCATTAGAGTGATTTTTGAGGTGTGCTCAGGGGTACAACTTTTGTTCCTTTTTTCCAAGGATTTAATTTTTATAGATAAAAAAGTACAATAAAAGTACTAAAGTGTTATTGTTATTTTTATAATTGCTTGGTAATTAAACTATTTTGAAGTATATTATTTCATCTGAGAACGGCACTATGTGAACATGTAAGAAAGATATAAATATGTCAAATCAACAAAGAGTCTGGTAGCACTTTATAGACTGACGAAACATGTAGATGGTATCATGAGCTTTCGTGGGCACAGCCCACTTCTTCAGATGACTGGAATTATGAGTTGGGTATATGAAAACTCCAAATAAATAGGAGAGGGAAGAGAAAGAAAAAGGGAGGGAGGTGGGAGATACAGCATCATTAAGTATTTGGAAATGGGTACTTAAACCTAAGCAGATAAAAATCAAAGTCAATAGATAGATACCTAAAACAGGAAGGATACCACTCTGGGAGCTGTTAGCATCTTCAATGGTTATTAAATAGGTAGAGTCATTTAAATAGCAGGAATTGAAAGAGCTCACAGCCCCCATGATGCCTGGGAGCTGCAGGGGAGGCGTGAGCCCTTTCAACTCCTGCTATTTAAAGGTCCTGCCCCTTTTGTCCAAGGCTCTATCCCTTCCAGGGCAGCCCATGACCACTTCAAAAAATGTTGAAGCAGCCCCCATTAAAAAATTATTGCTTACCCCTGCTTTAGTGGATAAAGGTAAAGAAGGTGATGAATAGTTGGAAGTTATTTGGCCTTGGGTTAAGACACAGGAAAAAAATAAGCAGCCCAAATCTCAGAGCACCGGAGGTGGAAGTGCAGTCTGAACTATACTAAGATAGCTGCGGAGAACTGGAAAAAAACCATTCATATGTAATTATAGCTCAGAGTCAAACTGGGTTTGGGGCTCCATTGTGCTAGGTATGGTACAAATACGACTTTCACCTGACAGATGACTTATGAAATTGTGTGGAAAAGGAACACAATCGAACATACAAAAATACTAGATATACACAAACACTGCTATTTTCCCTCCTCAATATTAGTAATCATCAAGTATCACCATATGCCCATCAATCAGTCCATCATTAATTAGCTTACTTCTTGGAGGCACAGACAGAAGAAACTTAAGAAAAGCATCTGATGCAGTGTTAAGCAGATGAAAATGTTTGTTGATAAGGCTGGTATGTTTGGAGGCTGGTATGTATGCTATGCTAAAAAAATCAAGAACAGAGAAGAGAAGAAGAGTACAGTCACCTTAAAAGTAAGAATGAGCTTGGTGCTGTTTAAAAACAGTCTTTTGATACAGAGTATGAAGAATCATGTCGTGAAAGCAGCTGAATATTGTGAATAGTATTAGTGGTATAGAGTATGTTGAGTCTTGATTTTATTTTATTTTTTTTGTTCTTGAATATACATGATAATTATATTCTAAGAAAATCAGTTCTTAATTTAGCTTCTAATAGAGGGTTTTGTTTTTTTAATTCACACTAATGGTGATGCAGGTTGAAACTCCATAATTAAATCAGCAATCTGCACAGATTACAAGCTTTATTTTCTCACACTACTTTAAGGTTGTTAAACATAATTTGAAAAATTAAACTGAGGATAAAACAATGAGAGTGATCTAACCAGGTTTTATTCTTAAAATAATTGTGAGTTTTACTTTTTCTGATATTTTACAGGTATTTTAATTTTCCACAAGACTGGTGATAGTAATGAAAAAAAATCAAAGCACAGGAAATCCCCTATGGATTAGTACATACAGTTCTTTTCTTTATGCAATAATATATTTAATGCATGGTAATACAGTATATACTCTACTAACAGTAGGTGCTACTGCACATAAATCTGCCAGTAAATTGTGGTAAGCCGATTTCACATAAATGAAGCAGGTAATTAATATTGGCAGTGTTTCTGTGCGCTTATATGCTTGACATTATGTTCACTTTACACAAAGTATTAACATCATAGCTATAATACTTTCGTAAAACACAACTGATGAGATAGAGTCAGGAAAATTCCTATTGCCTGGCAGCAAAGGACTAAGTGTAACAACTATCAAATAACAGAACTCTATACATAAGATAAGATGCTTCATGGAAAACTAAAATCCCAGTTAGGGCATTACAATGTAAAGAAGTTTGGAACTTGTGAAACTCAGTGTTGCCCTCATCTTAAAAAAGGCAATATAAAATATGGAGAGTTGTAGATTCAAACTAATTCAATTATAGTGTTCAAATGAGGATTTAGTTTATCTTGTAGAATCTCATGAACAGCATTTAATATAATTCTAGAAGTGTTTCTCAAATGCAGCCACCAGCAGATTTTTTTGCTCCCACAACATCATCTGAAGCATAAGCAGAAATTTGGAGGGGGAGAAGTATCAGCCCCTCCATACAATGCCCAGTTGTTACTCCTGAACAGCTGTTACGGAGGGCAATAAGATAAGCCACCTTGGAGTTTACACTGACATCATCAGCAGGGATCAGTGCCTTGCACCACGCAGCCTACTCAGGGGCTCCAACATGCACCTCTGAAGATATGAGGGGCCAGTCTGCACCACAGTGGAGGCAGCTCTTGTTAGTGGAAGTGGTTCCGCACTTGGTTGCTAGGGCACTCTCCTGGGCCACTGCCTGGTTCTCAACCAGCCAGGATATGGGGGAGCTTGGGACTCCACAGACATCGAGTGGAGGGCTGGAGGAACAGAAAGAAATGGTTGACAGAGCAGCCACCAGCCAGAGTCAGTGACTGTACTTTGAAGACACAAAAAATGTGTGGTAAGATCTGCTCTAGATCATGTATGTATTGGGAAAAGGAGACTAAGGATAAAAGGTGCAAGAAATGGAAGGGAAAAAGCTGCAAAAACCAGTTGGACAAATTAGCAGGTGAGAAACTGTCCAACAAAGGCAGCATACTCAAAGAAAAGGCATAAAATAAATATCCATTCTATTACTAACTCACAAATAATGACCTCTTCAGAGAATCCTAGTGTTACAGTAAGCTGTGTGGTGAGCCAGATTTTTACCAAGCCCAATGCTTGCATAGCTTCCTTAACTATCAGAACTGTAACTGCACAGGCTATGACAATATAAAATGTCACAGGAAAATATTAAATAGACTCAAATCTATCTGTGGGGGGAAAGGGAAAGGGGCAGGTGGGCAGGAGAGAAGAAAAAGACAACTGATACCACAAAGACATGGCATATCCTAATCTAGGAACCATGAAATTATACTGCTACATTTGCTATACAACTATACAGAATGTAGATTCTTTAATGCTATTTCGTATTAAGTGGTTATCCTAAAAAAATAGTTTATTTACTGAGTTTCAGTCATTGAAGTATCTTGATTCCAAAAACTGTAAGATTTCCAATCCTTAATCCACTCTGAAAAAATAGTGGAGAGTGAAAACTCCCTGATTCAGCCCAACTTAACCTGGTGAAAATTTGGGCAATATAAGGACAGAAAAAAAGTAACCTTGTACCGTGAAGGATCAGCCATACGGGATCGGTGTTCAGTCATGGTCCTTCCCATCTTTACCTCATCTACATTGGGCACCCAGTAGGCACTCAACATTCTCCTCCTTTTACCATACATAGTGGAGTGTGTGGGGAAGGGTTTGGGGGGCTGGAATAGGAAGAGCTACAGCAATCTCCTCCAGCTATATTCCAGTGGAAAATTGCCTTGCACCTGGGGAATATTCTGATGGCTATCTTTGGGTTCAGTAAGGTTGCTTTACATAGCTAATGTAGTGCAAAATAGTCACAACGAACTGGAGAATCTAGCCCAATATTCTCTACATAGAGGACTGTAAATTGTATTGGCTCTGTTGGTATATTTTTGCTTACTAGGCACTTTTAAAAACAGAGGTGGAGAATCTTTTTTTGGCTTAGGGGCCGCTGATGCACAGAAAAATCAATTGGAGGCTGCATACAAGTAAAAGCCAAGCGAGAAGGCCATGTCTGAGAAGGAGCATGAAACTCCTCACATTCCTCTCGCACGCCAGCGCCTGGGGGGCCCAGGCTAGTAGATTTTGTGTGCTCCAGCCCTGTAGGTGGGTGGCTGGAGCACCAGTACAGGCTTCCCAGTGCTGAACCTCAGGGGCTGGGTTCAGGCAAACCATGGTCTGCATCTGATCCCCGGGCCTGAGGTTCCCCACCCCTGTTTTAAAATGTTTGTTATGAATTCATTTTTATTACTAATCTTCATTATAAAGGGAAGATTTTCAAAAACTGGGGAGTTTTGCATCATGTTTTGAAGGCAATAATCTTGGACCCAATTTGATCACCCACCAAGTCATTTTGCAGCTGACAGCTTTCTCCCAAAAAGGCCTTACACATTCAATTCCCAAGAGCTGTACTCTAAATGAAGCCATTCGGGGGAGGTGGGGTGTAAATAGATAGAAAAAGCTGGAACCCTCTTCTAATGTGGGTTTTGTAGAAAATATCAGGGAATTATGTTGGTTTCAGAAGCATAGAGGGAGCAATACAAAACATGCAGAGAAATAGTGCAATGCATTCTCAGTATTTTTTCTTTATTTAGGAAGCATCCTGCTGATTGCTGCACAAACTGATGTTTGTGTTGCTCTCATTGTCACACTCCACCAACAACGAGTAGTCCTATGGCACCTTAGAGACTAACAAAAATGTGTAGTATCATGAGCTTTTGTGGGTAAAATCCACTTCACCTATTTGAAATCATGGGATGGTGGGCGGGCAAAGCCCGCCCACCTTCTAAAAGCCCCTCCCCAACCTTATGGGAGGGACACTGGACCCATGTTCAACCGATTGCTTGGGACAAATAATGACTAAAGGATCAAGAAGTGCAGGCTAGAGGTTCAAAATAAGGGAGCCGGATGGGGACACCGAGCAGAGAACCCCGGACAGCGCCCACTGCTCCTCAAAGCTGTCGATGGAGCCAGTGGACGCCGCCCAGAGGAACTCTGCCCGGATTCGTGACACGAGGGAGGAACGGAAATAGGCCCCACAGTCGCAGAGAACCCCCTCGTCTAGCATCCTCCTCCTGCTATTGTAGATGGCAGCCTTCGCTAAGGCCAGGAGGAGGTTGACGAGGAGGTCTCGCGACTTTGTGGGGCCACGGATTGGGTGTGCATAAATAAAAAGGTGAGGGGAAAAGTGCAGCCAGAACCTCAATAGGAGGTTCTGGAGGAGCCGGAATAGGGGCTGCAACCTGGCGCATTCGAGGTAGGCGTGCGCCAGGTTCTCCCTCACGCCGCAAAAGGGGCAGGTGTCTGGGATTGGGGTGAACCGCGCCAAGTACACGCCCGTGCTCACGGCTCTCCACTCCAGCTCATCTGATGAAGTGGGTTTTACCCATGAAAGGTCATGGTACTGTACATTTTTGTTAGCTCTAAGGTGTCACAGGACTACTGTTTTAAAAAGTTACAGACTAACATGGCTACCCCTGTGCAACACTCCACAAAGTGAGTTACAACAGTTTAGGCTGCAGGAACTTACTATATGGCACAACGGTTAAATCCTCACAAAAGAAAGGATGTGTGTGTACATGCATGTGCACAAGTCTCCTAGTAAATTGGAGATGCCATACAATATTCTTGAGATCTCGGATCTTAACCCTATTTTGCTGTCAGGCAATATTTTTGCATATTAACGTGTGATAAGTTATTGTACGATGAAATCCAAAGACATCTTCAATTAGAATTAAATATGATGATGTAGTCAACCTTATATTTCAGACATGGGGCAGAACAGATTGACTATGAAGAGGAATTTGGATGGGAGACTGCATTTTGCTAATGTATGAGGAAACTCAAGCTTTGCAGAATCTAAAATTGAAACTAAACCAGAACTTTAAGGTGTTACGTTTAATTTGTGGTTGGCAAAAGCTAACTTCAGCAATTGGTTGATCAACTTCCTTCTCCTGAATGCGCTAATCTAAGCTCACCATCAACAGAAATATGAAAAAAAGCCATCTGATGCTATCGTCAGATGTTGCAGTGCATCTCAGTGTCACTTCAAGAAGGGCTTGAGAAGAGATCCTTTGTCAAAATGACTTAGAAGTTGTAAAAACGGCAAAATTAAAAAGAAACAGGAAAAGGAAAGAGAAAGAAAGCCACAGGAAAATACAAAGGAGAGGGGGGAAATAGCAGATGTAAAGCCAAAAAAAAACAAAAAACCAAAGTGAAAACAAAACAAACAAAAAAACCCCAAAACAAACAGAGCAAAAACAGAGGTCCCTATACCTCATTGTTTTCTATTACTTACTTTTATACTTCTGCTGCCAACACATCTATATAACACCCATTTTTACCAATGTTATATTGTTCTTTGTGATGCTCTAGCATACACAACTCTTGCTGTGTTCTCTGTTTTTCCACCCTTCCAAAGCATCATGTCTATGTAAGGGATTCCCCTTGAAAAAGACATTGATTTTTAACTGAGGCGCAAAATATTTTACAAAACAAAAGCTTCTCAAAGTTTTATTAGGAAAATCCATGAAGGTTATTTGCAGGAATGAGAGTGTCCAATGTGCGTCTAAGTTAAAGACAGCAGCCAACACTACAAGCTTCAAAATGCTAATAAACTTTGAAAAATAAGAAAAAAACCTCAACAGAACCAACAAAAACAAACATCATCAACAAAACCCAAACCCACATCAAGCACAGCCTAATTTTGGAAAAGATGATGTTTCAGAAAATAGTTAAGTGAAATTTTCTGCAACTTTCAATACACTGGATGCTACGAGGCACATAATATCATTTCATTTGCAACAATTAGGAAAAGAGATACAAAGAATATGGTCCTTGGAATACAGGTTAAAACTCAAATCTGGGACACTCTCGTCTGGCAACTGGACCACAGATGTTGCTGGACCAAAGAGCCCTAAACGTTGGAAGTGGTGCCGCCGCTGGCTGTGGAGCCCCAGGTAGGCCAGTGGTGGCTGGTTAGTTCTGGCCTTGTGAGCCCCAGTGCAAGTGGGGCTAGCGGCAACTGGAGATCCCCAGTCCTGGGGACCCTTGGTGGCAGCAGGGCCAGAAGCAGTCAGGGAGCCCCAGCCCTGGTGGGAGTGGGGCCAGTCACGGCTGGGAAACACTAGCAGGAGCAGGGCTGGTGGCAGCAGGGAAGTCCCAATGACAGTAGGTGGATGGGGAATCCTGGCAAGGCCAGCAGCAGTGGGAACAGCAGAAGAGGGAGTTTCCTAGAGTCCAAAGGGGATCGGGGAGCATGGCCAGAGGCCAGCAAGGGAGCATTGATTCCTCTGGTCCAGCAAACTCATTGGTTCGGGATTACTCAGGTCATGAGGGTGCTGAACCATGGTCCAACCTGTATTACATTTGTACAAATATTGAGTTGACTGTATAACATTTAATGAATGATTTCACATTTAAAAGCCAACTGTTTTCCTATTGTTATAGACTACTGGCTAAGTTAGATCTCTGCCACCACAGCCTGGCTGAAAAGGCCAATTACAGGCCAAACCCAGGCCTGAAGGGCTAATGGAAGCAGCTGTGGCCCTAATTAGCACGAGGGCTATATAAGGCAGCCAGAAGGGAGGTGAAAGGGAGGAGCAAGGAGCCAGAGTATGGCGGAGTGTGCTCCTACACCAGAAGGAGAGGCTGGCTGAGTTAGCTGCTAGAAAATGAAAGCTCTGTAAATAGGAAGTGGTGGGAAATTGAAACTGACAATAAAAGGCACAGGTGACTATACCAGAAAGGGTCTCTGGCTGATTTGTGGACACAGATAGTATCCTAGGCGAGGGACCTGAGCGAGGACCTTGCCACACTATATAAAGGAAAGTGTTTAAACATAATTGTCTTAACTCTCTTGGTTTAAAATAAAGAGATAAATGCTCAATTTCATACAGTGGTTACATGCAAACTACAGTTAAAATTATATCTTTTTAAAAATCTTTTTCAATCAACAAATGTACCCAGCAAATCATAATTCAGGTTGGACCTCCAAAACCAGGACTTTCTGGTCCAGCAACATCCGTGGATGTTCCTGAACCAGGGAGTCCTAGCTGGGAGCCCTATGGCAGAAGAGCTGGCAGCTGCGAGCCTGGCTGGGCTGAGAGCCCAGCAGAGCTGGCGGCAGTGGGGCTGGCAGTCTAAGAAGCGGGGCTGGGGCAGCCATGACTACCCCAGTAGTGGGGTTGAGGACGCAGCAAAGATGCAGCAGCTCCGTTAGAGGGGTCAAGGCCAGGGACACGACAGGCTGGGTTGCAGCAGCATGGTAGCCCGGGAGGTAGGGAGGCTGGGACCAGAAATGGGGAAGGGCAGTGGGCAGGGGAGCTAGTACAGGAGATCTCCTCTGGTTGGGCAAATTCCTTCATTAGGAACCTGGTTCCAAGGGTGCTGGACCAGATAGGTCCAACCTGTATAAAACGTGATTCAATACTAGGTTAATTATTTCTTGACTTATTCCTATCAATACTATCAATAATTCATTGTTACTCAGAATGATGGACAGTGCTGGGCAGGGCGAGGGGACCTCAGAGCAGAAGTATGGTGAATGATGGCCAATGGCAACCAACCATCCTTTGTCAGGAAGGCTTCCATTGGTGAATTCCCAGCATTTCAAAACATGCAATGGATATTGGTAGATCAGGTGGCAAGGTCACCCACAAAGGGCAGTAAACCTTGAGATCTCCTACTGTCTGTTCTGTTGTAAAATCTGTGAAGGGATCTGGTGACCCTTACTTCTGTGAAATGCTCATGTGGCAAAGAGTAATGGGTGAAATTCTGGCCTCTTTGAAGTCTATAAGAATTTTGCTCTTGACTTCAATAGAGACAGAATTTCATCCCAGATTGTGTTTGGGTTCCTGTAACTGTGCATTTCCATACATCACTCTGAATTTCCTTGATTTGTAATGTTTGTTTTGGGGATAAATGCAACATTCTTGTAATATTTTGAACCATAAATTACAATCTCTCAATATCAATCTTCACTCAAGTTTAATATAGTATTTATTTTTAGAAAATATTTCTGGATAGTAAATTAATGTTATTTCCATATTTATGAGCTTTTACACATCTAGTGCAAGTGGAATGGGAATTTCTTTGTAACCAATCTCTGCTCCTCTCAAAAAAACTATTTACATATTTTGGGTCATTTTATGGTCATGTGATCTAGTCCTTCTACTCCCCGCCCCCTTGTTACAAGCTATCCATTGCTAGGTGTTAAAGACAAGCAGTGTGTAAGAGAAAGATATAAGAGAAAGAGATTGCTTTCTCTGTGGCCAAACCAGCTTTATGGTTCGGTTACTTTCTTTTCTTCCCCCAACCATTCCAGAACATTTTGCTCAGGGCTCGACAAATCGCTGTTTGTACTCGCCCATGTTGAGTAGATTTCAGCTGGTTGACCCGTTCACTGGAGGCGCATGCGCAATGCGGGTCTTGCGCATGCGCAATGTGGGACTGGTGAGTAGATTTCGCTGCCATTTGTCAAGCCCTGATCATGCTTATAGTCTCTGAGATTGTATCAGGAAAATGACCCCTATAGGTGGGCTGGTTTGTGCCACCCTCACAATAATCATATTTTGATAGATTATTCTTGGGATGGGAACTGAAAGCCCTCATCTGCCTAGTTGTTTTTGCCCAACAGATTACGGTAATAAGGGATTTCTTGTTTCATTTTAGAAGTTTTGACATGACCAGGATCAACGTTAACTGGTAGGCAGCACATGGGATACACCAGAATGTAACTGAATGGTAACAGGAATTGGTTCAGATCTTCTAACACAATTCATGATTAAGTGGATAAGGTAATATATTTTATTAGACCAATTTCTGTTGAGGAAAAGAGAGCTTTTAGAGTTTGCAGTGAGCAATTCTGTTGGTAACTCAGAGGGATAGCAATGTTAGTCCTTTGAGACTAACAAAAATGTATATAGTATTGTGAGCTGGTTTTGCCCACAAAAACTCATAAGATAGATATTTTTGTTAATTTCTGAAGTGCCACAAGACTACTCGTTGTTTCTTCTGTTGGTGTGTGAGATGGCTCAATTCAGAGGCCTCCCCAAAAAATCATGCATCATATTAATTTGGCATCATTACTAGAATGGTTAGTGCCAACACATTATGGAGGACATCTTGGGTTATTTTGTGTTGGTGGTAACTGAGTGAAATTCTCTATTAGTGAATTACTGGGAGTTTACCAGGGAAAAGTGGAAGTGGCATTATATACTGCTGTGACCAGAGCTATTTGGGAGCTATGCACATAACTGGCACTCCTAACAAGAACAGTTACTAGAGATTGGACCTCCCTAGTCCAGCACCCTTGGGACCTAAGCAGTCCTGGACCCAGGAGTTTGCCAGACCGGTGGACGTGAAAGCTCCCGTTGGCTCCACTCCTTGGGACTTCTTACCCTGGCCGCTGCCCCGCTAATGCTGTGCAGTCGGGGCTCCCCTGAGGTTCCCCTGCTGGGCTGCCCTGCCACACCTGCCCCACGAGGCTGCTGCCCACTCATTGCCAGGGATTGCACTACAGGGCCACCCAGCCATCCCGGCCCTGTTGCCACCAGGGATTTCCTGAGATTCCCTGGCCAGGGCTGCTGGGGTTTGCTGCCCAGGGTTTCTTGGGGTTCCCTAGACAAGGCTGCCTGGCTACCACCACTGGTCAGCCCTGCTTCCACTGAGGCTCCCCAGCTGCCTGGCCCCATTGAAACCAGGGGTTCCACAAATGGGGCAGGGGTCCCTGCCGGCACCTAGCACTGCTGATGCTGGGGTTCCCCGGCCAAGCTGCTTCTGGCCTAGCTGGGACTCCCCAGCCCCTGCATTCTCCCAGCTGACACTGATTCTCGGCTTCCACTCTCTTTGGTCCAGTAATATCCACAAATGTTGCCATACCAGAGTCCTGGATTTGAGAGATTCAATCTGTAGTAACAAGAAAGTCACTGAATAGATTTTAGTTCCATTGGGAAGATGTTCCAACAGTTTCACCAGGCTGGGCAAGAACCTATATTAATACTTGAGCAGCCACTGACCCAAGAAGCATGCGGTCATGAAGATAAAAGGTTTTGTCCACTCTCTTCCTTGGAAAAAGCTGGCCTTGACTAGCAATTATCTATCTTATTCATAGAGCACACCTTTGCTCACTTCCAATGGGTCTCTGAAAAGACTTCTATAGCTATTGACATACAATTTATTTAATCGCTAAGCCATGGAGAATGTGATGGGGTATATAAACCTGGCATTGTGAGAGAAGGTGTTAAGAGACTGGGCCCAGCTAACCCCATCTCTCCAACCGTGCAGAGCATACTCCAGTTGGAGACAGAGTTGAAAAGAGAGCAACCAAGCTAAGCAGGTTGTGGAGGATTATAGACCCAGCCTGCAGGCTCCTAGCAAAAGGGACCAGAGATGCCTATGCTGTAGTACTGTACGCTGAGCTTAGTCGGGATGGCAATTTTGTTTCCTTTTTACCCCCTTTCTCCTGCTTATCTGGTACCAGAAGCAGAAGGAGCAGTGGCAAGGAGCAATCCAAGGAGGGTAACTCAAAGAGTCTCTCTTCCACCCACCCACACGACCCTGCTAACTCTTCTAGGGCCCTAGATCAGAGCTCAGTGGAGCAGATGTGTCTGAGCTCCCCTTCACAGTTGAGTGGATATTAATCGCTAGGCCACTCACCCCATGGAGCAGGGTGGGGCAGGTGCCCCATTTTCAACTAGAGCATTTGGTTGAAAAGGGTCCCAAAAGTGGCTGGTCAGATCTTTCGACCAAGAACCCAAAGTGTGGTTACTGCGAGTGAAGGAGATGGAGAGTTGCTGAGTCATAATTTGTACCAGTCCTTATTCGGTCAGGAGCACCTTCTACCTGAGTTGGGTGTTTGCAGCTATCAGCGTTAGCTCCACAGGTGAGTCCTCCTGACCTGGGTAGGGGGGTAGATGAGTGGGGAGAGACTGGACTGGGGTGAGTTCTTGAGGGGACAGAGGCAGGGTGAGAACTGGGGGCAAAGACAGGGCTTAGGAAAAAAAGTGGGGTGGGGCTTTGGAAGAAAAGGTGGGGCAGTGGAGGTTCTGACACTCCTGCTGGAGTGGCTGGTTTTTAAATATTACTAAGGTTGGCAATCCAGCCCAAGAGAAATCTACCTTTTGTAAAATTGCTGAGTCTGATCAGAAAAGCAAGCTAATAGCTGTGCATTAAATAGCCTGACACGTATTATTTGAGTTATGCTGTAGTTCACAAGCAGCTAGGTTGCAGGTAAAAAGATACAAGAACAATGGGGTTTCTTATCCCACACACAGTCCTAGTTATTGCTGGTATATGTCAGTATATTTGAAGCTAATGGCATCTGGGCAATTCATCCTGGCAGCACAGGATGAATTTTTCTCCAAAGAGTTAAACTGATTAACTGCTGCAACAGTGTTCATCTTTCAGTGTTTAGGAGTTGGGAAAATAATCCTTTGTGATACATTCATAATCCTTTGTGATACTTCATACTAAGCATGCATGTAAAATATCATATGAAAGAAATCTGCTGAAACCAGCTATTCTAGCCAAATATGTGCATCATTAATATATATAAAATTATGAGATTGTGTGCGTGGTTGTTACTGAATATACTGTAAATTTGCTAGTGACACACAAAGGATCCCTGCCCAGGTGGGTACTGACCGTTCATTAATCAACTGTGTACTCAACCATGCAAACACCATACAATGGGAGCTTACTGTTCATGTAACTCAGCAAAATGCACCAGCACATCCTGAGGCTAGTAGCTGGCAGGCTCATGGGACAAGGGTATAAAATAAAGAACAACTGTAGCAGGCAGGGGCCTTTCTCCTCTATCACTTACAATGGAAACAACTAGGATGCCAAGATGATGAAGATCATCTGAGGAGACTAGTCCAGATTTTATGGGAAAAGTTTGTACATTAAGGTCTGTAATATCCAATAGGGTGAGACTACTGCTTGATTCAAACCCAGTTAAGCTTATATTATATTGGAAGCTTACTTTTATTTTCTTTAGTAACCATCTTTCTCCTTTTATGCCTATACTTATAAACACTTAAAATCTATTTTTCTGTAGTTAATAAACTTATTTTATATGATACCTAAAACAGTATGTTTTGCTTAAAGGCTTGGAAAACCCCAGCTCAGGAACAAAAGCTGGTGCATGTCTTCTCCACTCTGCTGGTGCAGACTGGTTTACAAACATATACTGGTCAGGCTTCTGATCAGGGCAGGACAATAAAGTTCTGGGGTCCTAAGCTGAGAGCTGCGGGAAATTGGCTGGAACCTCTCTATTGTTGGCTCATGGGAAGCATTCATTTACCTTCCTGCCTGTGGATGTCAGTGTTAGTGTGATAGCTGGAAAGTGGTACCCTAGTTCTAGACTGAGCCCCAGGAAGCCCTTCAAACCCTTCCCTGTAAATTAGACATCAACCTGACTTCTCTTAAAAGGGATGAGTTTGCCCAGACCTGATGGTTGCCTTCTTTTGGGGTCTGCACAGGTTTGTAAACTATCCTTGAATTCACAAGAGAAAAATATTTCACAGACCAATAACAATATTTTAAATCAAGCTTTCTTAGACATTGGGAGCAGACAGAAAGTGAAAACATAATGACTCATAATATCCACTTGTACATTTGGGGTATGTCAACCAATGATGTGTGAGAGTAACCTTATTCTTATGATTAATAGCACTTGGTGTTCACAGAATCAAACTTTTCATGTACAGTTCATTTGAAATGTCATAACAAATTTTCTTACCTCTTGACCGCATTCACATGCCATCTGGCTCAGAAGCATTGAAAAAAAACTAGCATTTTGTAGCAGAACTCTACCTATGACTCCCAAATAAGTAGACATCACCACAGGATACCTCTGAAACAAAGTAAAGAAAAAAAACTTTTTATTTTAAATGTAGAAAAAAAGATACATAATTTATTGCAGAAATACCAAAACAATATAGAGAACATAGAGACAATGTTTGCATACATTCCCTTTCTTGATACAGGTAGTCCCCAAGTTATGCGGATCCAACTTATGTCGGATCCACAGTTACGAACGGGGCTTTTCTCGCTCCGGAGGATGGGAGCGGCGGGACGCCCAGATGCGCTGTGGTCCGCCGCCCCCATCCTCCGGGGCGAGAAAAGCTGCTCCCCGTCTCTCTGGTCTGCAGGGAGATGGGGAGCAAAGCCTTGGAGCACGCCCGCAGCGGGACAGCCCGGGCGCGCTTGAGCTGCCCCCCTGCTTTGCTCCCCGTCTCCCGACCAGCAGACCAGGGAGATGGGGAGCAAAGCCTCGGAGCACGCACGCAGCGGGACAGCCGTGGCACGCCTGGGCTGTCCCGCTGCGGGCGTGCTCCCCGTCTCCCTGCAGACCAAGGAGCATGAGTAGCCTGATGGGCTAGCCACCCCACGTATTTGACTAGAGTCTCATGCAGGTATGAATTTAGGCTGGCTAACTTGTTCTGTTGTTGCAGCTCCATTCTGTTTTTAGCACTCTAGTTTGATGATAGGTAATGAAAGTATTTCTTTTCTAACTGACAATCACACTCTCAAACTCAAAGTGTAGACATATCCTAAGAGAAAAATGAACACACTCCGAGATACAGAATTAAGAAGGTTGTAGAAGGTTCTAGAATTTTCTTGCTGCAGCGCACCTTATGCAGTGGGAAAAGGATAGTAAGTTACCACATAATTAATCAATACTACTTGCACACACTGTCGCGCTCTGTGGTAGTTCGCTGAATTCTTCTAGTGCATGGGAGAAGTAGGTTGGACAGCAAGGGATTCCAAAACTCACAAAAGTTATATAACAGACTCCTTCCCCAAGTCCCATGAAATTTGACACTCTCTACTTACGCTGCAAGCCTCATTTACTCAGGCTACTGACTGAATTAAAATTTGCCCCTTCCCCCATCTTTATTATGACTTTAGAAATGACACTGCCCCCATTATAAGGAATGCAGAATAGCTTCTCAAAGCCTAAAAAGAGAGAGATGCCTTCCGAAACTTAAAATAAAACCCTAGTTAGCTGGAAAAACAAAGTGTTTAACACACTAAGGCTACGTCTAGACTGCAAGCCTCTTTAAAAAGAGGCTTTTTCGAAAGATACTTTTGAAAAAGCCTCTTTTGAAGAAGAGTATCTAGACTACAACCAGTACTTTCAAAAAAGCAAGCCACTTTTTCGAAAGAGAGCACCCAGGCAGTCTGGATGCTCTCTTTTGAAAAAAGCACAGTTTGCATTACATAGAGCCTTTTTTCGAAAGAGCACCTTCGAAAAAAGGCATTATTCCTCGTAAAATGAGGTTTTCCACAGTCGAAAAAACTGCTGCATTCTTTCGATTTACTTTCAAAAGAACATGGATGCAGTCTTGACACAGGTTAAGTTTTTTCGGAAAAAAGCCATTAAAAAAAAACCCCTCCTGTAGTCCAGACACACCCTAAGAGTGTATGTAATGTTAATACAACAGCACCACTGAAAGGGAGAATGTGGAATTCTAAACGCAAAACAAAAGCAAAACAACATACTTCTCCACTATCTCAATTAGCATCTGCATTCAGCAATACTTCAAGTCACTGAGCTAAGCAGAACATCAGAAGCAGTTTGACTCAATCTCTTTTTCTTTCCTTGTCTAGTTAATTTGTCCATAGCATCTTTTGTTAGCTTTATAAAAGTACTGTTGGTCTAGTAAGAGTAGCTCACCACAGTAATTCTCAGTGGTGACACTTCCTCACAACAATAACTAAGCAATAGCAGAGTGAAAATACACAAATTGGTGAAATAACAGACAGAGAAAGTGCTGAAATATGGCATTTTAACACTTCATGTTATCACTTAGTGGTTATTTCTAGTGTTTTTATTCAATGTGAGAAAATAATATATTATTATTTAAATATACCTGATGAATGCAAATAGCATTTATCAGATATATTTAAAATCCACACAGTCAAAAAGAGAAATGAAAACCTCAGGTCAGGGAACAGAAAGGGATGAAAGTCTCAGAGGAGTAGCCATGTTAATCTGTAACTTTAAAAACTACAAGTAGTTCTAAGGCACCTTAGAAACTAACAAAAATACATATACAATATCATGAGTACACTTATTAAGAGAGTACGCTTATTAAGTTTGCAGATGATACCAAACTGGGTGGGGTTGCAACTTCTTTGGAGGATAGGGACATAATTCAAAATGACCTTAGCAAGTTCGAGAAATGGTCAGAGGTAAACAGGATGAAGTTTAATAAAGAGAAATGCAAAGGGCTCCACTTAGGAAGGAACAATCAGTTCCATACATACAAGATGGGAAGCGACTGTCTAGGAAGGAGCATGGCGGAAAGGGATCTAGGGGTCATAGTGGACCACAAGTTGAATATGAGTCAACAGTGTGATGCTGTTGCAAAAAAAGCAAATATGATTCTAGGTTGTATCAACAGGTGTGCTGTAAGCAAAACTCGTGAAGTCATTCTGCCGCTCTACTCTGCACTAGTTAGGCCTCAGCTGGAGTACTGTGTCCAGTTCTGGGCGCCACATTTCAAGAAAGATGTGGAGAAATTGGAAAGGGTACAGAGAAGAGCGACAAGAATGATTAAAGGTCTAGAGAACATGACCTATGAAGCCAGGCTTCATGAACTGGGCTTGTTTAGTTTGGAAAAAAGAAGATTAAGGGGGGACATGATAGCGGTTTTCAAATATCTAAAAGGGTGTCACAAGGAGGAAGGAGAAAATTTGTTCCTCTTGGTTTCTAAAGACAGGACAAGGAGCAATGGGCTTAAAGTGCAGCAGGGGAGGTTTAGATTGGACATTAGGAAAAAATTCCTAACTGTCAGGGTGGTCAAATATTGGAATAAATTGCCAAGGGAGGTGGTGGAATCTCCCTCTCTGGAGATATTTAAGAACAGTTTAGATAGACATCTGTCAGGGATGGTGTAGACGGAGCTTGGTCCTGCCTTGAGGGCAGGGAGCTGGACTCGATGACCTCTCGAGGTCCCTTCCAGTCCTATGATTCTGTGATGAGCTTTTATGGTCAAAACCCACTTCTTCAGATGAGAAGTAGTGAAACAAGAAAACTCTACATTCTGCCAAAGTTTAAACAAAAGGAAGAAAAACTGACAAGATAAATTTTAGTGAACAAAGATTTAAAATAAAGACATAGGATTCATTTAATATACATTTTCTTTAAACTCATTTTCTTAATTCAAAATTCTAATATCTTTATTACTTATGCATGTAAATATATAGATATAATTTACAGTAACAAAATAGAATCAAGTATGTACAGTAAACATAGGTTCTAAATGACTGACATTCCTTATTGATTAGGAAAGTGTCATTTACTCCTTCACATAGCACAAGAACAAGGGGCCACGCAAAGAAATTAAAATAGCAGGTTTAAAACAAATAAAAGGAAGTACTTTTTCTACATAATGAACAACCTGTGGAACTGATTGCTATGGGATGTTATGAAGGTCAACAGTCTAAATGGGTAAAAACAAGAATTAGATGAGTTCACTGAAGATAGGTCCATCAATGTTTTTTAGCCAAGATGGTCAAGGACATAACCTTGTGTGCCAGGTGTACTTAAACCTATGACTCCCAGAAGTTGGGACTGGATGACAGGGAATAGTTCACTCCAAATTGCCCCGTTGTGTTCATTCTCTCTGATGCATCTGGCACTGGTCCATATCAAAGACAGAATGCTGGGCTAGATGGACCATTGGTCTGACCCAGTGTGGTTGATTTTATGATCTTATTAAGTTCTTATGTATATTAAAATTGAAACCTGAGAGGTACTAAAAAATATTCATTTAAAATAAAATGCTGCTGCTTGGTCAAAGAAAATATTAAAACTCTTCCCAATCAAGTGCTATTAATGATGTTATAACTTCCTGGACTCCCACATTTTATCTATGCCACTTATTTGCTTTATTTATTTACCTACGCATTTTTAAGTAATTTGAATTAAATTAGTTGCTAACAAAAATACTCAAAACACTTCTAGTTAGTTTTGATAACCTTATTGTTTACATGGTGCTTAGAAACAATTAATATAGTACTGTATAATGGTTTAATATATGCACCATGTTTTGGTGAAGTTATATGTACATAAAAGATGCCATTCTATTTATCTATTTTCAGCACTGCAAACAGGTGAGTGCTAACAGGGAGTTTAGAGAGGGAGTTCTCCAGAAGCCTCTGCTGATTGGCTGAGCCTTGGTAGGGGGAGGGGCTCTATAAGGCAGTGGGCAAGCGACCAAGGAGCTTGCAAACAGGACAGCAGTGATGGATGGTGATGGGTCTGCTGCTGTTACCTGCACAGCATGTGCCATCTTTGTCTTCCTCCCGGAAGACAGAACAGATTTCATCTGCACGAAGTGCAAAGTGGTCAACATTTTGGAAGAAAAAATTAGAGGACTGGAGGCCCAAGTGTCGACCCTACGCTCGATCAGAGAGGATGAAGACTTCCTCGATAGAAGGCAGTGCTTAATCCTTCAAGCACGGAAGGCAGAGGAACCAGAAAGGGCAGTACGTGACCAAGAAGAGAACTGGCAGCATGTAACTTCTAGAAGGGGAAAAAGGCCAGCATGGGAATCCCCCGATGCTATAGAGGTAAGTAATCGCTTTCAAGCTCTCTCCACAGGCTCTGCAGAGGTGAATTCTTTGGAAGGGACCTCACAAGGAAGAAACCCGAAGCGAACACCATCTACTGGAAGGCATGGGATGCGTAGTCCTAGGGATGGGGGTTCCACGGCCACCACCCCCAAAAGTAATATACCGTCTCATTATCACTGCTTCCGAGGTTGTCATCGGGGTGGTGGTGGTCGGGGACTCCCTCCTAAGAGGGACTGAACCATCCCTCTGCTGTCCGGACCTGGAATCTCGAGAGGTGTGCTGCTTACCAGGAGCTCGCATTCAGGATGTGACTGAGAGGCTTACCAAGCTGATCAAACCTTCCGATCGCTACCCCTTTCTGCTTCTCCACGTAGGAACTAATGATACAGCCAAGAATGACCTTGAGCGGGTTACTGCGGATTATGTAGCGCTGGGAAGAAGGAGCCAAGAATTCGGAGCACAAGTGGTGTTCTCGTCCATCCTCCCTGTTGAAGGGAAAGGACTGGGCAGGGATCGTCGAATTGAGGACGTAAATGCGTGGTTGCGCAGGTGGTGTCGCAGAGAGGGCTTTGGTTTCTTCGACCATGGGACTCTGTTCCAGGCACAAGGATTGTTAGGAAGAGATGGGATCCACCTAACGAAGAGAAGGAGCATATTCGCGGGAAGGCTTGCAAACCTAGTGAGGAGGGCTTTAAACTAGGTTCGTCGTGGGACGATGACCAAAACCCTGAGGGGAGAGGGAAAGTCGGATACCAGGAAGAAATGCAGAGAGGAAGGAGCAAGAAAGGAGGACCCCTGTCTCGAATGGAGAAGATAGGGAAATCAACTGGTTACCTGGTGTTTTTGTACACTAATGCGAGAAGCCTGGGCAACAAACAGGAAGAACTGGAGGCCCTGGCCCAGTCCAATAAATATGACTTAAATGGGATAACAGAGACTTGGTGGGATGACTCACATGACTGGAGTGCTGACATGGAAGGGTATAGACTGTTCAGGAAGAACAGGCAGGGGAGAAAAGGAGGAGGAGTTGCGCTATATGTAAGAGAGCACTACGATTGCTCTGAACTCCAGTATAAAGAGGGAGAAAAACCTGTTGTTGAGAGTCTATGGGTTAAGTTTAAAGGAGCAAACAACAGCAGTGATGTTGTGGTTGGTGTCTGCTATAGGCCACCGAATCAGGTGGATGAGGCAGATGAGGTTTTCTTTGGACAACTGAGCGAAGCTGACAGATCGCAGGCCCTGGTTCTCGTGGGGGACTTTAATCACCCTGACATCTGTTGGGAAAGCAATATGGCACTACACAGGCAATCCAAGAACATTTTTGGCGAATGCTGGGGATAACTTCTTGGTACAAGTCCTGAAGGATCCGACCAGAGGCCATGCACAGCTTGACCTTCTGCTCACAAACAGGGAGGAACTAATAGGGGAAGTAGAGGTGGGTGACAACCTCGGAAGCAGTGATAATGAGACGGTATATTTCAGGATCGTGACCAAAGGAAGAAAATAGAGTACTAAAATACACACCTTGGACTTCAGAAAAGGAGATTTTGACTCCCTCAGAGATCTGATGGGCAGAATCCCATGGGATGCTAACATGAAGGGGAAAGGAGTCCAAGACAGCTGGCAGTATTTTAAAGAAGCCTTATTGAAGGCACAGAAAGAAACCAACTTGACGCGTAGCAAGAGAGGCAAACATGGTAGGAGACCGGATTGGCTTACAGGGGAAACCCTTGGTGAACTTAAGCACAAAAAGAAAGCTTACAAAAAGTGGAAACTTGGGACAAATGACCAGGGAAGAGTTTAAAGGTATAGCTCGAGAATGCCGGGGGGTTATCAGGAAGGCGAAAGTGCCAATGGAATTGCGACTGGCCAAGGATGTGAAGGATAACAAGAAAGGTTTCTACAGGCATGTTAACAAGAAGAAGGTTATCAGAGAGGGTGTGCAGCCCCTAATGGATGAAGGAGGTAACCTAGTGACAGATGATGTGGGGAAAGTTGAAGTACTCAATGCTTTCTTTGCCTCTGTATTCACGGACAAGGTCGGCTCCTGGACTTCTGCGCTAAGTGACACAAGATGGGATGAAGATAGACAGCCTGTGGTGGGTAAAGAACAGGTTAGGAACTATTTAGAAAAGCTAAACGTACATAAATCCATGGGTCTGGACTTAGTGCAACCGAGGGTACTGAGGGAGTTGGCAAACGTCATTGAGGAGCCTTTGGCTATTATCTTTGAAAAGTCGTGGAGATCGGGAGAAATCCCGGACGATTGGAAAAAGGCAAATGTAGTGCCCATCTTCAAAAAAGGGAAGAAGGATGATCCAGGGAACTATAGGCCAGTCAGTCTTACCTCGGTTCCTGGAAAAATCAAGGAAGGGATCCTGAAGGAATCCATTTTGAGGCACTTGGATGAGAGGAAAGTGATTAGGAATAGTCAGCATGGATTCACAAAGGGAAAATCATACCTGACCAATCTGATTAGCTTCTATGATGAGGTAACTGGCTCGGTGGACATGGGGAAGTCAGTGGATGTTATATACCTTGACTTTAGCAAGGCTTTTGATACGGTCTCCCACAATATTTTTGCCAGCAAGTTAAGGGAATGTGGATTGGATAAATGGACGGTAAGATGGATAGAAAGATGGCTAGAAGGCCGGGCCCAGCGGGTAGTGATCAATGGCTTGATGTCAGGATGGCGGTCGGTTTCTAGTGGAGTGCCCCAAGGTTCAGTTCTTGGACCGGTTTTGTTCAATATCTTTATTACTGATCTGGATTAGGGGATGGATTGCACCCTCAGCAAGTTTGCGGATGACACTAAGCTGGGGGGAGAGGTAGATATGCTTAAGGGCAGAGATAGGGTCCAGAGTGACTTAGACAAATTGGAGGATTGGGCCACAAGAAATCTGATGAGGTTCAACAAGGACAAGTGTAGAGTCCTGCACTTGGGATGGAAGAATCCCAAGCATAGTTACAAGCTGGGGACCAACCAGCAAAGTAGTACAGGCAGTCCCCGGGTTACGTACAAGATAGGGACTGTAGGTTTGTTCTTAAGTTGAAACTGACCGCCAGTTCTGACTTACATACAGATTCAACTTAAGAACCCCAAGCTTCCCCAAGTCAGCTGCTGCTGAAACTGATGAGCGCTGATTCCAGGAAGCCTGGGGCAGAGCAGCTGGGGTGCTGCTGGGTTGCTCCAGTAGCACCCCTCGGCGCTACTGGACCAACCCAGCAGCACCCCAGCTGCTCTGCCCCAGGCGTCCTGATTCAGCCACTGCTGAAACTGACCAGCAGCAGCTGAATCAGGACCTGGGGCAGAGCAGCTGGGGTGCTGCCGGGTTGGTCCAGTAGTGCCCAGAGCGGGTGCTGCAGGACCAATCCACAGCGCACCAGCTGCTCTGCTCCAGGGTCCAAAACAAAAGCCTGGTCTGCTGGGGGGGGGGGCACACTATCCGCACCCTCCCCCCCCCAGCAGACCAGGGACACGGGGAGCAGAGCCTGTGCAGTGGTTCCCGCGCTTCTGAGGCTTTGCTGGTCTCCAGCAGACCAGCGGCACCGGAGCAGCTTACGAACAGGGCTCTCTCGCCCCGGAGCTCGCAGGTAGCAATCCGCTATCTCGACCTCCGGGGTGAGAAAGCCCCGTTCGTAAGTGCGGATCCGACATAAGTCGGATCCGTGTAAGTCGGGGACTGCCTGTACTTCTGCAGAAAAGGACCTGGGGGTTACAATGGATGAGAAGCTGGATATGAGTCAACAGTGTGCCCTTGTAGCTAAGAAGGCTAATGGCATATTAGGTTGCATTAAGAGGAGCATTGCCAGCAGATCCAGAGATGTCATTATTCCCCTTTATTCGGCATTGGTGAGGCCACATCTGGAGTATTGTGTCCAGTTCTGGGCCCCCCACTACAAAAAGGATGTGGACGCATTGAAGAGGGTCCAGCAGAGGGCAACCAAAATGATTAGGGGGCTGGAGCTCATGGCTTATGAGGAGAGGCTGAGGGAGTTGGGTCTGTTTAGTCTGCAGAAGCGAAGAGTGAGGGGGGGATATGATAGCAGCCTTCAACTTCCTGAAGGGAGGTTCCAAAGAGGATGGAGAGAGGCTGTTCTCAATAGTGACAGATGGCAGAACAAGGAGGAATGGTCTCAAGTTATGGTGGGAGAGGTCCAGGTTGGATATTAGGAAAAACTATTTCACTAGGAGGGTGGTGAAGCACTGGAATGGATTACCTAGGGAAGTAGTGGAGTCTCCATCCCTAGAGGTGTTTAAGTCCCGGCTTGACAAAGCCCTGGTCGGGTTGATTTAGATGGCATTGGTCCTGCCTAGAGCAGGGGGCTGGACTTGATGACCTTCTGATGTCTCTTCCAGTTCTATGATAATGGGATGGTTTGAGAACATGATCTTGGTAACTAATTGACCATTCATTATCAGTGGGAAATAGGTCAATGGAGTTACTATAGAGAACTTTCTGGGTGTCTGGCTGGTGAGTCTTGCCCACATGCTCAGGGTTTAGCTGATCGCCATATTTGGGGTTGGGAAGGAATTTTCCTCCAGGGTAGATTGGCAGAGACACTGGAGGTTTTTTGCCTTCCTCTGTAGCATGGGGCACAGATCACAGCTGGAGGATCCTCTGCATCTTGGGGCCTTCAAAGTATTTGAAGGCTTCAATATCTGAGATATAGGTGAGAGGATTATTCTAAGAGGGGTGGGTGAGATTCTGTGGCCTGCACGGTGCAGGGGGTCAGACTAGATAATCATAATGGTCCCTTCTGACCTTAAAGTCTATGAGTGAGCATCAACCACATATTGTGAAACAAACTACTCCGGCTGAAATTTTCCCTACTTAGTATCAGCCCAAAGTGTTTTCTTTTTTAAAGTCTTAGCAAAATCAAAGAAGTAATTTATTTTTAGTTCTGAATTAAACTATCATACAATTCCCCATGTAGTGTGATAAAAAAATTGGCTCTCACAACTTCAGCGGTTTACCCAATTACAAATTTGATTCAACTTTAAGTCCGAATACTGCAATGCATTATATGGATCCCTGAAAATATACAGAACTCCAATGACTTTCCTGATGCCCTGCACAAGCATCACAGACTGCCTGCATGTAAGACATTTCTGTCTTCTTTTATAGCTCTGAATGAGATCTCAGAGGTGAATCAAGTTTAAATTTTGTCTCACTTTTAAATTTTGAGATTTAAACATATTTATGTAGCAATATGTTTTGTTTTTTTTTAAATAACTGGACTGTTGGGAAAGTGCAGACTGCTGGGGGGAGGGAGGAGAGGTGGTAAAAAACATTAGCTTTGAACTAGTTTTGAAATAGAGTACCCGATGCTTAGGTCCACACTATGACTTGGCTGAACTCTCTTGAGACTTGCCAAGAGCATTATCAGTATAGAGCAGCAGAAATGATTAGTCATTATAAGACGACTCTCTTAATGATACACAAATTTCTTAAGAACTTTCCTAAAATTTTCCTGTATTTTAGAAAGAAGAGAGTAGAACTTTTAATATCAAGGGTAAAATGAATTTAGTATCTGTAATGACATTTAATATTTCTTTTCCTCATTATGCTGACTCCCAGAGACATGTATTTGATGTCTAAATGATTTTCTTCAATTTCTTTTATGATATTAATAAATACTTCATACAATATAATAAAACCTACTCCAAATAGAATATCTGAATTTGTAACACTGAATGTGTAAGGGTAGAGGTGAAAATTATAGTGATGTATGTGTTCATTTGGAAAAATAAGAAATAACCCTGTGAAATCACATGAAATATTCCAGTCACAAGATTTCATTTTCCTGTAGCTGTTTTTTAAATTAAATCCATTACTTATTTAATACTAATATCTAGTTAAAATTGTATGGGAAATAAGTTGAAAGCAAATACATTACATGAAAAACTTGAGTAGTTTCAAGAAAATAATTCTTACCTCTCCATCTATAATCCCTCTGAACACAGATGGCAAGAGGGGTTGAAACATCTGAGGACCCAATGTTGGGTTTACTTTTAGGACATTTTCCACAACCTAAAAAAACAAAAACAAAACCATAAAAACTATTTGTAAATTACATTGAAATGCACAGTCCAGATGACCGAATTTTGGCTATTTCATAAACTAGAACTCACAGACTGCAGAAACGTACAAATCTTAAAATGTTATGCACTGCATTCATAAGTATTCTGATAACTTGAACAGCGCAAATGAACGAATACATATGTAAGCAGCCGATCTGTCATATTTTGTCGATTCAACCGATTTGCATTTGAAAGAAAAATACCACATACAATCAATTTTAATGACAAAAGAAAAAAGTATTTGATGGGACAGACACAAAAGAATGTTTGACAGTTAAATAAAAAATTAGGTAGTGAGCAATGTGACTATTTAGTAGAACCCTCATCACACTGTGGATGGACCCTGTCAATCAAGCAGATCCAGCTCTCCTGTGCAAGAACAGGTGCTCCCTTTTGGTGTATTAAGAGGGAAAAGCAACACCTGGAACTATACAGAATTAGGAAGACTGAGTAAGGAAGAGTCCAGATGAGTAAGGCTTTTCTTACAGCACAAACTCACCAAGGAAAAGGGCAAGTAACAGCTGCCAGGGAGTCAAAGACACGTGAAAGCTGTCAGAGATCAAAGGACTGTGGTATCTTAGGTGGGAGCTGTAGATGGTTCCTGGGAAAAGGCTGAAAGCAAGAGCACCAAGAAGGATTTACTGGCTGAGTTGCTACAGAAGGCTAAAGGTCATAGAAGAACAGTAAGGAAGTTAAAATGTGATTATCTGGCTAATCATATAGTTGATACAATTTGTATCGACTATATGATTAGTTGATAAGCACCGCTCTGCAAAGCTGCAGCAGGGGTAGCTCCAGGAGCTGACTAGTGCCGGGACTGAGCAGTCCTGGCTTGTGCTGGCTCTGGAGCCACCCACACTACAACTCCCTCTAGCACATGCACGGCAAGACAGGCAAGAGAAATAGAACTGCTTTGTAATGCTCCAATTTGCAGATCTGGGTGACTCGTCACCAACAGTGGCACACTCACGGGGCCATCACTCAAAGAACATGCATGTTTTCAACAACAGATGTGTAATTCTCCTCAAATAGCTTTTAATGGGAATCTCTGTATCATTTATCAACAGCAATTCCTGTTCTCTAATATTTTCAAAACAGAAAATAATTATACAGGTTGGACATCCCTGGTCCAGCACCGTTGGGACCTGAGCAGCATCGAACCAGGGAGTTTGCAGGACCAGGGAGGTCAATGTCCCCTGCTGGCTGCCCCCATTCCCAGATTACCCAGGCTGGGGCTCCCACTCGCTGCTGCCAAGAGTTCTCCAGGTTCTCTTGCCAGGGCCACACGAATGCCACTAGCCCTGCTTGGACTACAACATCCCACTGCCTCTGGGTATTCCTTGAAGCTCCCCGGCCAAGGCTGACCTGCTGCTGCCCAGCTCTACTGTTGCTGGAGGTTCCCTGGCTGGGGACACCTGGCTACTTCAGTCCCATTGACTCCGGGGATTCCAGGGGTTTCCTGGCTGGGGCTCCCTGGCTGCCTGGCTCTGTTGACGCCAGGGAGTTTCCCAGCCAAGGCAGCCCAGCCCACTGGGGGTTTCCTAGGGTTCCCCATCTGGGACCATCGGATTGCCACTAGCCATACTGCTGGGGCCAGTCCTGCTCCTTCCGGGGCCTCACTGGGGCTTCCTGGCCACTGCCTGGCCTTGCTGCTGCAAAGGATTCCCAAGGTGGGGCACGGACTTCCCATTTGCTGCCTGGTTCCGCTGACACCAGGGGTTCCCTGGCTGGGGTGGGGGCTTCCTGTTTGTTGCCTGGTCATGCTGATGCCAGGAATTCTCCAGCTGGGCTGGGGCTCCCCAGCCAACACCTAGTCCAGCCACTGCCAGAGTCCAGCTCTGCGTTCTCCAGGCTGGCTCCCACTCTCCGCCTCCTGGACTCTGGTCCAGAAACATCCATCACCCTGCCGGACCACAGATATTGCCGAACCAGGGAGTCCCAGACTTGGGAGGTTCAACCTGTAGTAATCCTATAATATCTGCAGGCAAGTATTTTAACATACACAGAAGTTATCCTCAACTTCATATATGAGTCTCAAGAGACTGAAAATCTCATCCACAATGTTTAGTAGCAAAAGGAACAAATGGCAGTTTTGTGCCTAACTTCTATTGATTTTCAATGGTAACGAGGCACGTGCCATTTGTTCTTTTTAAGACCATAATCTTTCCCTAGCTACATGAATTATTTAGACCTTGATGTTTCAGAAATCTGCCACTGCTTTCCACAGCTACCATTGGCTGGAAATGGCAAACTGCAGCCAACCAGACCTGTGAGAGGCCATACCCACAGATGATCAGGGAAATAAAACATCTGGAAGTTCACCAGGGGCTAACCCTGGCAAACTGCATCTAGCCCATGGGCTGCTTATTGCCCACACCTACTCTTGATCAATGTTTCTCAAAGTGGACAGCGAAACCTCTGTGAGAACGTGTTAACTGGATGCTCTGGCTTGTTTACTTACTGGTGCAAATGGCAAAATGGAGCCAATGGGAGCAGCAAGGCTCCGTCGCCACAGGGCCGGTATGTAAACAAACTGGAGTGGACACTTAAGTTTCTTAAAGTGGTTTTGTGGACCACTTGGAGAGGCAGTGCTCTGGATAGTCATTTGTGAGAAATCAACAGCTGGTCTGAAAACCTGGGATCTTTAGCGTCACATAGCAGGAAACACAAGAGTAAACAGAGGCCAAGAGGGAAAAAAGCCTGCCCCGACTGAAAAGAAATCAGGGGAGGATGAAGAGAGCAAACCCCACAAAACACATACTTAAGCTGAAATAAATAAAATGAAGTGAAAACTAATAATAATTAAAGGTAGAAAAACCCTAAAACTTCAAAGAAGCAATAGTCCTTCCATCCAGAGCCAAAAGGCAGTTGAGAAAGAACTGAAATGGTAGTGGCTTCACCTCTCCTTACATGCTCTGGCACCGGAGCATAAGGTTGTATAATGAACAGGTACAGACCTGCAGATACTGCTAATCAAAATCTGATCAAGAGCACATGGGCCAACACATATCCAACAGTGGCACATCCATCACCCATAAGAAAATATCTTGAAGAATTCACAGTTTCTGTTGAAAAATGTCAGTGAGAAATAGCCAAGCCCTTTCATAAATTCAATAACTACACTTCTTTCTATTAGTCTAAGCATAAGTTTTAGAGCAGGAGCGCAAAATAGTATAGCTTTGAGCATTCTCTCTCCTTTAAATATCTTGAGGCAGATTCTCTGCTGTGGCTATGATCAGCTCAGCATAGAACAGGGACAGAGGGATGGCCATCAAAGCCAATAACTACTACTTAATTTTCTGATCAACCTCAATCCAGTTTAGAGCAATTCTAGGGGCTACTCTAAACTGTGATAGGAGGCAATGGGGTTCCCAAAGGTTCATCTAAGAGAGAGTGTAGCACAATCCAGGTAAGACTCCCTCACACCCTATGCATGGAGATTAAGGTCGCACAGGAACTTAATACTCCAGGTCTATACTGGAGGCCCCCTTGCTGAGAGAATGACCAGTTGCACAAATTACATTCCCTTTCTCTCACTATAGCAGAGACTAAGAAAAGAATATAAATTGATGCCACACTTGCTAATTGTTGGAACACCAAAGTCTCTACATATCCATTAAAAGGTGAAGGGATGAGGTGGTGAATAAGATGGTATCCAGGCTTTTCAGCATGAGGTGGGAGGGTCCCAGGGCATGGGTGACAGTCTGAGTCCAAACATCTAAACTGCAGTTAGTCTCTTAACCCAAGTACTTCATGCTTGAATCAGCTGGCATGGGTGAATCATGAATTTTTAGCTGCAGTTAGGCATACCTCCAACAGTGAGAAGGTTGATTAAAATACTTCACTTTAAAAATCACAGGACATATTCAATTAATAATCAAATAGATATTTTCTTCTGAATAGAACTGCCCTGGAGAACCAAACTTTAGCATCTCAAGGATCAGAAGTGACTCCCAAACCACAGGCTGGACACTCCCAACCTAGATATATTAAGTGACAAGTACTGTATGCAGAAAATGGTATACAGCTCAGCTTTATCTTCCAGCCTCTGCATCTCAGTCTGCCTGGGCCTGCAGATAAAAAACCCTCTACTATCCGTAATATTTTTCTTATATAGACAGGGTGTTGGGTTGGTTTGTTTGTTTTTTTGCGGGGGGGGGGGGGGGATGTTGGGGGAAGGGAGGAGTGGAGTGAGAATAGAACCAAAGTTCCTGCAGTATTTTGGTACCAAAAGGAGCTTGTTAACTTTCAAGTTCCATTATGAATACTTCAAAACAGAAAATATTTTCTTGGCGGCAAAATACACTGCAATTTTTATCATAATTACTATATCAATGAGAAATCAATTATTTGCAGACTTCTGCTTTATAAATAATAATGTATTAATAAAACTGAACGTAAGTCACACTAAGACTGAAGATACACAGTTAAAGCTCCTTGCAAAGACATCTTTTTTTCAGACAGTGCCAGTAATAAACCATAATTATTCTAACATCTGAATTGCACAGTATGTATCTCTGTTTTCTTCTGAGTATACTCAAAAGGCATATTTTAGATCTCAGAAATGAATTTATCAATAACTGTTTTTCACAATATTTGGCACTCGCAAAAGCTTTATTTAAAAGTTACATGACTGAATCCAACAATGCAATTTACAAAAAGAGCTATTTATGGTACTTCTCCTACCTCTCTTATCACTTCTTCAGTGTGTTGTTCAGAGGATCCCTCCTCATCTGTCTTTGAACTTTGTCAGGATTCTTCTGGGTTGTCCTTAACTCCTCTTCTGTTCTCTATTTACACTTATATCTGGGAAATCTCAATTCAACTACCATTCCCATATTGATGGCTTACAGATTTACCTCTACTCTAGACCTATTTCCTTCTGTCCAAACCAAAAATCTCAGCTTCTCTCTCTGACATCTCCATATGAATGCCTAAGCTATCAGTTCAAGGTTAATATGACTAAAACACAGTTCCTAAACTTCCTTCTCAAGACTTTCCTGCTTCCTCCCTTCTTGATCAGGCCTACAACCATCAAGTCCAGAATCCGGGCAATATCTTCAATGTCAATATTTCTCTGGTTCTGTACGGGGAGATTTTGGCAAATCCAGTAATGTGCCTGAACCACTATTGCTTACTGCTTAAACTTTAGCAACCAAGCTAACAGGCCCAAAATAGGCCTAGACAGCATGACCAAGTCAGGGAGGGGAAAGAAGGGGGAGTTTGGGAGCCACATAGAGGGCAGCTTGACCCCACGTACTTCCTGAGGCCCAAATCTCTAGTGAAATCACTGAGCAATATATTAAGAAAAACAGGAAGTTTGTCTAAATGCCCTAAGACACATATCTATCAGGACCCTTGGGCATGGAGTCTCTGAAGAAGAAAAAAACGCATCTGGTGAAAGTGATGATCAGAAGAAAACCTCTTGCCTAACCTTTAAAAAGTGCTTGCCTAACAAGTTTTTGAGTGACATGTTATTGTAATACTAATGAATAAATAGGGAAGGAAAGTTTGAGTTGGGGGGGACAATTTTGGGAACAGTTGGAGGGACACCTTGAGGACTCTTCACTTCTGGACGCATCTTCATCTCCACCGGCAGATGGAAGCCTGGCCATCGGAAACCTGCTCGAGAACCACACTCAACTTCGGTAATTATCAAGGGTGGGGGTGTTTTACTAACCTGTTGCAGACGTGTGTAAGTGCTTGAGACGAAGTAAAGTTTAGCTTTAAGTGAAAGCACTCTTGTGCTGTCCTGTTTGTACCATCCATTGATTGGTCGGACGACCATATCTCCCCTGAGTTATTTCCTGACACCACCTCGCAGAGAGTAAAAGTTACCGAGAGGTTTGGGTTGAAAGAACCCGAGGTAACAGTTCCTCACATTGAGGCTATGTATAAATCTCACCAATTATTTCTCAACTTCACCTTTAAGATATGGCCTTTCGTAACTTTCCATCTAGCTAAAAATCCTGTCCAAACTTTCACCTTGTATTTATTATTGGAAAACACTTCTCTCTGGATGTGTCTACACAGCACCGTAGCCTGCTTTTTGCAACAAGTTATTGATTTTTTTACTCACTTTAAGTGAAAGACCAAAAATGACAAAATACATTACCTTCAACACTTGAACTTGGCCTTCAGTAGTTATGTCCTTTAAGAGCTCACAAAATGATCGACACAGATCACCTGAATACACCTGAAATTAAATGAAAATCAAAATGAAATATTGTTGTTTACATCATATAAAGAACAAAATAAAAAGACACTAAAAACCTTGACATAATGCATTCTGTAATAAATTGTATTTATAATTGCAATTCCTAGTGAAACGAAGAATTAATTCTGCCATCAGATGCAGCAAGACTTACATTTAAATTAGGTGACATTTAAACTTTACTCAATATTTATAGGACAATGGTAGTTACTTAAAAGTTATTATCTATTGTACTTGCAAAAAATTCCAATTGACCACCTACTTTCTTAGGGTGCTACACAAATTGCATATCTTATTTTGATGCTATTTCTAAGGGATTAGAGGCCTTAGGTGGGCAATGGAGCAGGGCAGGATTGGATACTTCCTAGGCAGGAGCGTGGATTGTGCTTTTTTTTGGTCACTGTTGCTGTTGAATTCCCATCAGTCCTCCATCCCATTTTGGCCCATGGGTCTGTATCCATTCCATTGCCGACTATTCTTTTATATAAATGGTCTCAGAATTCCTGTGTGCGCAACTAAGTCAGGGCCACCCAGAAGAACATAAGCAAACAGGGTCTATGACTAACCCAATGAGAAAAAAAGATGCCAACATGCCACCTGAGAACATCTATCCACAATGTCCAGATGGATGGGGGAGAAAAGGAAAAGGGGTGGATGCAGAACAAATTGGTGACAGATTGTGAGAAATCCAGGTCATAAGGCCAAAAAAAAACCCCTAAAAAATAAGACACAAACCCTACTCTGTTAACAATATATTTATTTATTTATTTATGTTAGCCTATGTCCAAAGTGTTTAGCAGAAGTCCTAGGTTTACACTCACCTCCATCCAGGGCAACACAGTCTCTCTACCTTTCTTCAGTGCCCCACTCACCCAATTCCACCAAGATAGTGTCCTCACCACATCTGATTCATCCCAACTCTCTTGAAATCCTCTGATTTCTTGATATCCTAAGCCAGTGATTTTCAACTTGGGATCCACAAAAGATTGTTATTACCACAGAACAGTGGTTTTCAACCTGTGGTGAGGAGTCCTGTGGAACCATATAGACTAACTGAAGTGTTGGAGCATAAGCTTTCGTGGGCAAAGACCCACTTCGTCAGATGCATGTAGTGGAAATTTCCAGAGGGAGGTATAAATATGCAGGCCAGAATCAGGCTAGAGATGACAAGGTGGATACAATCAGGGAGAATGAGGCTCCACTTCTAGTAGCTGATCTGGAGGTGTGAATACCAAGAGAGAAGCTGCTTTTGTAGTTAGCTAGCCATTCACGGTCTTTGTTGAATCCTGAGTTGATTGTGTCAAACTTGAAGATGAACTGTAGCTCAGCAGTTTCTCTTTGAGGTCTGGTCTTGAAGTTTTTTTTCCTGCAGGATGGCTACCTTTAGATCTGCAATTGTGTGTCCAGGGAGATTGAAGTGTTCCTGTACAGGTTTTTGTATATTGCCATTCCTAATATCTGATTTGTGTCCATTTATTCTTTTACATAGGGACTGTCCAGTTTGGCCGATGTATATAGCAGAGGGGCCTTGTTGGTACATGATGGCATATATTACGTTAGTAGATGTGCAGGAGAACCAGTGACGGTATGGCTGATCTGGCTGGGTCCTGTGATGGGGTTGCTGGTGTATATATGTGGGCAGAGTTGGCACCAAGGTTTGTTGCATGGATTGGTTCCTGAATTAGAGTTATTATGGTGCGGTGTATAGTTGCTGGTGAGAATATGCTTCAGGTTGGCGGGCTGTCTGTGGGCGAGGACTGGCCTGCCTCCCAAGGCCTGTGAAAGTGAGGGATCATTGTCCAGGATGGGTTGTAGATCACTAATGATGCGTTGGAGAGGTTTTAGCTGAGGACTGTAGCTGATGGCCAGTGGTATTCTGTTGGTTTCTTTCTTGGGCTTGTCCTGTAGCGGGAGGCTTCTGAGTACACATCTGGCTCTGTTAATCTGTCTCCTCACTTCCTCGTGTGGATATCGTAGTTTACAGAATGCTTGTTGAAGATCACCTTCAAGATCCCCTATGGGGGATTCGCAGACTGTGTCTAAGATTTCCAAAGGAGTCTGCGCCTCCAATAAACATTTCTTAGAAGGTCTGAAAATGGGGGGAGGAAAGGTTGAAAAATCACTGTCCCAAGCCATTGAGTCTCCAAGACTTGACTTCTTACACTTGGGTACCATCTACTGGCTGATTACAGTAATAATAAATAAAGGATGAAAACTGAAAATCAAGATATTTTAAGCAGGAGAATATGAAATCAATTCGGCCAATTAATTCCCCAGGATGTACTTCAAGGAGGTGCCTGGAAGCAGTCCAGATAGACAGAAACCAGCAGGCCTATATAAAGTCCTGTATCTGAGATTAGCTGGGAGCTGCAGAGAAATAATCTGCAGTCACTCCCTGGGAGACAGGAGTTTGGGCTGGCAAACCCAGACCAGAGGTAGGGGAAGAGCCAGAAAGAAGGAAAGAATTGGGGGGAAAGCAGCAAGAAAGTAAGTCTAAGGAGGGAAAGCAGCTAAAATAGTGTGGCTTTTGGCTACTGAAGAGAGCCTCTGAGAAAGAGTGTGAAGTAAAGAGTGGATCACATTCCTCTACTGCCCGTGGGGTTGTGCGTAGGCTAGGCAGTGGAGAATAGATTGTCTGGGATGGTTTGCCCAGAAATACTCTGTTACCCCAGAAGGGGAGGACTAGTGACCCAGCTGAGAACCAAGTGACAAACAAAGAACACATGTCATTGAAGAGATGGGCTGAGAGACTGTCAAAAGAGGTCACAGTACCTGGAAGGAGTTAAGCCCCAGAACTACCAGGAGGAGGTACCCTATCAGTGTGTGGACTTTGAGACAAGCAAATGGCTGACCACTGATTGTTTGGAACTTGTTGGAAGCTTGCCCTTTCTGCGGTAAGAATTAAAAAAAAATCCCTCTGGTTTAGAGGTCCATTCATTCCCGCATGGGACAGGAGCAATGGTCCATTCCATAGTAGAGTGGGTGGACTACATGCAATTATTTTAAAAATGCTTAAGTATACAACATTCTGTCATTCTCATTTAATTTATAGTAGTAGTGTACCAAAGCTTAGAACTTGGACCAATACTTGGAAAAGGCAGATTGATGAACTTGGAATCTCCAGATAGTACAGAATGCAGATGTTCAGATATATTACTTAGTTGGAACTGAACATAAATCCAAAAAGTGCCTAACAACATACATTTTTAAGTAAACAAAGCTATGTCTTTTTTATTAACACTTTTCTCCATTTTTCTCCTTCCATCGCTAAGGATTTTCTTTCCATGTCTTTTCTTCTGCTTATTGTTCATTTGGTTTTAACTTCTGACTTTTTTCTTTACAGCTCTTTCTCTTCCCCTCCAAGTCAGCACCCCTTTTCCTCTGGATTCTGCAGTCCTTTTGCCTCCATATTTCCATTATTTCAGTCTCAATTTCTATTTTATCAGTCATCTATTTAAATATTCTTTCATTCTGTAGATTACCTAATTCTCAGTGCTACTATGTCTTTTTTCTTCCTTCAGCAAGGACCCAGCAGATGTCCTTACTTCTTTAACTTCCACAAGTAACATATAATTAAATTATACATATTAAAAACAGTACCAACATTTAGGGTGTTTCATTTTTGGCTACTCAACTTGAGAAATCTTGATAAATAAAAATGTTGAGAGCTCAAATTTCACTAGGTACTATGAATACTCAGCAATTTCAGATGAAAATTAAGCTTTATCAAACCACAGGAATAATTGTAGATAAAAAGATATACATAGCTCAACTTTTCTCTACACCAGTTTCTGTATTTTACATCTTCCTTCTTGTGAAAACAGAGAGACTTAGGGCATGTTCTAACAAACAGATCTGATTTCCTTCTCTCTCAGTTAAAATTAGCCTAACAGGTGGCAGTTCAAATTGTCTCAATTACAGTGGAATGAAGGATTCTATGCTACTGAAGCAATGCAGTTACAAGTGATAGAGGATGGCTGACTAGAAAACAAATATAATGCAGTCATTTTATTAAAATGCAAACTTCCCTTTTCTTTCCAATAAATCCTAGTTGATCCTAGATAAATTAATTCTACTTCTGCACAGCTGAGCATCATACAGGCTACTCTTGACAACCCTTATGTAAATTAAAAAACAAACATTTGTTTTAAATGGAGTGAAAGACATTCAATGAATGGGGAATTCAACCTTTGAGTTAAAAACAAAATGGAATAGGAAAAGAGACACAAAAGAAAAAGAAAGACTACTGAAGTTATTCACTGGTTCATTTTATGGTTAAGTCACTGAGCCACAGAATTCCTGAGACACTTTGGGCAAATCATTTAAGCCCAGATTTTTAAAAGTATTTAGAAAAGTATTTCAGTGCCTTCAAAAATCTAACCCTTAATCTCTGTGTCTCATTTCCACATCTATAAAATGAGAATACAGGTTGTACCTCTCTAGTCTGGCACCTTCAGGATTTAACTGGTCCCGGATAAGGGATTTGGTAGGACCAGGGGAGGTCATTTCTGGCACCCCTGCTGCTGGCCATACCCACTCCGCAGTCTCCCCCTTTCCTGGGATTCCAAGACAATGGATGTTGCCGGACCAGAGAGTCCCAGTTTATAGAGGTACAACCAGCACTACCAATTTCCTTCTTTGATCTGTCTTGTCCAATTGAGTTGCAAGCGCGTTTGGGGAAGGAATTATCACTTATTATGTATGCGCATAGCATCTAGCGCAATGAATTTCAGAATTCACTTGGCGTCTCTGGGCATTACTACAATATAAGTATTATTTTTATTACAAAATTTAAACTATTGCTCCCTAATGAGCTTGTTCCAATAAATATTTTTTAATTCTAAATATGGTTAATATGATACTGTATACTCCAAGAAACCAGAATCTTCAATTACATTATTTTACAGAAAACCCACTATGTGCAATGAATCCATTACAGCAAAATACTATTTTGAACTGAAAAATCTGTCCTGATTTCGGAAAAAGGGGGAAAAAAAATCTCTTATAATAAAACACTGAGAATCAAAATGAAATAGTGAACACAAAACATTACAAAATACTAATTTCACTTCTCCACATACCTGTAGAAATTCAGCAGATGATAAAAAAATATAAGCATTGATGATCTTAAAGCAGGTTCTGAGATTTTCTGAACTCAGCTCTGCAAAAATAAGTTTATATGATTTAATATATTTGCCAGCAAACTATTTTTATAAATAATTAACTTTGCAAACAGTCATATTTACTTTCATATGATAAATCTGTTTGATTTATTTTCCTCTTATTTTTTTATTATATCACAGACTTACTTACCTGATGTATTTTCCCCAAAATAAGTCAGTAATTACAGATCCATACTACTAGATTTATTAGTGATGTAAGAGTGTAATTGTTTAAATGGTTACACACCAGCTCCAGGTCCTCCTTCCTCGGAGCCAGTTGCAGCCCCACTCTGCTGCTTCTGCTTCCTCCAACAGGAGCCAGTACACACCAGCAGCCAGATTAAAAGCTAGCTCCTAGCATGCACCAACTTCTGAAGAGCCAACTGTCACCTCTCACTGCTGACTCTGTATGAGAGTCTGCAGCACAGGGCAGCAGCCAGTTCTCCTGGAGTGGGACCGGCATCCAGGAGAGCACTGGTTGCCAGCCCCGCCCGTGGAGCCAGCATGTAACTAAAATTTTTAGTGTTTATAATGGGAAGATAAATTTCTTTAACACATGACAAATTTCTCTGTGCATCTACAAAAATGCTCTTATCTTTACACTTGTTCCCAGACCTCAAGCATCAGCTCTGTTATGCAACATTCAATTAAACCATGCATAGCTGACACTTATCTTTTGCCACTTAGCCTTCATTTTCTCCCAATCCTTTGTCTTTTATGAACTGTAGATTACATAAACAATCAAATCTAGAAGTGATACACAGTGAAGCTACTCAAGGATTATTTGATTATTTGCAGGGACATCTTGAAATCTTTTATTTGTACCAATTTAACACAGGTCATTAAAAAAACTTTTCTGTAATCTGTGACTTTTTGCATACAGTAACTTGGAAAACTGATTTATTGATTTGGCTGTTCAGGTTTCAGAAACTTGATTTTGATATTGATCTTAACTAAGCTTTGGGTTTAAAATAAGTGCAGCTTTAAAATAAAGTGCACATGTTTCAGTCTGCTATTTTATTGAGTCACCAAATTATTTAATTTTTACTTAGGCTCTTTTGCCTGTGTAATGCAGACTCCTTCAGATTTTTATAAGGTTCTCAAGCAAACAAAAGGTTCTCAGTCTTTTTTCTGGGTCTAGTCCAGATATTAGCATCCAACCATGCCTCTAAACATCCACTCCTGAGATAGCTACCCTCATCACTATGACTCCCACTTCATACACAAGTTTGTAAAGTATAAGTCTACATTGCAGACCACTTTTTGGCCATGTAGACCATGCAGATAAAGTAGCAGCTACAAATTAGCAAATCGTTTGAAAAAAGATTCAGCACTGAATCTCAGAGTTCTGGGTTCAGTTTGTCTTCCCCTTCATAGCTTTTCCTCCATCTCTAAGCTCGTTTGGAGATGTGAAATCATTAGAAATATCCTTGATCAAAATGTACTTTTTGACCATTTCAGATTAGGAGGGCAAAAAAGTATGAGATATTTATGCCTCTCATCAATAATATGAGGCAACTAAACAGCAATCTTACTCAAAGGGCTCTTTGGATCTTTGTTCTTGCATATTCCTGAACAGAAATTAAGTCAAGTCCAGCTATCCTGTCTAGTTTCTTTTTAAATGGTGAAAGATCAGATCTTTTACAATGTCACAGTCTTGTTCTAAAGATGCATCTGGTCTCTGATAGTTCGTCCTTTCAACAGACTACATGAGAAGTATCCCTTTCCTCACTCCAACACAATTCAACCTGGTGCATTTAAGGGTTTGAGAAAAAGTCTTTTCTGCAGGTCAAGTAAGCTAGCAGCAATATTTGGTAGCTAGAAGGGCAATGAGCACTTCTTAGGAAAACCACAGGAGGAAACAACAAATCAATTCAGAAGTACAGGTACTTGAAAGGTTGCTGGTATATTATGAAGGGGAAAGGAGTCCAGGACAGCTGGCAGTATTTTAAAGAAGCCTTATTGAAGGCACAGAAAGAAACCATCCCGATGCATAGCAAGAGAGGCAAACATGATAGGAGACCGGATTGGCTTATGGGGGAAATCCTTGGTGAACGCAAGGACAAAAAGGATGCTTACAAAAAGTGGAAACTTGGACAAATGACCAGGGAGGGCTTTAAATGTATAGCTCGAGAATGCCGGGGGGTTATCAGGAAGGTGAAAGCGCAATTGGAATGGCAACTGGCAAAAAATGTAAAGGATAACAAGAAAGGTTTCTACAGGCATGTTAACAAGGTGATAGGAGAGGATGCGGGGCCCCTACTAGATGAAGGAGGTAACCTAGTGACAGATGATGTGGGGAAAGCTGAAGTACTCAATGCTTTCTTTGCCTCTGTATTCATGGACAAGGTCGGCTCTCGGACTAACACGCTAAGTGACACAAGATGGAATGAAGATGGGCAGCCCTTGCTGGGTAAAGAACAGGTTAGGAACTATTTAGAAAAGCTATATGTACACAAATCGATGGGTCCAGACTTAATACATCCAAGGGTACTGAGGGAGTTGGAAAATGTCACTGAGGAGCCTTTCGCCATTATCTTTGAAAAATCATGGAGATTGGGAGAGATGATTGGAAAAAGGCAAATGTAGTGCCCATCTTCAAAAAAGGGAAGAAGGACGATCCAGGGAACTATAGGCCGGTCAGTCTTACCTCGGTTCCTGGAAAAATCATGGAAGGGATCCTTAAAGAATCTATTTTGAGGCACTTGGAAGAGAGGAAAGTGATTAGGAATAGTCAGTATGGATTCACAAAGGGCAAGTCGTGCCTGACCAATCTGATTAGCTTCTATGATGAGATAACTGGCTCTGTGGACGTGGGAAAGTCAGTGGATGTGCTATCAAAAGCCTTGCTAAAGTCAAGGTATATGGTCTCCCACAATATTCTTGCCAACAAGTTAAGGGAATGTGGATTGGATAAATGGATGGTAAGATGGATAGAAAGATGGCTAGAAGGCAGGGCCCAGCAGGTAGCGATGAACGGCTCGATGTCAAGATGGCGGTCGGTTTCTAGCGGAGTGCCCCAAGGTTTGGTCTAGGACCGGTTTTGTTCAGAATCTTTATTAATGACCTGGATGAGGGGATGGATTGAACCCTCAGCAAGTTTGCAGATGACACTAAGCTAGGGGGAGATGTAGATACGCTTAAGGGCAGAGATAGGGTCCAGAGTGACTTAGACAAATTGGAGGATTGGGCCACAAGAAATCTGATGAGGTTCAACAAGGACAAGTGTAGAGTCCTGCACTTGGGACGGAAGAATCCCAAGCATAGTTACAGGCTGGGGACCAACCAGTTAAGTAGTAGTCCTGCAGAAAAGGACCTGGTGCTTACAGTGGATGAGAAGCTGGATGTGAGTCAACAGTGTGCCCTTCTAGCCAAGAAGGCTAATGGTATATTAGGTTGCATTAGGAGGAGCATTGCCAGGAGATCCAGATGTCATTATTCCCCTTTATTCAGGTCTGGTGAGGCCATATCTCAAGTATTGTGTCCAGTTCTGGACCCCCCACTACAAAAAGGATGTGGACGCATTGGAGAGGGTCCAATGGAGGGCAACCAAAATGATTAGGAGGCTGGAGCATATGACCTATGAGGAGACGCTGAGGGAGTTGGGTCTGTTTAGTCTGCAGAAGCGAAGAGTGAGGGGGGATTTGATAGCAGCCTTCAACTTCCTGAAGGGAGGTTCTAAAAAGGATGGAGAAAGGCTGTTCTCAGTAGTGACAGATGGCAGAACAAGGAGTAATGGTCTCAAGTTGTGGTGGGAAAGGTCCAGGTTGGATATTAGGAAAAACTATTTCACTAGGAGAGTGGTGAAGCACTGTAATGGGTTACCTAGGGAAGTAGTGGAGTCTTCTTCCTGAGCTGTGTTTAAGTTTCGGCTTGACAAAGCCTTGGCTGGGTTGATTTAGTTGGGATTGGTCCTGCCTGGAGCAGGGGGCTGGACTTGATGACCTTCTGAGGTCTTTTCCAGCTCCATGGTTCTAGGATTCTATGATTCATTAATCCTCTAGAGGGGGGAGGAGAGGGAGATATTTGTCTCAAGAGGTCTGTACAATGGAAAGTACGTCCCAGCGTCAGCGGTAATGGAGAGACTTGTGGCATGGAAGTGATGACCGCGATACCGGTGGTAAAGAGGACAGTGCTGGCGAGAAGGTTGGCGAAGAAGGAGTAGGACTATGAGGTCTATCGGAGTTTGCACATGCCTTCCTCCATGCCAATGGTTCCGGTGCCGGGAAGGAAAGAGATGCCCATGCCAGTGCAGGGGTCGTTGCAGAGGCAGCTGCCGGTGCTGATGAAGCCTTTGGTTCAGGGTGCCAAGTCTGCTCCTGTAATCAGCACCGACAGTGTGGCGGAATGGATTTTCAGGTCTGACTGAGCCTTTGGGCAAGCAGAGGCAGTGCCAAAAGTACCGGGTTTATCCATGGTGCTGACCCTACTTATGGGTACCAATGGCAAAGAGCAAGACAGAGACATGCACTTTTTTGACAAAGACCCAGTAGCTGAGGAAGAGGCCCTGCGTTTTTGGGGCCGTGAAGGGTCAGAAGGAGCTGCAGTTGTTCAGTCTGAATGTTGGAGTGTTTTGTTAAACGAGCATGCAAAGTCACATCTCTCTGTCTTGGCAAGACCTGGCAGTGAGCTTTGAACAGCGTGGGCACTTTTGTGGTATATGTGCCTCTCCCAGGCATCATATGTAAGAGGAGTACCTGTCCGATGCCAGCATGGGTTCACGGCAAGAATTACATTTTTTAAAACCCAGTGAAGCCAGCATTGTGTGAGGAAGATGACCGTGTTCCCCTCAAGTTCAAGAATTCTTCCTTTATGTTGTGTTCTTTTTTTTTTTTTTTTTTTTTATAAACGGAGATCTAATAACTAACTATGAGAGTAACTATAACAAAAACTAACAGGAACAAACTATAATTTTTTTATTCTGACTAAACAGGCTGAGGAGAGGAGCTCACTCTGTCTGCGACCGAGGACGGCAACGAAGGAACTGGCGGGAGCCGGACTGCATGCATGAATAAAATGGTGCGAGATGCTAATTGCGCATGCGCAGTCTGACTGACTACTGCTCTTCAAATCTCCCATCTGTGGCACTGGGATGAGCCAGACCCCTACAGAAGAGCACCCATGGGGACATCACTCGAAGAAGAATCTATGATTCTATGATTTTATCTTTTTATGTGTCAAGAGTCAATATATAAATAATGACTTTTAGACGAAGAACAGGACTGTCAGTAATATCAATAACTTTTCTTCACCTGAATTTGAAAACAAAAAAAAGCAAACAAGTTAGAGGAAGACAGCTGTTTGACATTCAAAATTGAAAAGTTTTTCTTGAAACTACCAATAAAAAGTTTTTCCCCTACTTGTTCATTACTTCAGTCATAACTGTCAAATATACAGTAGATAGTATATGTACTGTATCAGCATGGCCTTATTCTTAGTCAAAGCTGTTTTCTTTGTTAATAAAAAGAAACACATGTAGAAGTCATTTCTTACTGATTCAATTTGACAGCCATATAAAATCCCATAATTGTTTGTCTCAGCAATTATTTAAAATGAATACTGAAAACTCTCACAATGTTATAAATACACACACACAAATATATCACGAGGAGAAGCAAATAGATATCACATTTATTTAATTCTTCCTCATCCCTTCCCTGCATGTTCTTCAAGGAAAGTAGAGAATCTCAGAAACAGGTTTTCCTACAGGTTTTTCAGTTGGGAAAAAGTAAACTTTCATTTAAAGAAAAAAAGAAAGTTATATACAAGATAGCTTTGTCATCTAAAAATTAATGCATATTTGTTTTCTTGAGTCTGCAAGCCAGAAAAAAATACATCTTTCCTAAATTACAATAGTAGTGTATAGTGAGGCAGCTTGGCCTCCCTCTGACCCAAAACAGGGATGGCTCCCTAAAACCGCTTGGTGGGTGGGACCAGAGTCACCAGCGCCACCCGCAGGAAGGCAGGGTTGGGAATAAATGAGAACAATTTCAGAGCTCGGTTAGCCCAGCCACAAAATACTTCAGATGCTTGGCCTAAGCTCTACAGGAGAAAGGCCCAACTGCCCATCCTAGAAGGGAGAACTGGCCTGGGCTGCCCAGGCCACTGCTAGGCCTAGAAGACTGCATTGGGCCACCTGAGGTGCTACTAGGCCCAGGTGGTCCTTGGGGAAACTAAAGCAGCAGCTGCAGGCCTTTACATGAGAAGTCTGTCTGATGGTCATAGTGGGACGCTGCTTCTGCTGCAGCCAGTATGGGCTCTTGCAACGGGACTGCACAGACACAGAATGCAACTTTGGGCAAGTCTGTGTTTGGGAATCTTGTGACCACCCATGGTCTCCCCTTAAGCTGACCACATTGGTCATGATCGGGCCCCAGCACTGGATCGCTCATCAATTCTGGGTGTGGATAGACCCTCGTCCAACAGCACGTTTTTCCCAGGAGACTTGGTGGATGGCGGAGACAAAAACACGGAGACCCCAGGACAGACAGAAGAGGTACTGGAGGGGCTGAGAAGGGCAGAGTTTTCAGTTCAGATCCAGCTGCCGCCATTGCCTCAAGGGGAACCCGGATCCTCAATACTGTATCCCAGTGCTGACTTTGGCCGGGACCAATGGGAGTACTCCATGATAGTTTGCGCCTCTGAACAAGTGGCACAGGTCAACAGCGTGTAGAAGGACTCCCAGCAAGCAATACAGCCCCACTATGAATTGGTCTCGGGTTGCAGTAGTAGATGACAGTTTCGGGTCAGGGTTCATACTTGGGTCACTTATATCACCTCAGCAAAGACCCTCTGACCCAGGAGGAGCAGTCTCAGCTCGTGGTGCCACGTCAGCACCAGAGGGTGGCTCTCCAATTAGTGCAGGTCATCCGCTGACAGCAACCGTTGAATGTATACGCTGATCAGTCATCATGACCACTTGGACAATGCTATATTGCCAAAATGAGACATTCAAAGGGTATAAAAGCAGTATTAACCGGAAGTGTCCAGCAACTGAGAGATGGACATGTAAATATGAAAACTATCTACAAACCAATGGAGTAATGGGCAGCCTGTGGGCTGCTGGAGGCTGGGAGGAAAAGGGGGCTCAGAGCCTGCAGCTGGTGGGGCTGTGAAGCTAGTAGGGCCACTGGAGTCTGTGTGGTGGCTCCCCCAGTCCACTCCTGCACCATATTTCCCAACCAGAGTCTGCCCCTTCACCCGCACCTGTTTTGTCATCATGGATGGTTAGCTGGTGCTCCACAGAAAGGTCTACATTGAGCAGGGTGGGCCTTGGCCAAAAATGTTTGACAACCACCACTTTAAGCTCAAGTCTACTCTTAAAACTGCATAAATGCAGCTCTGCCACTGTACCAATTTAATGAAGACAATCTACATCGGTGGGCGAGAGCTCTCTTGGTTAGCACAATTAATCCTCCCAGCAGGGTAGTTACCTCCCAGAGAGGCAGTAGCTATGTTGGTGGGACACTTTTTCCAGCTGACATAGTGCTGCCTACGTTAGGAGTTGAGTCAGTATAACGATGTCACTCAGGGGGTGAGTTTTTCAAACCTCTGAGTAACTATATATTGGGTCTGATCTACAGACCTATATGGATAAGTTTCCTAGACCAAAAGAAGTCCTCTGTGTAAATTCAAAATCCTGTCTCTCTCTCTCAATATAAATTAGTCCAATAAAAGATATTACCGCAGTCACATTCCCCCTCTAAAAATTACTGCAGAATTTTTAATTTCTCCAAACAGTTACACAAAAAGGAGAAAAAAAAAAGGAGCCAATAATATAGGCTCCCAAATCAATGGATCATTCAACTGCACATCCAGTAATGTGATTGATGCCATCAAATGCCAGCAATGCCCCACTGCTATGTATATTGGACAGACTGGACAGTCCCTACAAGAAATAATCAATGGACATAAATCAGATATACATAAAGAGAACATACACAAACCTGTTGGACAGCACTTCAATCTACCTAATCACTCTTTTAAAAAAATCTCCAGGTGGACATTTTGTCACAAACTCACTCTACCAACCAGATACACAGAAAAGTGTTGGAATTACAGTTCATCTGTAAGTTCAATTCTCATGCTAATTGACTCAATCGTGATGAGGGGAGGCTGGGCCATTACCAACCTAACAATCAATGAAGGTGCAAACAACAGTTTGTGTAGATTCCTGTGTCAGTAACGCCCCATCTATTGATTTTGATCCTTATCTACTTCATTTTAACTGGCCCATCTTCAGTTAAAGATGACCCTTCGGCCTTCCTGTTTTTTCCTTTGATTTTTTCATAACCTCTGCTACTTGTTTCCTGCCTCTCCCTCCTTTTTTTTCTTCCCTCTTCTCCCCTATTTATTTTGGGTCTGCACATCCTAAACTAAAAACTCCGGTCATCTGAAAAAGTGGGATGTGCCCACAAAAGCTCATGATACCATCTACATGTTTTGTTAGGCTATAAAGTGCTACCAGACCAGTTTTTGTTTTTTTAAAAATATACTGTTTCTCAATAATTTAATCCCATAAAGTTTCAGCAATAAAGAAGAATGGTTAGGTACCATTTGTAACTGTTGCTTTTGGAGATGTGTTTCTCATGTCCTTTCCAATATGTATGCACACGCTGTGTGCACAGAAGGTTTTCCCTTGCAGTTTCTGTCTGGTTGATTGTGGCACCTCCTGTGGTGACACCTCTCGTGTCATATCTCTCACTCATATTTTATTTATAGATATATCTATACAGATATAGATATCCCTGCAGACCCAACTTTGCCAAATCAACTTCTACTCGGCTCCTTCTTGCCAGGACAGTCCAACAAGGGAAAGGCAGGAGGGTCTGGAATAGACCCATCTCAAGGAAAACAGTTACAAAAGGTAAGTAACCATTCTTTATTCTTTGAGTGATTGCTCATGTGCATTCTAATATGTGACTTACCAGCAGTTTGTACACAGAAGGGATTGGACCTCAACTTGTTGCTGAGTGCAGGATAACTCTGCTGAACACAGCTTCATTCCATGCCTGCTGGGTAATGGTGTAAAGAGCCATGAAAGTGTGTGCACAGACGACCACATTACCACCCTACAGAGATGTCCCAAATAGAGACTTGTGCCAGAAAAGCCACCAAAGAGGCTTGCACCCTGCTGGAATGCACTGGAATAGGTGGAGCTGACACCTTGGTTAGCAAAGCTTGATACATACATCCAGGACGATAGGCGCTGTGATGTAATCAGGAGGCCCTTGATACATTCCTCAAAAGAAGTGAAGAGTGGGTCAACTTGAGGAATGGTTTGGTACTCTTGATATAAAAGGGAAGGGCAGGTCTTAAATCCAGGAAGTATAGTGCCCCTGTCCCTGTCTGTGGCTGTGGCATGGGGTTTTGTGAAGAAAACAGGGAAAAAGATGTCCTGATTGACGTGAAAGGGTGAAACCACATTTGTCAGACAGGTGGGGTTGTGGCACAGCTGCACTTTATCGAAAACAGTGTATGAGTGCTCAGAGGTAAGGGCCTGCAACTCCGACACCCTTCAGGCAGAAGTAATAGCTACCAGGAAGGCCACTTTATACGAGAGGTAGGCTGGAGAGCAGGTAGCCAGGGGCTCAAATGGGGGAGCCATGATCAAGAGAGGATCAAATTCAGGTTCCAAGGTGGCAACTTTTTTTCTCACTTGAGGGTAGAGCTGGTCCAGCCGTTTAAGGAACAATCCGCCACTGGGTCCCCACATAGGGACTGTACCTGGATGGAAGACTGAAATTGGTGCCAAATAGATCTTAATGGACAATACTGCCAGACCCTGGCGTTTCAGGTGAAGGAGGTAGTCCAAAAGTAGGGGCCAATGGCATGCTCAATAGTTGTCCCTATTGAGACACCAAAGAGAGCACCTCTTCCATTTAGAGAGGTAAGTGGCCCAAGTAGAGAGCTTACAGATGCCCATTAAGACCTCCCTAACCAAGTCTGAACACTGGAGCCTGAGCTGGTTTAGCCATGGAGATTCCACACTGAGATGGAGCAACTCCAGGTTTGGGTACTGCAGCTGGCCATAATCACGTGTTATGAAGTTGGGGAAGAGAGGGAGTGTCATCATCCTGGTCACCTATTGGGGCCATGATGGTTGTATGAGTAAAACTGCTGCTCTGTTCTGCTGTATTTTGAGGAGGACCCTGGTTATTAATGTGAATGAGGGAAACACATACCTGCTTACCCTGTCCATGACAGGTGTAAAACATCTAATATGGACATCAGGTTGTGGGCATTTTGTGTTGAGGCAGGTCACCATCAGATCCACCTGGGGATGACCCCACTCGTGAAAAATAGTGAGGGCCTTGTCTACCCTTAGGGCTCACTTATAAGATTGAAAAGACTAGTTGATACGGTTTGCAAGGCTGTTCAATGTACAAGGGAGGTATGAGGCTTGCAGCTGAATGTTGTGATGAAAGCAAAGGTCCCACAAGAGGATAGCTTCCTGGCAAAGGGGAGATGAGCAAGCACCATCCTGTCGTCTGATCTAGAATGTGACTGCAATGTTGTCTGTCAGGACCATAACATATTTGTCCCAGAGGTAAGACTAAAACACCCACTAAGCGAGACACCTCTCTGAGCTCCCTGACATCGATGTGCAATGCCAGTGCCGTGCATGACTACAGGCCTTGTGTTCAACGATTGTTCAGGTGCGCTCCCAAACCTGTGTTCAAGGCATCCATTACCAAAGTAATCTCCAGCTGCAGGCTGGTGAAGAGGACCCCTGTGCATATCACATCCACGGTATAATTGTTGGCACTACCAGTTGAGGGAATGCAGGACTGTTAGCAGAGGAGTGACCACGTGGTCTGAAGAGTCTCGGGAAGGCTTGAACACCAATGCCAGCCATGTTTAGAGTGGTGTAAATGAGTATGATGGAGGACATGGGTGCAGAAGATCATGTGTCCAATAAGCCTCATGAAGCTGCACACAGTAGCAGTCAGGCTTTGTTGAAGTCCATTGATAATGCTGGATATGACCTGAAATCAGGCCTCCAGAGCAAGGAGCAACCTCACCTCCTGGATAAGGAGAGCGACACTGAAGTGGCGGGAGGAGTGTGTGTGGAAGGAAGGGTAGAGAGCTAGACAGAATATGCTCAGGACCACCAGGTCAAGACCCAGCAGTCTGGGGTAATTTGGGTTCAGGGATGGTAGAAGTGGGACAGATGTTTCACAAATGGCAGGAAAAGATCCATGGATGCGAGGGCTTCATCCTCAGGAGCACCCTCAAAATTGCAGCTTAGGACCTGGTGGCTGCTTAGAGGCATCCTGCCTCAGAACACATGAGAATCAAAGACAGCTCTATATATTATTGTCTCTACTTCTATGAGTCCTATGGTCCTGCCTGGGAGGGCCAGAGTAAAAGCAGAAAAGCAGGTGAAGTTTAAACTGGTGCCACTGAGGGGCCGGTGTATGGATGCCCAGAGACTTCAGGATGATTCTAGAGTCCGTAAGACTATCGAGGTGAGTCCCTCTTCTCAGTGAATAGGCCCACCCCATTGAATGACAGGTCCTGAATGGTACACTCTATCTCCACTGGTAAACAAGACAACTACAGCCATGAGCTACAGCATATAGTAATAGCTGTGACCATAGTATGTGTAACTGAGTCAGCAGAGTCCAGGGTTGCCTGGTGACCGTACAGCCTTCCTGCAGAACCATCACAAACTCCTGTCTGACTTATGACAGGAGAAGTTCCTGGAATTTGGAAAGCATGTACCAGGAGTTGAATATATAACAACTGAGGTTCAAGACCCGCAACTGAAACATCCAGTCAAATAAACCTTGCACCGAAACAGGTTCAGCATTTGAGCAACCTTATCTCTCAGGGCAGGTCTGGGCTGACCTTAATGCTTATGGTGGTTCACAGCATACACCACACCAATGACCCCAGCTGGGGGTCAATATAGACACTCCCTCTACAGCACAAAGTAGTGCCTCTCAACCCCTTTGGCTATGGTCACATTCAATTCTGGGGTCTAGCAGAGCACCATGGTGGTGATCTGGATACATTTAATGAGAGGCACAGCCACCTATGCTGGATCCTCTGGAGAAAGAATATCCACGATCGGGTCAGACTCACTGACGACCTCCTCAGCAGGAGGCTGAGGTCCTGAGCCACACATCTGAGCAGATCCTGGTAAGCCTAAGAATCCACAGAAGGAGGGAAAAGGGCGGTACCTGCCACTGCTTCATCTGGCGATGACAAGGATGAGACCACCATGGGAAAAGGATTGTCTTGGCCCACCAGGTCCCTCTTAATTTCCCCTTCAGGTTGAGGGACAGAGAGAGTTGTTTGCAGTGGGACCACTAAAGGTACATTTCCCCTCTTGTCTCACAAGGTCCTCCGTGGGAGAAGATCTGTAGCCACCAAAGAGGCAGAGGGTGGCACTTGGGCTTAAGGTGCCACTAAGGCAGCACTGGAAGGTCGTTGGCCTTGGAGGTAAGCCCACAGGGTCCAAAATGGCAACTGAATAAGTGCCTGCCATTGAGGAGGCCAGGACTGTTCTGGTGCCACAAAAGCCTCTGGATACTGATGCCATGAGCAGGAACAGGACCAAGAGCTCCAGGCACGAGGAATTCAGCCCTCTAATTCTGACACGTACTTCAACACTAACCAGAGAGGAATTGAACCAGACAGTGCCAGTGATCAGTAATGAGGAGAATGTCTGTGGAGATTCAAGACAGTGGCAGTGATGAACACATCCTTGGTGCTGGGGTTAGTGGTGGAGGCACAGGGGTGCCAGAAGCAGTGCCATGGGTGTAGGTCCAGGTACCAAATGGAACACATGTGGCAGGGCTGAGAAGCATTTGCAAAGCAGTGCCATCACATCATTGTGGTCAGTGCTGCTAGTGCCAAAAAGTCAGGGCAAGCGTTTCTCGAATTGAGCCAGTGCCCTGAGTTCAATGAGGTTTCATGTGGCCTCAAATAAGTCCGGTGTGAAGGGAAGATCTAAGTCCTCTTCCACCACCACTAGCACGGGAGACACTACTAACACTGGACATGACAGACCTGCCCTCAGGCCCAGAGTCGATGGTGCCAGGATCAAGGGACTCAGTCTGGGCAGAGTACAGGATGACTCTGAGGCCTCACTAGACCTCCTGAAGGGGGAATGACCCTAGTGTGTCCGCTTCTTTTTCCATGGCACAGTAGAATGGGACCAATGCTGGGAAGGTGAACCTATCTCTGCTAGTGAGCCCTGTGCTCTTCTGGACACAGTGCTGAAGCCTCCTGCCCAGAGGCTGACTCCATGAGCAGTTTAAGCAGTTAGCTCCTCTCTCTTTTAACCCACGGCTTAAATCCCTTGCAAATACAGGTTGAACCTCTCTATCCTGCACTTTCCGCTCTGGCAATATCCGTGGTCCTGCTTGATTTTACTTAGCTGGATGTCCACTTATTATGGGTCCTGCGGTCCCATAAAGTTTGCTTACTATCACCAGTCCTGGCCCTCAGTGTTCTGTGCTGTTATTTAGCTCTAATTTACCCCTATATGTCTTCTAAGAGTCCAATAAGCAGTGAAAGTGTTGGTAATGCTGCTAGACAATACTGACCTCTGATGGTTCGACAAATTCTCTGGTTCAGCACCGGTCATAATTCAAGGGTGCTGCATTAGAGAGGTTCAGCCTGTGTTACACTTATCTTGCAAATGGCCTTTTTCCCCAAACACTTTAGGCAGACAGTGTGCGGATTATCTCTGGGCAGATACTTGCCGCACTTTGCACACAGTTTGAATCCCTGGGGCCATTGCATGTCGCAGGAGCACGAACAGCAGGAGGGGGAACCCCCCCAAAACTAACTACTACTAATGATAACACATCATTTACGATGCCAGAAATGTTTTACCACAGGGGATGCCATAGCCGACCTCAGAGAAAATCTTCTGCGGCCGTGCATGCAACGTGTCCAATATTTGTGTGTAACCCACACATCGTGTGTGGTTCACTGTCCCATGTAGTGGCACTTAGACCACATATAGCAACAAACAAGAACAAGAGACCTCTACAGCCCGGACTAAGAGCCAGATGGCTTTTAGCTCAAGTGGTACAGACTCCTATACTAAGCTCCAGAGATCCTAAGTTCAAATCTGTTGCTCTAAGTAGTCCAAGTGCCATACATGGGACAGTGAACCACTCTAGGTATGTGGGTTACATACTTCCCCTAGAGGAGGAAGCACGTCCCCAAGCTTCAGAGGCCCAGTTGAGATCCTGGACAAGCCCTCACTTGTAACCGCCACCAGGAAAATTTTAATCTGGGACATCTGGAGATTAGTGTAGGAGCCTCTACCGTTTGAGCTAAAAGCCAGCTGGCTCTCAGCCCACGCTGTAGAGGTCTCTTGTTTTTAATCCGTTGCTGTTAGCGGTCTAAGTGCCACTACATGGGACAGTGAACCACACTAAGTGTGTGGGTTACATGTACACGTGAGCAGTCACTCTGAGAAGACGTTATATTTCACTGACATGCATACAAACCTATCTCATCTAATTTCATTACTCCCTGATTAAATTACTTCAAGACACATACAGATATTTTGAAAATTTACAACCTGATCATTAATGATTTAGAATGGAACCACTAATCCTTTATGTTTTTCTGAATAGCATGTAGGATTGTCATCTGTTTAAGCAACTAGAACAGTCAGCGATTTTCTGCACACAAACAAATTTTAATTATTTGATATGGTGTTAAGCTTTGAATGGCTTTTATAAAACCAGTAACTATGCAGGCTTGATGGAACGCTGTGAAGTCAAAATCAGTTTTTTTATATAAGTGAGCAAATGACATATCTCTGGCTGAATTACATTTCCATAATTAATAGTCAAGTGCAACTCAGCTGCTAAGCAACTTCAGTTAATTCTTTTTAAATAGCACTCATAGTGCATGTATAAAAATAATATATTCTCCAAACCTAAGGTCTACAGACTCTTTTGTGAAATACATGCCTTTAAGAACACACAGCCTCAACAATAAAAATTACATCCTGGAGAACAAATAGATACTTGTGCAGAAATACCTATCAAATTTAGCCTACCATCAAGCAGGTATTTGGTATTTGGACGTACTGAAGTCAGTGCCAAATCTTCAACTGATTTCAACTGGTTCAGAATACAGCTGGTCCCCGAGTTATGAATGTGTTACAGACCAAACACTTGGCCATAACGAGAAGTGTTCGTAACTCGGATCCGATTGAGTTACATGGCAACCGCACTGTTCGTAAGCGCGGGTCGCGTTCGTAACTTGGGGACCGCATTTACGACTGCTTTGGTCGTAAGTGGAGGTGGTCGTAAGTCAGAGACTGGCTGTACCACTCTCTCTCTTTAACTAGGAAATAGTCCATTAATAAGAAGCATTGCCTGCAGTTTGTTTCTTTGCCTCCTTAAGTAAGTGTTTATTTATTTAAACACAATCAGGGTGTAAGAAAATGGAAATTCTTGAAGTCAGTCAAAGCTTGTTCAAACATTTTGAATAGTAAGAATTTTGATCTCTCAACTGCTTTAGTTATTTTACTATTAGAACATTAATCATGTTAAAAGCAGAAGACTTTATTAAGACTCACCAAGAAGGGCAGACATATTCTGAAAGATTCGCAGCAGCTCAGGAGTAACACATGGGCTATTCTCCAATGTCACTAACCTAATAGTAGATTAAATAGTAGATTATATTTAATTCCCTGTTTTGCATAATAAACATATTAAGAGAAACTGTTTTGACAGGTATAAAAATAGTCATATCCTGGTAACACAAAATCTCTCCAAATGAAGAATACCCTAATTATCTGAAATGCTTATCTTTCAAAATAGTATTTCTCACATTGCTGGTCTGTGGAACATTTGCTGGTTCTGGTGGTTCAAAAATGAGGAAAAAAGGAAACACTATTAGGCCTCTCTCTTTATTTTTAAATGATGGCTGTTTGAAGTTGCTCAGAGATTTGGAATGTTCAAAGTAACCACAAAGAATTAATGGGCAGGTCAGGTGGATAAAAATCACATGCTATGTGCATCAGGACAACATAGTAAGTAGACTTCCAAGAATTTTCAAACAGTTACCAGTTAAAGAAATCCATGCAACAGAAATGTCTCTTTTCCCCCTCAAAATATCATTGTTCTGGGGTGTAATATCTTATATTGGTGACAATCAGGTGGTAACAAACTACATTCATCATTCCATATTCCAATTTTTAATTCCTATGGATGAAAAAGCAATGACATTTCTAATTATGTTTATAAGCAAAGCACATGATTGAAAAAAACACTACAGGCTCAGATAGTAAAACCTTCTGCATTATTTTCAACACCATTACTGCTATAAAGTATCCAGGACCCATGAACTGGTAAATTTAAAGTGCATTATGGCACTGACTTAGAAACAGCATCAAGCATCCTATGTTTCAGGATTACCAGTACTCCCCAAAAAAATGTTTAAAAAGCTTACTGTTTGTTATAAGTAAAGAGAGCTTATTTTAGAGACTTGCATATGTGGTTTGTAATTAGGATGCCAATTTTCTGCCATAGGAACCTTGCAGAGGAGGACATTAATTCAGCTTGAATCAGTATTTTCTATAATTTTCTCTCTCTCTAATATTATGAGCAATTTGATCCTCCCAGTAAAATCTGTGCCTGAATGGTTTTGTGTTTTTTTTAAACTAGTTTGTTCAACAAACAGCAGCAGTTTTTAAATATTATTTGCCTGTATTTCACCCCTTAAAACATAGCAACTCCTCCACTAGTCAAAGTAGCAAGGATCCACAATTTGCTCTGCTAGCCCCATGATCAAGTTAGTGTGCATATTACATATATGTTTCTAGGCAAATTTGTTTTAGTAGTGGTAATAAAAATGTTAATGTGCACTGTTCTCTTCTTTTGAGGAAAATAAGAGAAAATAAAAAATATCATCTTGCTGAGCAAGGTTCTTCCACTTACCATAATTCCAAACCATCTTCCAGGAGATAAACATGTGGAGGCTGGGAAACATCTGTACTTAGCTGAATAATTGGAAGTAGAAAAGGGTAGAGGTTCTTGCTGTCTGCTCCTAATCCCTAAATGAAGAATAAAAAAATTATATATTTTTTAAATCTGACTTGAGAGAGAAAATTCAAGGTATTTGTTTTTTAGGCCACAACTACCACTTTTTTTTCTACCACTAGTCATTACACCAATCAGGACAGTTCCATTTCACATTTACAATAAGAAATGGAACACCACAACTGTACATCTAGCATACTGACACTAAAAATTAAACCATAAACCTAACACAAAACAGTCACTAAGTTTCTATGCTACATAACAAAAGCTCCTATATATTGCTGGAACACGTATATAAACCCACACTTTTAAAAATATTTTGGGTGATACAACAGCAAACTGATTTAGACTTTCATTACTTAGGGAAAACTGACTGAGGTTGACCTTATACCCATTCAGGTTTATCTTTAAATCCACTGGGAAATTAGAAGCAGCAATATTTGAGAATGGACTGTTTTCTTCTCTTAGAGGTAAACATGTGAGATGATAAAAAAATAATGAATTGGTGAGAGAAAGAGGTTGAGGTTTCACAACACCTCGAATGTAAGTCCTAACACTCAATATCCCTCTAAAGTCATGTGAGCCAGGAACCCCACGATCACTTTTAGAGGATAGGACCTAAGATAGACCCTGACGCTTGCCAAAGCACTATTAGCAGAAAAAAAGATCTCAAATTATATGACTAATGATATACACACTATTATATACATCAGGTACATATAAATATTATATCACTCCTAACCCTCTTCAATTACCTCTTCAAATATTTTGAGAGCAGTAAAATTATAAAAAGTTTGCAAACTGATTATAAACAGTATAAACATTTTTTAAAACATTTCAATATCAATGTCAATCATGGTTACTCTAGAAAAGGTTTAGAACAGCACAGATGGAGCCTATAAATACTTAACGGAAAAAAGGGGATAAAAATGTTAAAGTGGGGAAAGCTGTCAAAATTTACTTGGATTTTATCACACCTTAAAAGTTTTGAAATGTTCTTGGAACAGGAAGAATATATGTTCTTCTAACAAGAATTCACATTTATAGTGACAGTGATTTTTCTAAATAAATAATATAAAGAATGACCTCTACCTGCGGTTATGAGGCATAGAAAGCACATCACACAATCTAACACATCTTCAAAATCAATTTAATCTAATCTGGGATTAACATTCCCTAATTATAAACATGGTTGCAAAAAAAGCAAACATGATTCTGGGATGCATTAACAGGAGTGTTGTGAGCAAGACACAAGAAGTCATTGTTCCACTCTACTCTGCACTGATTAGACCCCAGTTGCAGTACTGTGTTAAGTTCTGGGCACCACATTTCAAGAAAGATGGGGAGAAATTGGAGAAGGTCCAGAGAAGAGCAACAAAAATGATTCAAGCCTAGAAAACATGAGGGAAGACTGAAAGACTTGGACTTGTTTAGTTAAGAAAAGAGAAGATGGGGCAGAGGCATGATAGCAATTTTCAAGTATCTAAAAGTGTTACAAGGAGGAGAGAGAAAAATTGTTCTCCTTGGCCTCTGAGGATAGGACAAGAATCAATGAGCTTAAATTGCAGCAAGGGAGGTTTAGCTTGGACATTAGGAAAAACCTTCTAACTATCAGGGTGGTTAAACACTAGAATAAATTGCCTAGGGAGGTTGTGGAGATATTTAAGAACAGGTTGGATAGACATTTATCAGGGACAGTGCTTGGTCCTGCCGTGAAGGCAGAGAACCTAACTGGATGACCTCTCGAGGTTCCTTTCAGTTCTAGGATTCTATGAATCCATGATCTAACATGTAGCCATTGAGCTAGGAAGTATATCAAAAATAATGTATGCTTGGTAGGATGTGGGAACGCAAATTTTGTTAGAACCATATTAATGTTATAAACAAAGCAGTAATATGCCCTGTCGTTATAGTTTCAATATAACCAATCATACACTGCCATAATTAAAACATGAGGACAAGGGGGAAAAAAGCTTTTCTGGGTTGTTAGAACAGTTGATCTCTCTCTATAAGCCACGTTTTTCAATGTAGGTAGTGAGGCTATATTAACACAAAACCCAATTTCATCTTGGCCATATCAGTACAACATAGCTCAAGTAAAGGAAGTTTAATTTACAAACGATACATTAGCACATTTAAAGTGCAATCTTTCTAGTTTGATGGAACTGGAATTATAGGTACTATAGGCATGCAAGATTGCCCCAGCTGTTCAAAAATCTCAGACTTGATAATGGGAAGGGTAGTTAATAATAGATTATCAGAACATGAATAACATTGCCAGTGCATGTTGTGAAGACCAGGACTTTAACAGGGTTCCAAAAAGAACTAGATAAATTCATGGAGAATGGGTTCACCAATGGCAACTAGTCAGGATGCGCAGGAATGGTGGTCATAGCTTTTGTCAGAGGCTGGAAATGGCGACATGAGAGAAAACACTTGATTACCTGTTTCTGTTCACTCCCTCTGGGACATCTGGCATTGGCCACTGTCAGAAGACAGGATACTGGGCTCGATAGACTTTGGGATTTTTATGGCTTAGTGATATGGTATTCAACATATGTTAGCATTTTTAAGAAATTGGGGTCTATTAATGTTGCTGCCGCTCATTTGTTTAAGTGTGTCTGTCTGCGTGTCTTTGTTTTGTACTGCCACTTTTCTCAAAGCACTTGCCATAGTCTTACCATGATGGCATACAACTTATTAGTCAAACAAGAAAAAAAAGTAATTTGTCGTCTGGTGTCTGAGCCTTTAGGGTGGCATCTGCTTCACATTTTCTAGCTTTCCTCTGCAACAGTGAGAGCTATAAATACATTTCTTTTAAAGGTGAAAGCAGACATGATGCAAACTTTTGTTTCCAGTGAGGCTTTAAGGAAAGCAATGCAAGTCTTATAATAAAAATCACAAAATGTGGCAACACTGGAGTGGGGAAATGGACAACTCACCATACTGATTCAAAACTATTGTTTGCCAGGGCTGGTTGAGAATTTCTGAAGGAAAACTGAGTCTTTGACAAAACAAACCTTTTTTATGAAAAATGTTTACTTTCCTCAAATACATATATATTTTTTTTACAAATAGGATTTTCCCCCACTGAAATTTTCAGCATTTTTCCCAGCTCTACTTGTTATCCAGGAACAAACTAAAGTAAAAATCTTTTGTATGTTACTCTCTGCTAATTTCCCCTTACCTCCATTTTTTAAAACTATAGGAATGAGTTTTAGGCAGCATGGAATACGATACAGATCCTACTGATGATGAAGGAACATCCCAGAGAAAAGAAAGCACCACAATATCACAGCAAAGATGTAGGAAACAATAAATCAAAGTCCCTTATTATATTATAGAGAGATGGTGGCTGCCAGAGTTGAAGCTGGGGCTGTGGTGTGGCTGGGCCAGGGCCGCAGTGCATGGTGACTGCAAGGTGAATCTTATAATATTCACCTTGCAGTCATCATGCACTGCGGCCCTGGCCCAGCCACACCACAGCGCCCCAGCTTCAACTCTGGCAGCCACCATCTCTCTAGCCATTGCAAAGTATTATTAACTGTTCATTTGTGGCGGGTCAGGTTCTGCCAACCTTGAGAACAGCAGCAGTTGATCTTTGCCAAAGAAACCATTCCTGCTATTATTACCAGTGCAGCACAGGTCTGTAAGAAAAACAGCTTATTGTTCAAACTTTGCAGGTAGGTGTGTGGGGGGCGGGAGGGAGATGATGTCTTTTAACCTTATCTGTAACTGACGGCATGATACAGTATGTGGTACTTAGGGTCAGGCATAATAATAAGGATGTTGGGTGGAAATTCTGATTTAACAGCTGTTTTTATTCTTTGTGTCTAGGAAAGGGCTGTTTTAGTATTCTTTCTTCGATGACATTTAAATATACTAGAAGGCTGCACCCACTACTCGCTATGCTCGCCAACCCCTCTCTTGCAGGGGGTAGGCAACCCCAGCTCTCCCCCCAGCCACCGGGCAGGGTCAGGTTACAGCCATGCCGTCCTGGGCCTCTTCTCCCTCTCTCCCACTACACCAGCTCAGGCCTTTTCCTTCCCCACCTCCCCAGTCGCACCAGCCTGGACCCGACCCTTTCTCTCTCCTTCCCTACAACCCCTCCCCCCCATAGCCACAGTCTAATCCTAGCCCCCCCTCTCTTGGGTGAGGTCACACCAGCTCTGGCTCTGCAGCTGAAAAAGGCCAGGCTGGGCATTTCAGGCCGGGCTTGGCCTTGGTCCTGGTGGCCAGGGAAGGCCAGGCAGTGGCATGCCAAGCCAGGCCTGGCCCTGACCCTGGCAGCTGGGGAAGGCTGGGCCTCAGTGCACCAGGCCAAACCAGCCATGGCCCTGCTCTCAGCAGCCAGGGAAAGCCAGGCTACTGCTAGGCCCGGGTCAGCTTCCTGTAAGTAGCCCTGTTTCAAAGCAATTTGCCCTGATTTGACCATCCTGGTGAAGCCCCCAGAAACCATCATATTACAGCCCAATAGTCAGGGAGGGGGATTAGAAGTACAGATAAGGAAAAAGAGGCTTAAAACCCTCATTAATATGAATAAGGAGTTAGGCAAGGTCAGATCAATAATATAAAAAGAGATTTCCAGGTTTGGTAAAAGTAGGAAGACCCCAAGGGGAGACATACATGAAGCTCCAGCAGGAAGCACCCCTATACTGATGATCACCTACTGAGAAATCCATTAGACCCTAGAAGAGGGGCTTCTCAACCTTTTTTTCCTTTTTGAGCCCCTCCTAAACATGCTGTAAAAACTGCACGGCCCATCTGTGCCACAACTAGTTTTCTGCATTTAAGATTCAGGGCTAATATTAGGGGGTAGTAAGCAGGCCAACTGCCTTGGGTCCTATGCTACAAGGGTCCTCATGAAGCTGTATTGCTCAGGCTTTGGCTTCAGTCCCAGGGGGGACAGCCCCAGGCTTCTGTCTCAGTAGAGCTTCAGCAAGTCTACCACTGGCTCTGCTTAGCAGCCCCATAGCGTCTTGGACCTATGGTTGAGAACCACTGCCCTAATACCTTTGAGGATGCGAATGTGACTACATTCTTAATCATTGTGTAGGTTTTGTATGATTTATATATGCATGGGTAATTGTAACTTTATTTAATGCTTTAACAAAATGTGTAGTGATTAGACTTTGTACTTGTGATTGTGGTCGCTATCTTTGTGTATTCCTGGAATTACCAAATTTCAGAAAAACATCAGAGATGATTTTCACTATCTTGAGTCTAAAACTATAACAGGAACTAAACCCACTGTAGTTTAATGTAAACCCTATAAATTAAATTTAAATTTAAAAAGCTACATAAGAATGCAGTGAAGACAAAACTACAACATCATGCCAAGACACGTATTTGACCCATACTCGTTACATTTGTAAAATTACATAACATACATTCTCCTCACATGTGATGGGGCATTCCCTATGTTTTATGATAACATGCTTATGATGAATTGCATAACTGGAAAATGCTTTATGAAAAACAGTTCTTGCAAGGAATCCTTAGAAAGCTTGTAATCTACTGAATGCGCATATTCTATTTGTATGCATGTATCATTCCTATATTTAAAGTCAGAAATATGAAGTATAAACCTGTTTTACTAATCTAGACATGCTAAATGAGGGTACTTCAGAAACTTGATTGCTCATTGATAAAGATAATGTTTTATAAATGGGTTTGTTTATCCTATGAACCAGTCAGTAGGAAAGGCTCAGAGTCCCCTTCAAGGACACGTGATCATGCCACCGGATCCTGGAATCCATCTTGAATTTTGTGCTTTTCCACAGAGATGTGGAGGAATTGAACAAAGGTTTCCCATCTTAGGGAAATTCTATATAAGGCCAGAGAAGTAAACAATGAAAGTAAATCAATGCTGAAAGAGACAAGAGGGTCTGGCTCAGCAAGACAGAGTGGTGGGGCACCACAAAAGGTAGGTAGGCAGGCTCACTGACATTTCAGTATATCAAGTGATAGACTCAAGGGGATTTCTGTGACCCAACCCATCACATTTACATTATCTATTCTCTTTTAATTTCAAGATATATGAAATATGTATAATACAACTATTAATATTCTAAACTACAAAACCAAGTAGTTGCCTTAGAAAAGCTGAGCAAGGCAAATGTAATTTTTTTTGATTATATTTGCTTTTTAAAAGACAGTTATAAAATTGTGAAGTTATTTCCTGAAAAAGATGCTTTATAAAATGTAACAACCTCTTAAATATAATGTACCGAAGAGCTCTCATTTATATTCTTCTATATGAAAGACAAATAATTATTCACTTTATATGTTCTATCTGGTGAAAAAAAATCTTAAAATGAAATCCTGGCTTAGCTGAAGTCAATATCAAAATCCCCTTTGATTTCAACTGAGGCCAAGACTGCATCACTTCTAGATTTATTTTCTAATGCAATTAGTTATAATGTCTGTTTTAACCTAGAAGTTTCTAAAACCAGATTAAGAGTAGATGGAAAAAAAACCCCACAGAACAAAAAACAAAAAAAACTCCAAACCTTTATGATGTATATGACAAGTGTCTTTCATTCTCATCCTACTTACAGAATATATGACCAAAGAATTTATGTACTTTTCCATACACTATATTTGCATACCCTCCTGACATGATCTCAAGCCTACTCCTGGCCCTTTACTCCTGCATCACTGAGAATTATACTTTTAGAGCTGCTCTCCATCAGCACCACAGTATTTGAAACCTATTATTTTGTTTCACTCTGGACTTGTTGCCTGATTTTGAATTATGTTGAGATATCATTGGAATAACTCTTTTTAGACCCCAGGATCCACTTTGGTTTTGAATTATGCTGTATTTTCGCATTCAGTCCTGTATTTAGTTTTGTTCTTTGTCTGTATGTTGTTAGTTTTGTTTGTTTTTTTAGGAGTTATATATGGAAGAAAAGAAAATGTCAACTCATAACTTTCTTCCTTTATTTCTGATTTCTTTTTCAGTAGGGTTAACTGCTTTGACTTCCTGGGGATATGTGCAGAGCTTTATTTGTTAGGACATCTGGTAAGCAGTCATCTCTTGGAAAGTCTCAGTGGATTCCTCTGAGCAAACTTCTGATGAGATAGAAAACTCGTAAAGCATGTATATTTCTAGAGCAGATGCTTTCTCCTTTGTCTTTCCACAGAATGAACACAAGGAGATGTGCCAAATCTAAAATATCTTTGAATATCAGGAAAGAACCAAAATGTGTCTTTAGATGAAAGAAGTGCTTCATGTAGTAAGCAGCATCTCAACATAAAAATAACAGATGCTTCTGCAAGAGGGAGGAAGGACTTCTCTGTTTAAAGACCCTGAACAAAGAAAACAAGTCAAAGCTGCTACACAAAAATAATATATTAAAAAATCACAGCCTTAATATTTTCTCTTTATACATCTCATAGGAACATAGGGCATTTAGTACCTTTTGTCTGCTTTAAAAAAAAACCTTAATGTGATAGTTGCTAGTGTCAGCCATGTATTTTTAGCAAGTTCCAATAAATGCTCATTAATTTAAAGAGTTACTCTCCTTGGCATCAAAGCACATCGGACATGCAATGACATATGAGGGGTCTCCTGCATCTCCTCACGTGGAATAGCTCTCTGAAAACATTTGCTCAATATGCAGTAGCAGTCAAAAAAAGCTAACAAAGTTAGAAACCATTAGGAATGACATATGATAGGACAGAAAATATTAAAATCCATGGTATACTAAACTAACTCCTTGACTACTGCACACAATTCTGGTCACCTCATGTAAAAAAATTTGTAGAATTGGGGAGAGAGGAATTGAAGAGAAGATCAACAAAAATGATTAGTTGGAATGGAAGAACTTCCATTTGAGGAGAAATTAAAAGTTCTTGGGTCAGTTCAGCTTAGAAAATACAACCAACAGGGGAAATGGGAGACATCTATAAAATCATAAATCATATGGAGAAATTAAATAGGAAAATGTGATTTACCCCTTTGCATAACGTAAGAACCAGTGGTCACCCAATGAAATTAACAGGCAGCAAATATAAAACAATAAACAGAAATATTATTTCATACAAATACATAGTCAATCTTTGGAATGAATTACCAGGGACTGTTAAGAAGGCAAAAAGTATAACTGGGTTAAAAAAGGAATTAGGCAAGTTCATGAAGGATAGGTCCATCAATGGCTATTAACCAAAGTCGGTTAGGGACATAACCCCAAATTCTGGACATCCCTAAATATCCAACTGGTATAAGAGAGCATGGATCACCCAAAACAGCCATATTCTGTTCATTCCCTCAGAAGAATCTGGCACTGACCACTGTCAGTGGAAAGGCACTAAGCCAATGGATCATTGGCCTAACCCCATATGGCTGTTAATCTCAGCAACCCTTCCCAGTAAATCATGAAAACTTTTATAGGCATCCAGATAAGAATACGCCAAACAGATTACTGTCTCCTCTGGAGACAAAGACAATATATCCAACTGGATGTAATGTCCCTACTTGAAGCTGTTCCTCCTCCTCAGACTTCCTCTGCAGGCTGAAGATCATGAGGGGATTCTGACATTGCACTGTTATGTGTTTCTAAGTAGAAGTCTCATTATGAGGTGGTACATGAGGAGGATACCCATTATAAAGAAACCAAGGATTCTGGTATGGCCACACAGGAACATAAAACCGGTAGAAAGCTGGGGCGCAAGGGGAAGAATCCCAGGGAATATGGCTACTCTCATAATTCCTATGAAACTTAAGTTTACAGGAAACGCTAGACTCCCTTTCAAACCTTGAGTTGTGAGTTCAATCCTTGAGGAGGCCATTTAGGGATTTGGGGAAAAAATCTGTCAGGGATGATACTTGGTCCTGCTGTGAAGGCAGGGGACTGGACTCGATGATCTTTCAAGGTCCCTTCCAATTCTAGGAGATAGGCAATCTCCATTCATATCATAATTCTATATTATTACATACTGCAGATGAACATAGAGTACACTTTCTACTATTATATACACAGCTTTTCCTCATTCTCATTAGTATTGTAATATGCCTTTCATTTTCTAAAAGCTGGTCAAAACGTATTTTAAAACAAATCTGTGGTCCAGTTTGGGTTGGTGTAGTGTTGTGTAAATATGTAGTTGTCTGAGGTGCGATTTTCCAAAAGCTATCTTCTTACTTGCCTTTTGGCTTTTGTCAAAAATAAGAATATACCATATTAAACATCAAGGAAAAAAGAGACACTAACAGTACATTTTCATTTATTAAACAAGAAGGAAAGAACGAATGTGCTGAGTACTCCTGAAGAAATTGAATAGGTAAAGATTAACATGTGTGCACAGAACTGAATATCATAAAGTGGGGAGTTCCCAAAAGTGAAAAGTTCTATATTCAGTTTCTCCACAGTAAGAGGAGATGGACGCTGAAAATTGTGGAAATTAATGAAATTTCAAAGATATGGATTGTTAATTATAATTTGGCAAAAGAGAAGAAGATCTGTATAGAAAACTAATGATAGGATAACAAGAAAATCTGTCTTCTCAGACCCAGCACAGAATCTCTTCATTTTCCATTCCTACTTGATTAGATCTTTGTCCGTGCGTTTAGCTTGCTTAACTTATCTCCCTCACGAATGACTACCATCTTCCTCATGGATTAAAACACATATAAAGGAAAATAATTTTGATCTTCGTCTTAGCTTTCAGAGTAAAAGAGCTTGGACCAGGTCTCAAGCCCCAGAACTCTCCATCTTGTGTGCTAATCATGAGGAGTAATTAAAGGGATACTGCCTCAATAGGAAAAGAATATGATGCAAAAGTGGAAGGGATAAGGCCAAGCCCAAGAGCCTTGTAAAAAACACGGAACTATCTCCAGTAATTGCCAGAAGAGACATCTACCCCAAACATCTTGAATTAAGGAAAGAAGAAACAGCCAGAAAAAGTAAATGGTTAAAACCTTTCAGGTATTCTTCATTATTGCATGAATACCTGAAAGGTTTTAACCAATATTCATTAACCAATATTCATCCAATATTTTTCAAAAGGAAGAGTTAATTAAGTAAACAACAAAACTCTATAAAAGCAGCTTTTAATGACCATAACTATATAACCAAAGCTGTTGAGTGTTTGATACTTGCCATGCTTGCCCACATAGTTATAGCATTATGTTTCTAATACACTACTGTAAAGCACTTAAGGATAACTGAAAGGTAAGTAATACTCTATAAAACTATATTCTATATTAAGTTAATCAGAATAAAATATTACACAGAATATACACACATGAGAAAATATCAGAAATATTTTGATACCTTACCTGAATAAGATGAATTAGAGTAGTTAGAATGGCACATCTCAGCATGTTGTGCTCCTCACTTTGTTTCCAAAGGAGGGGTAAATACTGAACCAAACATCCTACATATGGTCGTATCTACAGTCAAGAAATTAAAAATGATAATATTTGTAACAGAGTAAGATATTTTACTTACTCATGAAACTATACAAAAGCTGTTAAATCTTGAAAATGTTCACACATTACCTTTGAGTTGCAAAATCTAGGTTCAGGTGGTTTCGTTACAATATTAAATATATTTTTTAGTTTTGAACTTGCTCTTTTTTTTCCTTAACAAGAATACCCAGCATTGCAGGAGGCATAAGGGACCTGTCAAAAAAGGCTTTCTGTCTCGTCAGATCCCCCTCTAGACTGCCGCTTTTTGCTGGCAAAGTGCTGAGTCGGCAAAACGCGGCAGCCATTTTTATGCAAATTAGGGGTGGGATATTTAAATCCCTGCCTCATTTGCAATGTCGACCTGCTTAATCTGCATCCCTCTGCCGACAGAGGGATGCCATCTAGACATACCCAATAAGTCTAAGAAATTTGCTTAGTGATTTGGTTCTGCCCAAGTAAACACCTAGGGAGGGAGGAAGAGAGGGAGAGGACATGCGAGAGAGACAGACAGACAGAGACAGATAGAAAAGGAAAAGAAAAAGGAGAGAAGGAAAGGGGAAAAGGAAAGAGGAAAAGGAAAAGAAAGAAAACTGGAAGGTGAGTATTATGGTTAGTATCAGAGATGTAAAATCCCATGTAATTAGTTAACCGGTTAAACAATAACTTTAACCAGTTAACTAATTATACAGGGGCAGGCACAGGTTGGGAGTTGGCAGGTTCACGTGACGGGGGGAAGCCAGAAGGGGCATGGAAGAGGCAGTGGGGAGAGGGGGCCTAATGGACCATGGGCTGAGGGCTGCTCGCAGATAATGTGTAAGTAGTTACCCATTTACATCCCAAGTTAATATGAAACACAGAAAAAACCTTAGGTAAAATTTTTGGATGGAACTGGAAAGATGCCATTTTTCTTGAACATAGTCAATGGAGGGTCACCATTACAGCACCAATATCCCCAACCCTTCATGAAGAGGTGATACCCAACAAAAAGTCTGTCTTCAGAAAAATGTAGCAAAGAGCAAAGTTGCTCAAAAGGTTGTTTCATGAGATGGTTAAGAACAAGAGGTACATTTAACTACATCCCTTTTTTGATAAAGGGATGTAAATTAGACCTATTGAAATTGTAAATGAAGCTGGGATTTGAATTTGTCATGCTTCATTTACATAATGGTGGCCACAGCTTCCCTCCCCAAAAAAGCCGCTTTTCGAAAAAAAGCCGCGGCTGCCATTATATAAATGAAACGTGGAAAATTCAAATCCCAGCTTCATTTACAATTTCAATACGTCTAACTTCATCCCTTTATCGAAAAAGCGATGTAGTTTAGATGTACCCAAGGTGAGATCTCAAAGTAGATTAGCATCTCTAATCTGCAGAAAAAGATTCGTAAGGTCTTTCAGGAATCTCACTGTGATCAGCTGGGCAGACACTAGGAAACTTCTACTAGCAAGTGAAAAGCTATTACTGTCATTAAGTGAACCTTGATAGACTAAATTCCAATAGGATGATGGCAGTTACATCAAAGATGATATCTTCAGAAATGGAGATGATAAGTGTCTCTCAGTTTCCCTCCTGCTATTTAACACAACATGTTGTACTCCCAGTGAACAGGACTCTTTCTTATCTCATCCCCAAAAAACTGAGGAGCCATATTTGGAGTTACAGAACGTTCAGAATGGAGTGAAGTGTTCAAATCACATTCTGAGAGAACAATCGATAACTGATCAAAAGCTACCATGAAGGGTGAGGGGAGTCTGATGAGATAAGAAATCCAAGATCATTTTACCATTTTGGTTGAGTCGGTGCAGTCAAAATAACCTTCATTCAGTCTGCTCAACCTTGTTGAGATCCTTTAAGAGCCCTGGAGTAAGTGGATATGCATAAATAGACCCTTTCTCCATGTAAAAAGGCACCTCCTACAGTCTAGGGATCAAATCCTCCTCTGGAATAGAAATTTCTATATTTTGTATTGGTTGAAGTTGCAAAAAGACGGACATCTTGAAAGTCCAACTCCAAATAGTCATAATTTAGGGGGAAAATATCTGTTGAGGTTGTCTGCCATGGAATTTTGTATACCCAGGAAGTAAGATGCCAAAATGACTATTGGTTGGTCATGCACTGATTCCACAGCTTTATTACTTCAGTGCAGAGAGGAAGAATGTACTCCTATCTAATGAGATTGATATAATACATACAAACTATGTTGCCTCTTATGACATTTATTGACTTTTTTCTGATTAAAGGAAAAATAGGAGATAGATATTTCTGACTGCCCTTAACTCCAGCAGATTGATATGTCAGCATTCTTCTTGTGACCATTTTCCTTGGGCAGTGTGAGCACCTAAATGTCTCCCCATTCCAAGAGGGCGGTGTCTAATGTTATGACCATAATGCTATCATGACTCGATCCACATTAATGAGTTTCCAGCACAAACTTTGGAAAGATCCTTCCACAAGGTGAGTGATTGCAGGACACCACTGTGTACAAACCACTATTTCTTCAGACCTGTTTGTTAGCTACATAAGCTGTCTGGAGCCACTTCTACATACATCAAAGTGACAATTTGGCTTATAAAAACTAAGATGTCACATTATCCTAAAATTGCAGGCATGTCCTTGCTGGAAACTGAGGAAGGAGCAGCATTTGTGGGATAAGGTTCTTCAAAGAGAAGAACTTGTTGGAAGGGAGATAACCCTATCTATCATTGAACCAAGAAACACTCCTATAAAAAGCATGTATGTGGAAACCAAGACCCATTTCTCTAAATTTATTTGTAGACCTAAATTATTAACTGCCTACAGAACCTCCTGGTAAGACCAGCTCTCTGTGAGACAGTCATCAAGATAAGGAAAGACTTATTCCTAGATAATAAAGGTGGGCACCTATGACTGCCATATTTTTTAGAGCTGAAGAATGTCCTGAAGATTTTGGTGTAGTATGTGACTGTGACCAAATGTGAAATTCAGAAATCTTTTTTTGAGAGGGATGCACTGCTGCATGGAAGTAGGCAGCTTTGAGAACAAGAATTACAAATCACTTCCCAGATTTGTAGCCAGACAGAACCCCCCTATAACATCCATTTTTGCTTGCCTGGAGCATGCAGGGCACACAGAGCAGTAAGCCTTGAACAGAAGGCCCGGATATGCAGGATACTGTGACCCTGAATGGCTGTAAACAGAGATAAGCCAATTGCTGACCAGGAGGCTGCAGAGGAGTGCCCTTGATTGAAACCCATATTGATACAAACGCACAGCCGTCCGTGGGGGGGGAGGAATCTCTTGCCCAGTAAAAAAAAAATGTCCAGTACTCACAATTTAGTTCTCTCTCTTGCTAGTGTAAATTAAGTTGAAACTTGCTTGTAAGAACTGGCGTCACAAAGACAAACTAACACAATTTGGCATCTTAGATAAGAAAGAGGATACGGGTCCCTATGGGTATAAAGATGGGTCCAGCAACACACTTACTCTGAGTGTCAATCTACCATCTATCTGCTGTTAGGGTTAGGTGTTTGATTCCCGAGGTTCCACGGGGACGCTCACCTCGTATTCGTCTTTCCTAGGAATTCAGGGACCGGCCCTGGCTTGACCCGCTGGAGTCGAGAGGCACAGAAAGGGGTAAAAATTGTACCTGGATGTGGTCCTTTGTCTTAAGTGTACACATAGACTTCGAGCTCTCTAAAGATTAACGTGTCACTTGGTACCATTATTTCTATTTTCTATCTTTATTTTTCCTTTGTAACCATTTTTAAGATCTATATTTGCTAGCAGTTAAGAAATAGAGCAACAGCCATTGTAACCATATGATTTATAAGCATCTTTAATAAACCTGTAACTGTTTAAGCTTTACCCTGACTCCTTCAGTTGCTATAACAGAACTAAGCACAATTTAAAAGAACTTAAGCCAGTCATAAGGGACAGATATAGGAAGAGCTGGGCATTTGGATCATGTCACTTCCAGGGGACAGATCCGTAGGGGCATCTCTCACCTTCCCTAGACTGCCCGCTGCGAAGGGATCCTGTATCCTAGCAGTTAAAATCTGAGATGTAATAAGCTCTTCCTATAAACTCTGGGGCATCTGTCAGCCTGTTGGCTGCCCGCCGCGACGGGACCCCAGGAGGGAACTACTTAAAACTGTTTCACTTCGCTAAGTAGATTTTCCTGGTTGAGGGTTTTCGCCTGCCACACAATATGTGCTGAACATGATATGAACACACTCTTTCATCCTCCGTCAACCATGAAACGACCACCATTCATGACATCTGGTGGAAAGCCATTAGTTTTGGGTGCAGCAAATTGCAATGGTTCCATAATAGCAGATCCATAGAGACCGGCTTCCATGTATGTGGATATTCGTAGCACATTTTTTCAGCTAGGCATGTGGATACAGATACAAATTTTGTGTTTAGAACTATGCAAGTTTGCAGATAGCCGCTTTATAGCTGCAGGTATCCAGATCTGTGGATGTCACTGTGGATATTCACAGCTCATTTTTGTACATACAGATGTACATACAAATTTTATATCCACACAAGGATCTACAGATCCAGTCACAGAGGCAGCAAGAAGGGGTCAGTTGTTGACAGGTCCAACAGCATGCAAATCTAGTGCTGCCAGCTGCCAAGGATGACATGAGCATTGTCTTGCTTGATCTTCAACAGGACCCTGTTCGGTTAATGGCACTGGTAAAAAGGCATATGTGAGTATCCCTGCTCATGGAATGAGGAAGGAATAGGAAAAGGAACCTTTATCCATACTCCAAATGTAGCCCTTCCTGTTCTGCCTGGACACCAACAGGTCCCCCTGCGGAGTTCCCCACTGATGGAAGATTTTGCTGACAACTTTCGGATGGAGGGACCAATCATAATGAGACAAGATGGACCTACTGAGGTGATCAGAAAGGACGCTCCTAAAGCCTCTCTGCTGCTGCCAGCTGTGAGGCTCTGTTCTGGTGGCAGTGGAGGGCCTGGATTATACAGGGAAGGTATGATGTGGGGCGGTCGAGCGAAGAGGCAGGGTGGCTGCAAGATGGAATCATGCGGCCACCAGGCTACACTCCTGGGTCCTACTGAAGGCCAGTAAAAACTACCATAAAAGGATAACTTCTTGTAAAGTAATCATTTCACATAACTAATTTTTTCTTTACCATAGTATGCTCAACAAAGCATGAAAATTGTAAATTTTGCCTTATTTATTACATATTTTGTATGCGTTCTCTCACTATTTTGATAATGGTTGTCCTAGCTCTTACTGGTTAGGAGGAGTTCTTGGACAGACAGACATACAGAACCTCTCAAATATATAGTAGATATATTCATGAATGTGGCAATCTCTTATACCATTTTCATATAACGGAACAGTAATAAATTTTAAAAAGGCCTTCTTTGCTCTTATAAAAATGGACATATATACTGGGCTTCACATTTTATATTACAGTCTGTTACAATTACCTGTATATTGACTCTTTCAATCACACAAGAAAGAACATGAAGAACATGCATCTTTGTGTCACATTCTGTGACTTCCTGAAGCAGCTGAAAGAGTAGCGTGAACATGAATTCCAGATACTACAATAAAAATAAATGAGTAAATTATGAATTAGTTAGATTGTCAAGAATACAAATAAGAAAACTGCTGGTTTAGATTTCTATCTGCTTATAGCACTGGCCTCAAATTTCTCATGAACTTTCAGTGTGTTAAGTTCTGTAACATACTGGTATTGCATTTTGAAAAATAGCAAACACACGTTGACCATCCATAAATACTAAATTTAACTATAGAAAATTTCAGTACCTAACATGTACTACACTTGAATAACAAATCAAACATGGGACCAGTTTCAATAAGCTATGATCTCAGGTTTAAATTCACTAAAATTATTTCTAGTTTAGTTTCCTATTTTTAGAATTTATCAGCACCTCTATAGGGAATAATATGCAGAGGCCACTTTATCTAGAAGCAAATGAGGCAACTGCTGAGTACAGCAGGAGCCAAACCTCAGCAGTACTCTATAGGGGAGGGAGAGCAGGGGTGGCTGCTGCGAAGCACCTGGTCATCATGGCTCGCACGCAGCCCCTCAGTCATGTCAAAAGGGACAGCTGGGCCAAACCTTAGTGAGCAATACTGCAAGGACCCTCCTCCAATTATGCTATGCTAACCACTAAAAGATAAGAATCACAGCAATCCACCTGCCTCCTCCCAAAAAAGGTCTGTGTGTACTATCCTCTCCCCCGATACCGAGCCTCTATTCCAGTGGGTGGTAGGGATGTTAGCGTATAGTTGAGTAAGTGATAAATGGATAAGCCCAGGCTTATTGCTTAATCCTATCAACTACATGAACCCCCACCCCCGCTACCTCTGTATCAGAGGCAGCAATAGGAGGGAAGGAGCAGGAGCCGGTGCTTGCTTTAAGCAGGCTCCCCACACCTCTGCTCCAGCCTGCCCCCCTCACCTGCTGTGCTGCTGCCTCTCGATCAGAGGGGGACAGGCTGGAGCAGATATGCATGGGGAGCCAGCTTTCAAGCCAACTCCCCCACACATACTGGCTCCCATGGATAAGCAAAAGCTTATCAGATAGTCGACTAGTCCCTTGACTAGTTGCTCCCCCCCCTTCTGCTTCTATCAGAGACAGCAAGGCAGGGGGAGCAGGAGCTGGTGCTGGGGGGGCGGGGATGCTGGCTTAAAAGCTTACTCCCCCCAGCACCATCTCCACAGGAGGCAGGCAGGTAGTGGGGACTGGGCATGAGCCAGGAATTAGCTGATTCCCAGCTCACACCTAGTCCCAGACGCGCTTCTTCTTTTTAAATGTATTAAGAGCTAAAAGACTAAAGCACAGCAGGGGGGACACAGCACAAGCTGGGACAGCTGATTCCCAGCTCGCTCAGAGTCTCCCTCATTGTGTACCAGCCTTTCAAACAATCCAATTTAAATTTAAAAAAATCAAATTTATTCAATTATTTTTTAAAAATTATTGATTTTTTTTATTCACCAATTGTCAGGAGGTTTTTCCCTTGATTTTGTGTCAGATAAGGTACGTTTGTGGCAACCTTAATTGTTCAATAGCAAAGCCTCTGTGCAACAAAACAGTAACTTTTTTCTTATCAAAATTAAATCAACACAGCAATTATTGAACAGTTTATTTTAAAACCAAACAGGAATAATTTCTTTCCCTCTTTTTCTCCACCCACACAAGTACTTACACACACATAAATGCCCTTACCGGTAAAAACTGGTCAGTTCTAAACTCAAAGTCATCTACAGGTGAACAATAGTTAAAGAAATACTGAAGATTGAACAACATTGTCACAGTATCTTTCACTCAATCTGATATTCAACTGCTAGCCAGACAACACAATTGCTGAAGTGAGAATTATTAATTATCAAAACCCATTAATTTCCAGTAGTTTGAATAAAGAGCTGATAAAAGAGAAAATTTTAGTTGATAAAAAGGATATTTAACTTCAGAGTTGTGGCTGTTTCAATGCGAACCTGAAAGACAAAAATCAGGAACTGGCATGATATTACCCTTATTAAATATTACTTTGATTATCTCACAGAAATTAGTGTAAGATTTTCAGATGTGAAATTGTTAAGTATTCATATGTACTCTACACATTTCTAGGGACAAAATTTAATTAATTTAACACTGACATACTTCTTTATTTTCTTAGGGTTTTTATCTCTCTCTCGAACAAAAGAGTAATGTCATCACCACCCGCCCACTCTTACCCCCAAAGAGGGGAGTTGGTGAGCAGAGCGTACAGACACCTAGTATTGTTTATAAGGAAAAGTTTTTGAATAAATTAAAATTTCTCAGGATTTAAAAAACTACTACAAATTGCCAATAATCACATTACCTGTAGGACCTACTCAGCTGTTCCTACGCAGGCAAAACACTCAGTTAAATCAAATAAAGACTTCAGAAGTAGGCCATGTAGATGTGCTGTGAATTCTTCAGACAGAGGAGATCACCTGTTTGAGATAGTTCTCATGGGCTACCACCACAAACCCCTTACAGGGCTATGAATGCCCTACTTCCAAGAATTCAGACAATTATAAGAAGTAGCAGTCAAGAAAATATTAACTGCAGTCAAAGCTTCAACCACAGACATTCAAACCTGCCCCATCTAGATGGTAAGAGAGAACACAATGGACCCCTAAAAATAGTGAAAATTTAAGGATTCTATTTCCTTACCTTAAACTATGCTGTTGGTCATCAAGCACCAAAAAAAAAAATCAGTGCTCAGACTTGAACCTACTAACTAGAGTCTAACTAATGGAGACTATTTTTTGGCTAGCTTCCCAAATGCTAGTTGTCAGCTGCTGATATCCTGCTTTGGTCCTGACCATTTAACAAGGGAAGAAAATACATATGTATTTCCTGGGAATCTCACTGCAGTATATGGTATTGCTGACCACCAAGCAAACCTGTACCAGACAAAGGAAGCTGCAGAGGTGAACAAAAATGCCCTGATGTAGCTCAAGAACTTCCACTCAGACTAAACTAATCCAGATAGGTATTACTAACATCTGTTCTTCCACTTCAAAATCAGTAATTCAAAATACCCATGGTTTATTCCTTCTCCCAGTATTACTCAACCATATGATGCCATTAGGAGAGCTGGTAAGACAATATAAACTGAAGTACCTGCATTGAAATGACAAGTCATTCTACATCTTTTACATCAGATAAATTGTACAGATTGGACCTCTCTGTACAATTGCACCTTTGGGCCCTGACCCGTCCTGAATGAAAGAATTTGCCAGACAGGAGGTGGTCCCCAGACATCCCCAGACCACCTTCCCTCCCCGCTGCTGGCCCTAGCTGCTGTGGCCCTGGCAGCCCAGACTGCCCCCACCCCACCATTGGGGCTACCGCATCTCCAGCCTTGGTCCTGCTATTGGGGATGCTGCATCTCTGGTCCCAGTCCTGCTATGAGGCTGCTGCAACTGCCACATTGCTGGCCCCAACCCCACTACCGTGGCTTCCCCATCTTCCATGTCCCTGGCCCTGCTACTGGAGTTGCCGACGCCTCTGCTGCACTACCGGGGCTCCAGTGCTTGTCCCAGCCCTGCCGAGCTCTGAGCCACCAGCCTTCTTGCCACTGGGGCTCCCAGCCAGGACTCCCTAGTCCAGGAACACCTGTGGTCCTGCTGTATCACAGATGCTGCCGGATGAGGGAGTCCCAGTTTTGAGAAGTCCAACATGTACCATTTCTCAGAAACTTAAGTCAGACCCAAAAGCCTTGGGGCCATCTGGGACTCAGAGCTAATGAATGCTGAAAGAACCTCGGAAAGTAACGAAGCAAACACTCACTTCCATCTCCAAGCAGCCACAACACTGAGCTTAATCCCATTGGAAACAGATCTGGTCACATTTCTACACACAATTATGACTTTTGGGTTTGTTCACTGTAACTCATTGCCAAAACTGTTGCAAGAGGAGATCATTTTATAAATAATTGTAAGTTGTTCAATTGTGAATCAAAGGGGCCATAAAAATAAATCTTACCTTACAAATGTTAAAGCGAAAGCTTTCTTACATATTCAAATAGGAGTGTAATTTTTTGTGTGCAGTCCACATCAGACTGCCAATAAGAAGAGCTTCCTATTGAACTGCTAATTGGTCTTTATTATATTTAAGATACTTTAAATATTTTAGTAGTTTATTCTTAGTAGCTAGATGTAATGATTAAAAAGAACATTATTTGCAGTAATTTGTTCTACAAGAATGTTGCTTCTATATAGCCATACTTCTGAGGTTACGGTATCTATATTGTAAGCCACTGGAATCTTTCAATGAGCAGATTATGTTTAGGCCAGTGTTCCCTGAAAGCTGTACACTTGTGCAGCCTCTCAGGAGAAATTTAAATGCCACCCAGTTGAATAGCAGAGTGCACATAGCTTGGTCTTGCATTTCTATTGGAGGTGCACATTTGCACATAAAAATATATTCTGCACATAGATTGAAAAAATCCACAAATGGAGAGAAAAGATTAGCAGGAACATTTCCCTTTCAATCGGCTTCCGCTCATTGAAGGCTCTGAGGGTAAAAGCAAGTAGCCCCAAATACCCTTAAATTCCTTCCACTAAGTTAGTGATTCTTAACCTGAGGCTCTGGAGAAGTGGGGAACTTGAGCAAAGTGTGTGAGTATGTTAATTCAATACTCTGAAAGAATAAAAGCTAGTATTACGTAACTTATTTTTCTTTAAGTGGACTCTACATAATGAGGCTATGCAGCTCACTATCCTGGAAGGTTAGCAAGCACCATAATGACCAATAATGTGAGGGAAGGTGTTTTAAGTAAACAAGGATAGCAGGCATGCCACAATGAGCATCACCAGCTATGAACAACAGCTCAGAATAGGGATGTTAAGGACTAGTCAACTATCCAATAAGCAAATGGGGACTCTTCAAAGCTGGCATGCCGGGTGCAGCCTGGAATCAGCAGAACTTCCCTCTGGTCCTGAGTTACACATGGAGCTAGGCATTCCTCCTCTGAAATGTACAACAGCTAGGCATTCCTCCTTTGAAATGTACAATGTGGGTTCTTATACATTTCAGAGGAGGAATGCGGAAGTGCCTATCGACAAGTCGATGGAAATTCCATTGACTACTCAACTAGTAAATGAACCGTTACTTAACATCCTTAGCTCAGAGTAGGGATGTTAATGGGTAAATGGGCGGGAAGCAGCCAGAAAGGAGTGGGCCTCTCGCCTTCTCCCTTTTAACAAGTTAACCGGTTAACTAATTAAATGGGATTTTACATCCTTTAGAGCATTAGGAATGACTGTTTTCACTCTTTCAAATCAGATCTCAGATGGTCTGAGCAAAATTATCTCATCAGTAAGACCAGAGATATTCCTGGTGAGATAATTTTGCTCCTGAAGTATACACTGTTCATTTCTAAAGAGTTGGGAATTAAAAATTTTCATCTAAATGTAGGTAACAAATGAAAACATAATCCAAAATATTTAATATAATTACATTTATGTATACATACCACTAAGTCTTGGTCTTGAAGTAAGTTACGAATTGCCTCATATAACATTGGTCTTAAGTCGGATTTGAATTTTACAGAAATCCACTGTCCAATCAGCCAAATTACTCGCCGGCGTATTGGCTTATACCTTAAAAAAAAAAAAATTATTATGATAGTATTTTACTATCCTAGTTTTGTCGGAACAGGGAATATCAGTCCCCTTGTGGCTGTGCTGCCACCAGGCTAGGGCTCCAGCCTTCCCCAGGTGCTGCCTCAGCTACCGCGGGGGTATCACCGGCCCTGCTAATGCCAGGGCCACAGCACCACGGCCAGAGCTCCACTGCCGGGGAAGAGCTCTATAGCTGTCCAACTCCACAGCCTGGCCCAGAGTTTCCCAGCTGCTAGTGCCAGAACTTGGCTGGAGCTCTGCAGCTGGGAACAGGGCTGAAGCTCCCTGGATGTCACTCAGGTTGGTGCTCCCTGGCCGGAGCCAGAGGTCCACTAGGGCCAGGGAGCTACACTGGGGCTAGAACTCCCCGCCATGCTGTCCTCCCCTAGCACCAGCACAACACACACTCTGGCCTTCAGACTAAGTTGCTGGTGCCCCTTATGGTGCTCCTACCTCACCAGACCACAGTGGGCACGGATGTTGCCAGACCAGGGAGTCCCAGTTAACGGAGATAAAAATTGTATGGACAAGTATTACCATTTTGAATATCTAATTTGTGTCCACTGTTTCTACGACAAAGGATTAATGGATACAAATCAGATATCTGAAATGGTTACACAAAGAAGCATGTTCAAGAACGTTTTTAACTTGTCCAGGCACTCATTAATGGATTAAAAGGTAGCTATTCTCTTACAAAACAATTTCAGTAATCAACTAAAGAGAGAAACTGCGGAACCAGCCTTCATATGCAAATTTGGTACTCTCTTCACATGGCATGAACTGGATGGGCCATTATACTCAACACCCAAATACAGTCCACTCTATTAACCTCGTTTAGCAAAGACACTTTAATTGACACAAGACAGGACTATGCAGCACTTTAAAGACTAACAAGATGAGCTTTCGTGAGCCAGATCCACTTCCTCAGATGAAATTGTGGAAGAAAATTGGCATGACCATATATACCAAAGGGATGCAATAAAAAAAAAAGTGAACACATATAAAATTGACAAATCAGATTTTAGAACGGGGGTGGTGGGTGTTTGGGTACGATGTCCATCTTTTTACACTTGGATAGAACGATGATGCCTGTCTGGATCTGTGCAAGTTTTTTCATATGGTTGATGAATTTCCATTACAAACGGCTAAATGTAGTGGCTTGCATGGCTAAATGTAGTGCCATGTCCCCCTCTGTTCTAAAATCTGATTTGTCAATTTTATCTATTTTTTTTATTGTATCCCCTTTGGTATATATGGTCATGCCAATTTTCTTCCACAATTTCATCTGTGGAAGTGGGTCTGGCCCACGAACGCTCATCACCTAATAAACCATCTTGTTAGTCTTTAAAGTGCTGCATAGTCCTGTCTTTTGTTTCAGCAGGACCAGACTAACACGGCTATCTCTCTATTACTGTAATTGACATATTTTCCCCCCTTTTTTCCTTCCCCCCCTTCTTTTTCTGCTTTATATTTCAAACTCTGGGCTCCTTGCTTCTTATTTATCATCTGAAGACATGGGTTGTGCCCATAAAAGCTCATGATACTATTTATATATTTTTTGTTAGTTTCTAAGGTGCTATAGGACCATTGTTGGGTTTTATAAATCTTTTCAAATGGTTTTATGAGCCTTTTCCTGTATCATGAGGAAACAGACATTCTTATCAATAAACTAGGGGAATGCAACCTAGATGGACTATTATAAGGTGGGTGCATAACTAGCTGGACAACCATTCCCCAAGAGTAGTTATTAGCGGTTTGCAATCATGCTGGAAGGGCATAACAAGTGGGGTTCTGCAGGAGTCTGTTTTGGGACTGATTCTGTTCAATATCTTCATCAAGGATTCAGATGATGCCATAGAGAGTAAGATTAGTAAGTCTGCAGATGATTCTAAGCTGGGAGGGGCTATACATGATTTGGAGGATACGGTCAAAATTCAAAAAAATCTGCACAAACTAGAGAAATGATCTGAGGTAAACAGGATGAAGTTTAATAGGGACAAATGCAAAATACTCTATTTAGGAAGGAAAAATCAGTTTCACACATACAGAACAGGAAGTGATTGTCTAGGAAGGAGTACTGCTGAAAGGGATTTAGGGGTCATAGTGGACCACAAGATAAACACTAGTCAACAATACGACACTTGCAAAAAAAGGAAACATGATTCTGCAATGCATTAACAGAAGTGTTGAGAGCAAGACACAAGTCATTCTTCTGCTCTACTCTACACTGATTAGGCCTCAATTGGAGTACTGTGTCCAGCTCTGGGCACCACATGTCAAGAACGATGTGGAAAAATTGGAGAAGGTCCAGAGAAGAGCAACAAAAATGATTAAAGGTCTAGAAAACATGAGCCCTGAGGGAAGACTGAAAGAACTGGGCTTTTTTTAGTTTAAAAAAGAGAAGACAGAGGGGATATGATACCGGTTTTCAAGTATCTAAAAGGGTGTCACAAGCAGGAGGGAGAAAAATTGTTCTCCTTGGCCTCTGAGAATAGGAAAAGAAGCAATGGGCTTAAATTACAGCAAGCGAGGTTTACGTTGGACATTAAGAAAAGCTTCCTAACTGTCAGGGTGGTTAAGCACTGGAATAAATTGCCTAGAGGGTTTGTGGAATCCCCATCACTGGAGCTATTTAAGAGCATGTTAGGCAGATACCTGTCAGGCATGATCTAGACCGTGCTTGGTCCTGCTGTGAGGGCAGGGGACTGGACTCGATGACCTCTCGAGGTCTCTTATGGTTCTATGATTCTATGAAATACATACATTTTAACTTGTTCTCTTCAAGTGAAAATGTACAGTAATAAGGGAAGAAACTTCTGTCTCTTAACGTTCCCACACAATCTAGACACTAAAAGAGTGACCCATTTAATTCTTCCTTTTTCTGACCTTAGCCATTAGTAGGCCAGGAAACAATACACCAAAAAAGTCTCAAAACATACTTAATATCTAAATTGATGTTGTAATTCATCTTCTAACAAGTGACACAGAAACATACAAAAATGATACTACACTTTGGCTTCTCCTGTGTCAATGCATGCAATTCCTAAAAGTTGAAAGGTCTCACCTAAAGAAGCTTAATTAAAGGTTAGCCAGCATAGTTCTCTGCATGTTTGCGTACCCGTGCACGAAGAAATTGTGCATCTAATTAGTGTTGCCACACAGGCATTGCTGTGGTTCCACCAACTGGATGTCTCCCGGACATGAAAAATGAGCTGGAGTGGGGGAGGGTGGAATACAAGGGTAGGTGAGGGTCAGTGAGTCAGATGAGACTGGGGACTAAGTTTGGGGCAACCCATTCCCAGCCGGGCTACCTGCAACAGCCAGCCAACAGGCAGAGGAGCGTCAAACTCCATTTCAGCTCCAGCTAAGTTGTCTGAGGGGCTGGGAGACACTGAAAGTCCCCATTCCTCCAGCTACGTAGACGAGAGTCCACTTCTGTTTCAGCCCCAGCTGGGCTGTAGGGGCTGGGAGATATTGAAAGTCTCAAGTTCGTCAGCACAGGGGAAAAGCAGAGGAGAGTCTAACTCTGTTTCAGCCCCAACTGGGCTGTAAGACACTGAAAGTCCCAGCTCCAGCTGGTACTGCAGGCAGAAAGGAGTGGGGTTCCTTTTGAGACCTAGCAGGGGTCTGGGAGGAACAAAGCACTTCTTGTCAACTCATTTATCTGCTGTCTATATGACGACTGAGGAGAAACTGTAGGAGCATGAGAAGCTGGGTAGCCATGGCAACAGGGATGACCATAATCAGAGTATTGATAGTGATGCTGAGTGGAGGTATGATGAGAATAGTATGTTGGGCTGTGCCGCCAGTAGTCTGAGCGCATGGGGGAAGCATATCTAGATGACAGTGTACTCCTGTAATGAGTGTCATAATGCACCGGGACGTGTGGAGAACATGGGGAATTTGGCAAGCCTCTTGAAGAAGGAGGTGGCAAATGAAAGGTATATCTTCTACAGGGGATGGTATCTGGACTTATGGTGCCTGGTTTGGTCCCGTAGGATATGACTCCTGTCATTCCCTCTTAAGCGGCATGAACGTGGAGAAGACAATGTAGAGGACAGTGCCAGAGAGAAAGTTAAGGGCTCCAGACTTATCCGTCTCCCCAAATCAGATTTTTTGTCTGCTTTCTTCGGTGCTGGTGGCCTGGACGTCCCATACGGTGCCGAAATAGGTTCATGAAGTGCTTTTGGCCATGGGGACATCTGAGCCAATGATGATGGTGCCAAGGTTGGCAGTGCCATTGTAACAGGCAGCAGGGTTAACAGTGCCAAGATGGACAGTGCCGTGGTTGTTGGTACTGTGGTAGTGGATGCCGTCACCGGCAGTACTGATCAGTGGGCTGGTGCAACCATTGACGGCACCGATGTAGTGTTTTGCTGGGATTTTGGCTCTGGGTCCAATTTAGGCCTGGATGTCAGTACATGACATCCTAGGTGCGTCACCCACACTTACATGGGCCGTGAGGGCTGGTGGTAGGGAACAGGTTGGTGAGGCTATTTTTCGAGCCAGAGCTGGCTGTGGAAAAACTGCTTATCTTTTCTCAGCCCTGGGTGATTGCGGAGTAGAGACGGGCTGTGCTAGCACCACAGGTTGTAATGCCTTGTCAAAAAGGAACATTTTTAGCCCCATTTGTCTATCCCTAAGTGCCCTAACAATCAGTTTGGCACAGTGGATGCATTTCTGAGGCACATGTGCCTCGCTGAAGCACTTAATGCAGTCAGCAAGACCATCTGAAGCTGGCATTGTGTCTCGGCATAACACATACTTCTTAAAGCTGGGAGAGCCTGGCATAGTGGTTAACAGTAGCTACCAAGACAAAAATAACCTCCTCCTTTTTTAAAAAAAACTATGAACATGAACTACAACTAACTATCTATAACTGTAACAACTACAACTAACTATAGGTCTGAATTAAAATAAACTTTGATTCCTCGCTAAGTTTGTTTGAGGAAAGCTTCAGGGGGTAGCCAAATTAGTCTTTACAGGATAAACTTAAAAAACAACAAATGGTCTGGTAGCACTTTATAAACTAACAAAACATGTAGATAGTATCATGAGCTTTTGTGGGCACAGCCCACTTCTTCAAATGACTAGAGTTTTGAGTTTAGAATGTGAAGACCCAAAATAAATAGAGGAAAAGGGAGAGGGGAAGGGAAAAAGAAAAGGAGGGAGGGCAGGAAACAAGGAGCAGAGGGTATGGACATATCAAAGGGAAAAACAGGAAGGCAGAAATGGGAATAGTAAGCACCCGAAGATTTGTCTGAGGAGAGAAGGCTCGTTCCATCTGTGACTGCAGGCGGTGCTAGTACGCCCCCCCAGCAGACTAGGCTTTTCTCCGGACGCCTGTGGCAGAGCAGCTGGGGCGCTGCCGGTTGGTCCCTGCTCTGCCCTGGACTTCCTGGAATCAGCTGCTGATCAGTTTCAGCAGCAGCTGACTTGGGGACGCTTGGGGTTCTTAAGTTGATTCTGTATGTAAGTCAGAACTGGCGGTCAGTTTCAGCAGCGGCTGAATCTGGACGCCAGTTCCGACTTACATACAGATTCAACTTAAGAACAAACCTACAGTCCCTATCTTGTACGTAACCCGAGGACTGCCTGTACTAGTTCTATCGTATGAACCATATGTGTTCTACAAATTCACCATGAAACCTGCGATAAACCTCAGACATACTATGCTATTTTCATTTCTCAGTAGATAACCTAAACTCCCTCTCAGATTTCCACCACTTCTGTCTCCACTCTCCATCCATCAAATTCTCTCTAGAACAGTGTTTCTCAAAGTGGGCCGCAGGCCTGTCTGGGGAAAGCTACTAACGAGCCCACATCACTTCGTTACCTAATGGGTCCATAGCCAACAGGCCCACACCACTTTGTTTACCTGAAGGGTCCATATCCATGAAACCTCATCGCTCCCATTGGCTCCAGTTCGCCATTTCCAGCCAAGGGGAGCCACAAGAAGCTAGCGGCTTTCCCAAAGTTTTTGAGGAATGCTTTAGAGTATTCCCACATCTACATCAACTTCCAAGACACCATAGTCAGTTTCAACAATGGAATCCTACAGATAACTAACTACGTATCAGAAACCCTCAGATTATCACGCTTCCCTTCTCAGATCCTGTAACCACCCCAAAACATCAAGAAATATGTTATCTACAGCCATGCACTCAAATACCATGTTGCCATTCTCAGGTAAAAAAATCTTCAAAAACAAACTGCAATAAGAAACTGCTGAGCTGGAATTTAAATGCAAATTTAACATGGTCAGAAAAGAGGTTTAAATAGAAACATGGAATGCCTCTCTCCAATAGGTAATTCCTATTGGACATGAGCCACATCCACTCTGATTTAATTAGCACTGATGTCACACTCCCATCTCTGCATCTGTGGGGGTTTTTTTTCCCTTTTCTTTTCACTGAATATATTTCTGTGAGTTTAAATGGGCTGGCAGGGTGGGAGAACGGCTGTGGTTAGCTACTACTACTATGAAGAACTTGTATGTGAATTAAACTAAACTAAGATCAAATTTAAAACAGAAGAGTACACTGATATTTTGGCTTAATGCCTGTCTCAAAGTGAGCTGAATTATTAAAGATATTATTTACTCTGCTGAGAAAAATTTAATAAAACTCACCTGTATAAAAGAATAAATGTGTACGTTGATATTTTACAACAAAACTCAAAAGTAATTATCACATTCAAAAACAGAAGATCAAAGGTGAAGGTCTTCAGGAAGTTCATCCTTTCATGTACACATCAGTCATCAGTAAACATTTTATATATCCCTGCTTATTTAGCATTTACTATTAAACAATATTCACCGGAGCTGCACTTGTTTCATACCATATTTTAAGAGACTTGAATCAACACATTACTTAAACAACCAAAATACAAAGAAAGATTAAGATACGTACCTATTATGAGAGACTTGCAGCTCTGCTAGTAGCTGGTTTTTAAACCACAGATCAAAATCCACACTGTCAAATAGCTCATAAGCTGCCAGCCCAACTGCATTATAGACTAGAAAAATACCCAGAGATGTTAGGCTTTTTTCTACTCAAACTTGACTAAAATTCTAAAATGACAAAATCTTACAAATTTCCTCAGAGTTCTTTTTAATTGCAATAAATTCAGTTCTCAGGAGAAGCTGTGTCATGTAGTGTGTTCACAGCTGTTAAAGGAGTCAGGAGCTATATGGCTGTAAAACTAACTCCACCAATGATTCCATCAGATGTCTTAGACAAGCCATCTGTCCTACCCTCAATTTTGTTTGCAAAATGGAAAGAATAATTCACTTTCAAAAGTATTAAAAAGTTCTATGTAATTACATATCCTATTTCTAAAATTATTGCCTACATATTCTGCTGTTTGAACTGCCCAAACATAGTGCTATGAGAAAATAATTTTGATACTATTTTTCAAAATGTCAAAGTTACGTATCACAGACTCTTCCCAAACACTTTATAGAAGTCAGGCACACACAATAACCATCAGTTTTGTTCTTTAAAAGGCAAAGTGAAATTTAACTTACCAGCATCTTTAATCAGTAGAGCATTAGTATCTTCTACATTTGTAGGTCCTGCATCAAGTTAAAATAAAAGCAATTATAGAAGAAAATACATTAACAAAAAAGAATATAAGACCCATAATCGACAGCAAAGAAGCAAAACATACAAACCTAGAAGTAATACCACCTATACAGGCAGCCCCCGGGTTACGTACAAGATAGGGACTGTAGGTTTGTTCTTAAGTTGAATTTGTACGTAAGTCGGAACTGGCGTCCAGATTCAGCCGCTGCTGAAACTGACCAGCGGCTGACTACAGGAAGCCCGAGGCAGAGTTTCTCTGCCCCGGGCTTCCTGGAATCAGCCGCTGATCAGTTTCAGCAGCGGCTGACTTGGGGAAGCCTGGGGCAGAGCAGCTGGGGCGCTGCTGGGTTGCTCCAGTAGCGCTGAGGAGTGGCGCTGCGGGACCAACCGGCAGCACCCCAGCTGCTCTACCACAGGCGTCCCGAGAAAAGCCTGGTCTGCTGGGGGAGGGGGTCACACTAGCTGCGCCCTCCCCCCCCCAGCAGACCAGGGAAACGCGGGCAGCGGGATCGAGACGCGCCGCGGTCCCGCCACCCGGGTCCTCCGCTGCTTTGCTCCGCGTCTCCCTGGTCTGCCCCCCCAGCAAAGCCGCGGAGGACCCGGGCGGCAGGACCCCGGTGAGTCTGGGCGGTCCTGCCGCCCGGGACCTCCGCAGCTTTGCTCCGCGTCTCCCTGGTCTGCCCCCCCAGCAAAGCCGCGGAGGACCCAGGCGGCGGGACTGCGGCGCATCTGGGCGGTCCTGCTGCCCGGGTCCTCCACGGTTTTGCTCCGCGTCTCCCTGGTCTGCTGGGGGGGTCCCCCCCCAGCAGACCAGGGAGACGCGGAGCAGCATTTCTCGCCCCGGAGGACGCGGGCGGCAGGACTGCGGCGCGTCTGGGCAGTCCCACCGCTTGCATCTTCCGGGGCGAGAAAAGCCCCGTTCGTAAGTACGGATCCGACATAAGTCGGATCCGCGTAACCCGGGGACTGCCTGTATTTAAAAGGGTACTGTACTGTTAAACTCATACTTTTGGTTTTTTTCGAATCTCTAAGAGGAGCCATTCTGGTTAAGAATATATATATTGCTTATCAAAAATATTTCTGTGTATTACTGAAATACTGAATTTGTGACTGGAAAATATCTACAGTATGTTCACTAAAGAAAGCAAAGGGTACACAAAACCTGATTGTACCATATTGTGTCACCTTTTTATTCAAAATAAAAAAACCTCTGGAAAAAATAGGCATTGGTAAAGAATATCAAGTTATGACTATTTGCAGAAAAAGTGATTACTTGGCTACTATCTACATTACAGTAAAACAGTTTGTTATATAATTAAATGTAATAAAAAGTTCTAAAAATTGATATATTTAATTTTGACTTTTTTATGCCCTAAACACAACTTTAGCAATGGAAATTCTTATGCTGACAAGACTTCAGGCCTCATAACTTCATTCATTGTAATCACACTTTACGTGGAAGCCCTACATTGGGAACCCAAAAAAGGTTTTTTGTAGAGAAGTGATGAATACTTCCGAATTTCTTGCTTTAAGGGAGCTAGGGATGTTGAACTGATTAACCATTTTAACTCTAGGCCTGCCACCCGGCCTGCCATCCAATCCCATCAAAGCCATGGGGTCCTGCAGAGGTTGTGATTGTTCTGCTCCCTGACCCACTAGCTCCACCACTGCTCGGGCTGCTCTGGTCTGACATAGCCGGCCTCTATTGGAGTTCACCAGCAAGGGCCAGTATACCAGCAAGCATATCAGTACAGTTTATATCACTAATAGTAATCTAATTCTGCAAACTCCATGCTAGAAACGTGCAATTCCTAGAATACCAAAACATCCAAACAACCTAAAATCTTAAATATCTAAGGCAGAAGCATAGAATTCCTGTCTGGAAGTAAAATCTAATCCTCAGGTAGGGATGTGATAGTGCAAATGTGTAGTTAACCAATGAATCTTCAAGGTTACATGCTGCCCCCCTCTCCGGCTTTTAAGCAGGCTCCCTGAGAGCATTGGCTGATAGAGGCAGCAGGGCAGGGAAGCAGGTGGGACCCAGTATAAATAGGGAGCTGGCGAAGCCACCTGTCCCCCCATGCTGCTGCCTCTGCCTCCTGCATGCTCCACACCTGCCCTGCTTCCTCTATATCAGAGGTAGCAGTCAGGAAGGGCAGGCAGCTCCCTTAGAGCCGATATGTGTGGGGAGCTGGCTTAAAAGCTGACTCGCCACGTACACTGGCTCCTGTGGAGCTGACCCTCTCCTTCCCCCCTCTCTCCAATGTAAACATGTACCCACCGAAAATTTCAGCGGGTATACATTTATCAATATAAACACATTTTAAACATTTTGGCTATGTCTAGACTACATCCCTTTTTCGTAAGAGGGATGTAAATTAGACGTATCGCAATTGCTATCCCTTTCGGATAAGGGATCTTACGGAAAAGGCTTTATTTTCCGCAAGATCAGCGTCTAGACTAGTGCTTTTTTCCGACAAAGCTCCATGCGGAAAAATAGCGGAAGCCATTTTTATGCTAATGAAGCGGGGGAGATTTAAATCCCTGCTTCATTAGCAATTGTGATACGTCTAATTTACATCCCTTTTACGAAAAAGGGATGTAGTCTAGACGTAGCCCTGGGGTAAAAAATCCTTTATTTCTGTTTGTTTAGAATTCACTTATACATTGGTCAGGGGTGGACAAACTCAGACCCGAGGCCTGATCTGGACTGCCAAGCATTTTTCTATGGCCTGCCCAGCTGATTAGCAGAGGTGCATTGCTTACAGTTGGCAACTAGCAGCTTGTGTTCAGCTACCCCTCCCTCAAACTTGCTCTGTCCTGCAGCTGCTTCCAGTATTCTGCAAGCTGTGTAGGAGGGTAGAGAGGAGAGGGAATAACTGAAAGTCAGGGGCTTCCCCTATCCCTTTAACCCATCTCTGCAGAGCAGGGGTCATAGATGTAAACACACAGTAGAACTGCTCCAATCTGAAACATGTGACTCACAGGAGTGCAGAACAGGGGTAGTGGGTGACAACAGAGCAGCACAGATTTCCCTTAAAGGGACAGAGAATGGCTTCCCTCCGAACTTAGCCAGCACATACACATCCCCAGTCTGTGTCTCACACACACACAATCACTGACATACACACTCAGTCTGTGTCAGAAAGTCAGTCTCACTCACAGTCTCTCTCTTACACAAACACTTTCTCTCTGTAGCTCCAGTCCCACCCCTTCTTTGTGAGGCTCCCTCCTTCCCAGTAGTCCAAAGCTGGCCCACGACCATGTGCCAAAATTTGTGAAGTGGCCCCCCTGCAAAAATTACTGCTCACCCATAGTCTAGGTGCACATTCAAAATATCTGTAACTTAGTTTTGGACATTGGTCCAGGTTGCAAGTTGAGTCTGATGGTGAAGAAATGGAGGCAGCTCCCTCTAATACCTTAGAAAGCGGACATCAGAGCCATCAAATCATATGGTATACATTGGCACTCCTTTGTGAAAAATGTCGGTGATCCAAAAATACAGGGAAAATGCTGAATAACCTCCCCTCACTACTAACGCTCTTATTTCAGGAAAGAGTCCACTGACTTTTTGATGACTTCCCGCTCAGAAGCGCGGCGTATATTGTTATCATCTATGGCATAAAAAAAGTTCAGTCTGCAGGAAATCTCACAACAGACACTGTAGCTAAGTCTATGGACAATACTATAAGAAGAAAATCTGAATTAACCCTTTCATAGTAAAGAGTGCAGCATTTTTACAATCTTCAAAATCTCTCTCCAACATAATGAAATACAAAGACAAGGGGAAAGATAGATGTGTTAATTCCCTAACTGGGTTGTGAAAACTGATACAGGGTTTTACAGTACCTCTCTCAAAATTTGTGCTTAGCTGAAAATGAAGCAGATAGAGCTAGCAAACAACAGCAATAGGGCTCAACTTCTGCAATCACCCATTAAAATAGGGGTGAACAAATACCAGCCTCCTAGGCTGGATCCAGTCCAACAGGGGTAGCCCTTGGCAGACACCCACATTGCCATATTTACTTGTGCCTTTGCAAGTATGAGGGATCACAGCTCCCGTTGGCCCCAGATTAATATTCCAGGACAATGAGAAGTGTCATCGCCCACACCAATGGAGGTGCAGGCAAATATAGCAGCCCACTAAGGGCTAACTCTAGTGACCTGCGCCATTTTATTGCCCATCCTACATTAAAATGTCTTCATTCCCGATCATACTGTCAACTGTTAGTATGGGTCTACAGATTCTTCAACCAGGGCCTACCCGAGCCCCCCGCCACCCAGCGCGGCCCCACCCTGGGTGCGCAGCACATGTGTGGCCCCACCCCCGGGTGCCCGGCACATTTGTGACACCATCCCAGGCACGCGGAGCATGCACAGTGCCGTCTTTCCCGGCCCAGCAGTCCCGCGTGGCACCCCAGGCGGTAGCCCAGTCAGCCCATAGCTTGGGCCGGTTCTGTCTTCAACTGCAGTCTATGGAACACTGCTAGTCTATGGGGAGAGCTGGCTGACGACAAAGACTTCCTGTTCCTCCTTTCCAACTGTTAAATGACAATGAACTACAGCTAACCATATACAAACATTTTCCATTTGTCATAAGGAACGGTTATAAATATCATATAAATATTATATTGCAAAGTACAAATACAAAGTACTCCACTTAGATGGAACAATCAGTTTCACACATATAGAATGGGAAATGCTGCAGAAAGGGATTTAGGGGTCATAGTGGACCACAAGCTAAATATGAGTCAACAGTGCGATGATGTTGCAAAAAAAGAAAACATGATTCTAGGATGCATTAACAGGAGTGTTGTGAGCAAGACACAAGAAGTCATTCTTCTGCTCTACTCTGCGTTGATTAGGCCTCAATTGTGTACAGCTCTGGGCATCACATTTCAAGAAAGATGTGGAAAAATTGGAGAAGGTCCAGAGAAGAGCAACAAAAATGATTCAAGTCTAGAAAACATGAGGGAAGACTGAAAGAATTGGGCTTGTTTAGTTTAAAAAAGAGAAAACTGAAAGGGGACATGATAGTGGTTTTCAAGTATCTAAAAGGGTGTTAAAAGGAGGAGGGAGAAAAATTGTTCTCCTTGGCCTCTGATATTAGGACAAGAAGCAATTGGCTTAAATTACAGCAAGGGAACTTTACGTTGGATGTTAGGAAAAACTTCCTGTCAGGGTGGTTAAAGACTGGAATAAATTGCCTAGGGAGGCTGTGGAATCTCCATCACTTGAGATATCTAAGAGCACATTGGAGAGACATCTATCAGGGATGATAAACATTGTGTGGTACTGCTGTGAGGGCAGAGCACTAGACTGGATTCTATGATATTACTGCAAACAAGAACAGAGAGAATTTTTCAATACACTTATGCACATGATGGGGGGAAACAGAGTACAAAGGTTACCATCATGAAGAGTATGGGGAGGCCTGCTAACACTAGTAGGTCAATTGTGAAACTCAGAATCTGAAATGAAGTCCTAGTTATTTTCAACTTGGCCAAGAGGACTTTGGACTAAAATGGATTGACCTTTTCTAATGGAAGATTCTGCACCTCACCTAAAACATCTGGAATGACTGAAAAGGTCTAGCATCATCTCCTAAAAATATATTCTGTGGCTTTTGCAGTGATGTCATATACACCATATAACCTTTTAGAGTACTTAAAACAAATCAAGGATTTTATAGTAAGCCCCTTGTAAAATTAATTGCGGGACTTATGAAGGTAGTCAATAGCTTGTAGAAAATCCTGTGAGTTCTACATATTCACCAAAGTACAGATCTTACTGCAAATTTTACCCCAGCTAAATATATCTAACCATGAACAATGAATAACCTCCTATTCAGTTCTCAAATCCTATGCTGTATACATAGCTATTAAACATACCACTCAGTATAAAAAGTCCAGTATATTAAAAACATTTTAAAAATCTTACCTTGTAGATTGTGAACCATTTCTAAAAGCACAGGAGTAAGGGTCTGATTATATTCATGGAAAATATCAATGAAAAGAACTTCAGTGCATGGCTGAAAAAGTTAAAAAAAATCTGTTATCAAACCTAAAATTAGGCTAAACTTGTCTTACTGAATTTACAATTCATTTATTTATATTTAAAATACTAAATACTTCATCAGGAAAACACTCCAAAAAATACAGTTTACTGAGAGTAATTTTGTTACAATATGGCTTTATCAATTAGAGCTACGGATGTGAAAGTGTCACCATGTACACAGTGACCTCGCAGTCCTGCTTCTGTATCAGAGGAAGCAGCACGGGGAGTCGGTACATGCGAGGAGCAAGCTTAAAAGCCGACTTCCCGTGTGCACCACCTCCTGGGAAGCCAACTGCTGCCCCATGTGTAACCACTGACATTTTCAGTGATTACACAGTAACTTAATTGCATGCATTTTAACACATTTACAATGTAAGGTTTCACTGTAAGTTTGCTGATCAGTTACTAAATAAATAAAAAAAAAAAAAGAGAGAAATACAATTAGTCAATTTTTACTCCTATCGCACTCGTGATATGAAAGTTACTCATCTTGTGCAGTAACTGGAGTTTTTTGAGATGGTGTCTCCGTGGATGCGCCACACTTGGTCTTGGTGCCGTCCCAGCACCTGGATTGGAGATTTTGCAGGAGTCCCTGACGGGCCGCACATGCGCAGCACAAACCGGCACATGCCAAACTAGTTGACAACGTGTATGCGCGACCCACACCCTCCAGCTCCTTCGCCACTCTGGAGGCCTCAGGTCCAAAGCAGAAGGGAGAAGGGAGGGTTGTGGAGTCTCCACGGGGACACCATCTCAAAGAACTCCAGTTACTGCACAAGGTGATTAACTTTTGTTTCTTCTTTGAGAGGTCCCCATGGATGCTCCACGCTTGGTGATTAACAAGCAGTTTCGCCCCTTGGTGGCGCCATAATGTCACATGTAGCTTGTGTAAATCTGGGTAGGTTTGTCCTGTCTGTCCCAGAGTGATCAGATTGTGTTGGAGAGGGAGTTTAATGGGTGTAAATCGACATCTTGAGCAGAAACAGATACTACGATTGTCTGGGCCAGGCGGAGGCTATCAGGATGACTGTGGAACCATCCGTCCTGATCTTCTGAACAACCATGGCCAGAAGTGGTATGGGGGGAAAGCATAAACAAGATCCTGATCCCATTGGATAAGAACAGCATCCCTCAACAATCCTGTCCCAATGTCCCCTCTCGAGCAGAATTGCATGCATTTGGTGTTGTGCGACGTTGCAAACAGAGCTATCAATGGTCACCCCCACCTGTGAAAAAGGGAGAGTGCTATCAAACAGTTGAGTAGCCATTCGTGATATTGGGGAAAATGCCTGATGAGAGCATCGTCTGTCATGTTGGAGACGCCTGGTATGTGGATTGCGGAGAGGTGGATATTGTGTCTGATACAGAAGTTCCACAATGATATGGCTTCAGTGCAAAGGTAAGAAGATCTGGATTCTCCCTGTCTGTTCATATAGAAGAGACAGGCAATGTTGTCTGTGAGGACACGGACATGCTTGTTGGCAACAGAAAGCAGGAAATGCCTGCAAGCATTGTGTACAGTGCACAATTCAAGGAGATTTATGTGGAATGACATCTCTGGGGTTGACCAAAGGCCTTGAGCAGTCTGATCTTGGAAGTGAGCACCCCATCCAGTAAGAGACACATTGGTTGTAATAGTGCATGAGGGGGAAAGCTGGAGGAAGGGGACGACCGTGCCAAAGTTGGCTGATTATATCCACCAAAGGAGTGATGTTTTGACCTCATGCAGCATGGTGAGCGACAGTGACATGGGGTATTTCTGAGGTTTGTAAATTCTGGAAAACCAAATCTGTAGGCAATGCGTGTGAAGTAAAGCATGTGGTACTACAAATGTTGTGGCCACCACATGGCCAAGAAGCTGCAGTGCGAGCGGCAAGGTAGATCCCTATGGCCAGAGTCTGGATGGCAAGGAATCTTTCGCAAGATATAGGCCCGAGTGGCTGTAGAAAATAGGCGTATGTATCTAGGCCATAGAATCTAGGCAAACTGTATGTTTTGGGAAGGGTGGACAGAAGACTTTTCCCAGTTTATGTGGAGTCCCAGATTTTGAAAGCACTTTATGGTCATCGCTGTGACATGTGCCGATTCTGTCTGCAACGATGCCTTGAGAAGGCAGTCATTGAGATGGGGGAAATGATTAATTCCCATAGAGTGGAGATGAGCTGTGACTACAGCGAGTATCATGGAGAGCACACGAGAGGCCATGGAGAGACCGCAAGGTAGAACTTGGTACTGGTAGTGGTCGTTTCCTACCATGAACCTCAGGAATTTTCCATTAGCAGGATGGATTAGGATGTCAAAATATGCATCCTGGAGGTTGAGGGCTGAAAACCAATAGCTTTGTTACAGTGCCAGGATGATGATGGATAGAGCAACCATGCGAAAATGTTGCATTTTGACAAATCTGTTGATCTTGCATAGATCCAAGATTAGCCTCCTGACTTCTTCTGAGTTAGAAAATAGCGGGAATAAAAGCCCCTGCCTCTGTGCTTGTGTGGAACTGGCTCTATGGCTCCCAGATCTAAAAGACGAAGCATCTCTTGAAGGGTCTCATGAGAGGGGTCCCTGAAGAGGGAAAGGATAAGAGGGTGAGTGGGAGGCTTGGAGAGGAATGGTATGGTGTAACGAATAATGTAAGAGGTGATGTAAGCCCATTGGTAGTAGAATGGGCGAAGCCAATCTTGGATGGTTCCCGTGGTCAATCATGGCATCGAAGTTTGTAGGGAGTTTTCTAGGCCCTCGACAAGCATTCACATTTGCTTGTTGGCAGGTGTAGATTGAGGGGCCGAGCCCAAAGACTGCCATAGTCTCTGAGTCCGGGTCCTATATTTCTGCTAGGGTTGTTTTCCTGGCGCTGGTTAAGATAGGAGGGGTAATGTGGCCACTGGTATGGTTGGTATCGGTACTGTCTCCGCCTGGTGCCAGTATATATCCCAACATGCGGAGTATGGTACAGTAGTCCTTCTTTGTATTAAGGACTTCATTTGTCTTGTCCGCAAACAGTCTCTCATGGTCGAATGGCAGGTCTTCAACAGTGGATTGGATTGCCCATGGGAAGCCAGGAGACTCTCTGCATGACCATGGCAGTAGCCATGGTTCTGGCGGCAGTATCGTCCGTACCTGGTACTTCCTGGAAGGCAGCTCTGGAAATGGAACATCCCTTTGAAATTACAGCAGTGAATTGAGGTCTCTTTGCCTCAGGGGTATCATTGGCAAACTCCATGGCTATGTCTACACTTGCGAGAAATATGCAAATGAGGCTAACCGTGGACTATTGCCGAACCTCATTTGCATACCTAATGAGCCACCATTTTTGCAGAAGAGGCTCTTGCGCCAGGAGGAACTGTCTACACCGCCCCTTTCTGCACAAGAAAACCCTCTTGTACAATGTCATTCCTGAAAATAATCAGCGTAGCGGCATTGCGCAAGAGGGTTTTTCTTGCGCAAGGAGCAGTGTAGACAGCTCCTTCTGGTGCAAGAGCCTCTTCTGCAAAAATGGTGGCTCATTAGGTATGCAAATGAGGTTCGGCAATAGTCCACGGTTAGCCTCACTTGCATATTTCTCGCACAAGAAGCCGCGAGTGTAGACATAGCCTATGAGTTTGGAGTAACTGCAAAAGTTGTATTTTACTAGTAAGGCCGAATAGTTGGAAATTCTGAACTGTAAAGTTGCAGAAGCATACGTCTTGCGCCCAAACAGGTCAAGCCTCTTTGTGTCCTTGTCTGGTGGAGTGGTGCAAAAGCAGTGTTGTTTCGCCCACTGGAGCACAGCTTCCACTACTAGTGAGTTCAGTGCGGGATAAGGAAAAAGGAATTGTGAGGTATCTGCTGGTATGTAATATTTTTTTCTCTGCCCGCTTGCATGTGGGTGGAATCGATGCAGGTGTTTGCCAAATTGTGTTAGCCAGTTCTAAAATGGCAGGGTTGAAAGGTAGCACACTCTTGTAGGATGGAGCAGCCTGGAGTATGTCCATGAGCTCATGCTGGGGTTGAGCCACCTCCCCTGTGGCAATTTTGAGCTCAGCTGCAAAGACTGTTAAAGTGCTCCAAGTCATCTGTGGCTGATGGCGGCGGTGGCATAATTGCTTCGTCCGGTGATGAAGACAAGTTAGTGGGTGGTGAGGAATCAGGAGATGGCTCCTCCATTGCTTGAGGCACCTCCAAGTGTTGCATAGATGTGGATGTTCTAGGTGTAAGAGAAACAGTGTGTTTGTGATGTCTCCTGTTTGAGCCCCAAACACTCCAATAAGGCCATTGTGCTGGATACGGTACCGGAGGAGGCATCCAGTGGTGACCATACCAAGGAGGAATTGTCCTTGGGTCATACTGGGGCTTGTAATACTGCATCGAAGGATTGCAATGCAGAGAGAAAGAGGCTTGTACTTCCTCTTCATCATCACTGGAAAATTATGACGGTACTGGAGACAAAGCTCATGAAGTTGTCGATACCAGCGAAGCATCGGTGTCAAACAGTGGTGATTGAGGGGTAGATGTAATTGTCAAGTCCTCACTCCACATATACAGCAACGGGGCTGCGAGGATCAGCACTGCTGTTTGTAACGTAGGTCTGTATGGTGCCAATGGAGTATTCGGCACAATGGCAAGGATCTTAGGTATTTTGGCAGCACCAAGTATATGAGCGGTGCCAATGATCTGATCAATGCCGACGAACAAATGGGCACCATCAGTGCAGTGGAAGAAATCGGTGCCATAGAGCTCGGTGCCGTTAGTGGCATCAGTGCCATAGAACTCGGTGCCGCAATCGTCAGTACCGATTAAGTTGTCAGTATCAGTGGTGCCTTAGTTGGTGGTGCGGTCTTAGGGCAACAGCTGAGCCCTTTGCCATCAGTGCCGTCAGCATATGATGGTGCCTGGACACCTGAGGTGCCCAGTGTGTCATATTTACTGACATGAGGTCTTTGCTCCGATGATTTAGCTGGAGACCATTTTCTCAAGGAGAACTATTGGTGAGGCACAGAGGAGCTCCTCTTTTTGGAAGCCATCTTGCTCTGTGGAAAGCCTGGGGGTGAATGTACCTCTCTAGGCTACTTTCCAGGATCCGAAGCCAGGTGCGTCTTCTTTTCCATGAGAATTAATTTGAGGCGAAGGTTCCTGTCTTTACAAGATCTGGCTAAGGCGCAGTCTGGCACAGTAGCGACAGTCTTTAGAAGAATGATGTTCTCCCAGACACCTGACACGTTGCGAGTGTCCGTCAGAGATAGGTAATGCGTCTCTACAGGAGACACAGTGTTTAAAGCTGGGCATGATGAAAAAAAATATATATTTTTTAACTATAACTTATCAAACTGTTAACAACAGTAACTACCTAAAGTAAGAGTTAACAGCTAACAAACAATGGTAACTGTAAATAAGGCAGAAAACCGCAGAGGTCCGTCTCAGGCTGAGGGAGGTTGAGAAGGAACTGGAGGGTGCGGGACACGCATGTGCAGTGCCGACTAGCTCGGTGCGTACTGGTTCACACTGCACATGCGTGGGCTTGCAGAGTATGCTGCAAAAGCTCCGATCCAGGCACAGGGACGGCACCAAGACCAAGAGTGGAGCAGCCATGGGGACCTCTCGAAGAAGAAAAGTAAATTACAACTTTATTCTAGATTTCCAATATTTAACAAAGCTAACATGTACTGGTTCAGCATGGCCTCCCACTTACCCAAATGGGGAACCACTCCCTAGCAGGAAGCAGAAGGATAGGACTGGGACTATAAAAGCCAGGGCTGAAAGCTCAGTTAGAACCCAGTGGGCGAGCAAGGCAGGCGCTCTCCCAGGGCTCCCCAGAAGAAAGGCATGGCTGCCCGGCCCAGGAATGCAGGACTGGGTTGGACCACATGAGCCGCTACCAGACCCTGAAGATGGGCCAATGCCACCCCAACCACAGCCAGACACAGAAGACTAGCTGAGAAGGCCAGAGCCAGTGCTGGATCCCAGAGTTTGGGTTGTGCCACAGACTGCCAAGTGACTCCTACCCAGAGCCCATGGACACCCATCCATGCCAGCAACATCATCTCCAGTGGACCCCAAGGTGCAGCAGTTGAGCTAAGTAGGCTCACAGAAGGAACTGGGGAGTGGCCCAGGGAAAGCCAACCCCGGGGTAGCTGAGAACATGGAGGTCGGTAGGCAGCTCGTTGCTGTCAGGATCCCCGCTGACCCAGTGGCCGCCCGCGCTGCCACTATTAGGGCCATCAGGTGGGATGCAGCGGAGTGGATGGGCCTGCGTTCCCCCTGCCACTCCTCACCTTGAGGACACCTTTGCCTGCACCTGCAAGGACACCTGCTGACCAGTCTGAGCGTGGGACTATTTAAACTATCTCACTGTTTGTACAGTTTGTTTGGTGCTACCCCAACCTGACCAAGGGAAAGGCCTTATAAACTGTTTGCTCAGTCTGTTTCCAGACCTGGGCTCTTAACTGTTTGCCTGCTGTTCCGCCCTGACCCAGGGCTCGGCCTTATAAACAGCATCTCAGCCTCCAAAGAGGCTTGAGTGACTGAACTGCTTAAAACGTTTGCTTGCTGCCTCCCCCTGACCAAGGGCGTGGCCTCTGTAAACTGTTGCTTTCCTGCAGTCAGGTCTGAGCCCATGATTTATGCTACTGGTTATCTGGCTGCGGCCCCACCCTAAGTAAGGGTCCGAGCCCATAGACAGCTGCTCAGCCTGCAGACAGGCCTGGGCCTTACCTGTTAAATTATTTATAGACTGCTCGTTGTTTTGTCCTGGTTAAGAGTTTAACTTCATTGACGGTGGCTCAGCCTGAGCCTCTGAATGATTTAGCACCTCACCTTGATCTAGGGCCCACACACTAAAATTGCTTTATTTAGCCAGGTAGTGTACTGAGTCGGCATGGCCTCCCACTAACTCGGATTATTACATAACCAAAATGCATTGTTTAAGGGGGGGGGTCTGCTCTATTTTCACTTAACATACATTTCAGTTCTTTCTACTGTCTTGCAAAAGATCTTTATACAAGCAGTTCTAAAACTACTAGTCTGTGGAGAAAGCCGATTGATCACAAAGAGGCTTTTGCTCTCTCTCTCTCCAATTGTTAAAATGCATTAAAAGGCTGCTAATAATATATATAAGCTTTTTTTTCCTTTTTCTATGTAGCACAAGGAACTGCTGTCAATATCACAAATGTTATATGACTGCAAATAAGAATAGAGGTGACCCACAAATATCTCTAAAACAATGTAGTGCTCATTATGGGGGAGGGACAAGATAATCCCATTTCTCGTAGTAATTTAAAACCAAGACTTTGAAATGTTAGTGTTTTCTATATATTTAAAGTAGAGGGAATCCAAATATTAATGAAACTAGATACAAGCTGTCTCATTTAGGGTATTTCAGACTGCAATAAAAAGTACAGAGTACATCCATATGTGTACAGGATTGAGTAACAAATCCTGTATTCTAGTATGAAGTGATCAATAAAATTGGAATATCTGCTCTTGAAATATGTTGCTGCTCTCATTTCTACCACCCTTCACTGAAGGGAAAAGAGAAAAGTAAATAAAACAATGAAGTCTAGAAGAACAGGGCAGAACCCTTTAGGGAGGGACTAAAAAAAGCTCTTTGCATTCTGATATCCATATAATTCAATACTCTCCCCTTTTAGGGCTTGAGAGTGAGGGGGACTAATTAATTTTGTTTAATTCAAATTTAAACACTTACCCTGAGACTGTATTTCCAAGAATCTCCTCCTGTCTCCTCTACAGCTACAGTCCACAAAGAAAACAAGAAAATGTGTTACATAAAAATACAGTAAATATTTTAGTTACAGTTTTAAACAATATCAGTGAAAACATTATGGCTAAGTAAACATGAGATACTGCACATATCAGGTTATGAAGAGAATCTAAAAAAATTAATCTCTATACAAGACTGTACGAAGAAAAATAACAGTCACTTTCTCCTGTTGATCTTTCAATGGGCATTTTTCGATGCACTGTGGAAAGGGAACTGGTACATTAAATATCTTCATAAAATTAATCTGAAAATACAGTGCAATTTCTTACTGAAGCCTTCTGGGTCCTCTTCCCACATTGTCAATTCTTCCTCTGTTAGCAGGAAATAGTGAGTGACTAATCTCCGACATATCTCAGTTAATGTTGGGTATGTGAAGAATGATGTCTTTATCTTATGTGCTTCAAGAGTTTCAGGACTGCTATCTGTAATGGCAATACACAGTTACTCTTCTATGATTTAACAATACACTAGAATCCTATTAATTGATAGAAAAGAAAATACTGGACTCTCATACTGAAAAGAACATTAAAATTTCCACAACTGACTTTAAGACACTTGCTAATAAAGGTCTAAAATTCTTTATTAAGTAAGATTATTCAATCAGATGAATAAAGTGGGTGAAAACAATGACTCACAAAGAAAGTCCTGACTGCTCACTTTCTGGTTCTAATTAAATTATTCACATTAAGAGTCTTTTCTGATGTTTTTCTTCATAACCGAAAAATTCTACCCTCAGGATAGATTGTATCATCCTATCTTGTCAGGAGACACCATCTTCCCTGAATCAGTTTGGCTTCAGTTGGATTGGAAACAAACAATAGGAGGTGATGGCCATTTTGAAAGAGAGCATTTTTGTTGGTGGGTAGCCCTATAGCTACACTGTCACTGAGAATACTACAAAATGACAGCTATTGTGAAAGAGGGCAGTTCACTGTGAAATTCTCAGAAAAAAATTATCCTTCATCTTCGATGAAAATGAAACTTTCAGTTACGAAGAATGAATATAAAAACTTATCGAATTGCATCAAGTTATGAAATTCAAGTGAGTTTCAAAGCTTTCCTCCTTTAATTCCAAAAATTAAATCATAATTATGAACTACAAGTAGTATTTCCATAAGAATTAATGCTCTGTTAATAGTTCACAATATAAAATGTTGACATTCTAATATATGCTGAAAGATATCAAACAACAATTGAAGATCTGTAGTTTATCCTGCAACATATTTTTAAGTACTAGATAACAGTAGTTCTTCGAGATGTGTCTCTGCATGGGTACTCCACTTTGGGTGCTGGTGCATCCTTGCGCCGGCGACCAGAGATATTTCTAGCAGTGTCAACCATTTATACACTGTGGCGCCGACTCATGCCGTTAGTGTTTGTTAGGTGTATGCACGGCACAGCTCTCTCCGTTCCTTCTCTACCCATGCTAGTAGAGCATGGGGCTCCAAATCAGGGAAAGGAGGGAGGGTAGTAGAGCACCTGCAGGGACGCACATCTCAAAGAACCACCATTACTGCACAAAGTGAGTAAACTCTTCTTCTTCAAGTAGTGTCCCCGTGGGTGCTCCTCTCTGGGTGACTATAAAGTAGTAGACGGTTTGTGGAGGTGGGTATGGAGCCCTGTCACTGTGGGTACTACTGCTTGTCCGACAGCCATAGATGATGTGATGGAGGATGCAAGAGTATAATGCTGTACAAATGTGTGGTCTAATGACCAAGTAGCTGCGTTCCATATGTCCTGGAGAGGTACATTTTTGAGAAAGGCAGTTGTGGAGGACATAGTTCTGGTGGAATGGGCCACTATGGTACCAGGTGGTTCTTTCAGTGGATGGTGTTGCATGTGTTAATGCACGAAGAGATCGATTAGGAGATCCTCTGAAAAGAGACCGCCTGTCCTTTGAATCGTCTGCAAAAGAGAGAAAAAGTTGAGATATTCTCCAGGCTCTTGTACAATCAATGTACAATGCGAGCGCTCTGTGGACGGTGAGAGCATGACATGCTATACGTGATGGGTCAGTATGTGGTTTGGGGAAGAGTGCAGGTAAGTGTAGCGGTTCGTTGATGTGAAAGGGAGAGGGAACTTTATGGAGAAATTTGGGGTGGGACCGAAGCATCACTCTGTCCTTGCTGAAAACTGTATAAGGGGAATCTGCCATTAGGGCAGCAAGTTCCCCTACTCTCCTACTGGAGGTTATTGTAACTAGAAAGGAGACCTTCACAGATAGGTATGTCTAAGAGCAGGTTGCCAAGGGCTGGAAAGGCTACATTGTTCGGTTCTTAAGTACATGATTGAGGTCCCAGATGGGAACTGGTGGGCGAACAGATGGAAAAGTGTTTTGTAGACCAGTGAGGAACCTTTTGGTGATTGGGTTCGAGAGGAAAGAATCACCCTCGGTGATGCGATGGAAGGCTGCTATAGCAGCCGCATGAACCTTGATAGTGCTTAAAGCCAGGCCCAACTCCCTAAGGTACAATAGGTAGTCCAATAGGAGCGGGAGGGCGGTGGTTTCAGGCAGTACAATGTGAATGTACATTTAAATCACGGAGAAAACCTGTTCCGTTTATAGAGGTACAATCTCCTGGTGGATTCTCTTCTGTTGTTGATTAGTATTTGCTTTACTCTTTCTGAGCAGGTGTTTTCGGCATCCTGGAGCTATGAAGGAGCCAGGCATGGATGTGGAGTTTTTGTGCGGTCTGGGGTGGAGAACTGCGCCGTGATTTTGGGAGAGGAGATTGTGTTGAGGTGGAAAAGCTTATGGATCCGTTATCATTCTGTGGAGGTAAGGATACCATGTTTGTCACGGCCACGCTGGTGCGATGAGAATCACGCAGGCTTGTTCTGTTCTGATTTTGATGATGACCTTGTGAAGCATGGGAAGGGGTGGGAATGCATAGATTAACGGAGTCCCCCATTTGATGAAGAAAGCATCCCCAAGAGAGTGCTTCCCTAAGACTGCTCTGGAACAGTAAAGGTGGCATTTGCGATTGTCCCTGATCGGGAAAAGAACTAGGTCTGGCTGGCCCCATTGGTGAAACACTAAACTCCCCATTCGTGGTGGTCATAGAATTTGTGACTGAGGACGTCTGCTGTAACATTCAGCACTCCTTGGAGGTAAGCGGCAACTGGGGTAATCTGGTGCACCAGGCACCACTTCCATAGTTTGAAGGCTTCCATACATAGGGACAGGGATTGTGCACTACCTTGCCAATTGATATAACACATGCAAGCAGTGCTGTCTGCCATAATGTTGATAATCTTGCGAAATACATGGTGCAGGAAATGCCAACATGCACAGTGTACTGCTCTCAGTTCTAAAAGGTTGATATGGAGCGTTTGCTCTGAAAAGGACCATTTGCCTTGGACCATGAGGACTCCTAGATGGGCACCCCATCCCATGAGTAATGCGTCGGTCATGACGGTAAGTGTAGGGGTCGACTGATGGAATGGACGTTAAGATGTTGTGTGGATTCATTCACCAGTGCAAGGAGGTGAGGACCTGCAGTGGAATGGTGACTGTGGTGAGCCAAGACGGGAGGCATCTCATGTGGAGCCTTGCCAACTTGACAACATAAGTTGTGGCAGCCATGTGGCCTAGGATCTTTAGGCATTCACGAACTGTCATGATAGGGGTCACCTGTGCTACTACTATGAGGTTGCATAAGATGTTGAATCTGTGTGCAGGTAGAGTAGCTCTGGCTGTGATGGTATCAATGTGTACTCCTATAAAACTCCAATGTCTGAGTAGGATGGAATGTGGATTTCTCGTAGTTTATTTGGAAGCCGAGGTGGAGCAGGAGGCTCACTGAAGTCTCAATCATGTCCTTTGCCTCTTGGAAGGACATGCCTTTTATGAGACAGTCATCTAAGTATGGAAATATTATGACTCCCTAACAACATATGCATTCCTCTATGATGGCTAGTGTTTTGGAAAACACCCTGGGAGCCATTGAAAGGCCACAAGGGAGCACTCAGTATTGTTAATGCTGAAGGCCCACCATGAATCGTAACAATTCATCCTGCCCACAGGCTTTTGCTATGTGGAAATATGCATCCTGTAGGCCTAGAGCTGAAAGCCAATCTCCTTGATTTAGTGCTGGGATTATTGTTGCTTGGGTGACCATCTTCAAATCAGTGGTAAACTACGTATTTGCTTCCTTAAATCCAGAATGGGCCTCTACCCTCCGTTCTTTTTCTGTGCTAGAAAGTTAAGTTGAGTAGAACCCTCGTCCTTGGAATTCTGTTGGTACCAGTTCTAGGACGCCTAACCGAAGGAGAAGAAGCGCCTCTTGTTCGAGGAGGGTCTCATGAGATGGGTCCCTGAAGAGGGACGTGGTGGGAGGGTAGGTAGGAGGAGGAGAAAGGAAAGGGATGGAGTAACCATATTGGATGAGTTCTAGGACCCATTTGTCTGACATTATTTGAGTCCACTGTTAAAAAAAAATGGGTGGAGGCGATGGTTGAACTGTGGATAATTGGGGGATGGTGTGACCACAAGGAAAGTGAGTTTCTGGCTCTTGACAGAACCTTCAAATTTGCTGTTTGGATATAGAAGGTTGGGCTGCCGGTGGTTGATGTTGTTGCTGGCATTGAGGTCTACATCACTGGGACCTTTGTTTTTGTCGGAAGTCATACCTTGGTTGTTATCTGTGGCTCTCTTAAAGGAGGGGCATGTACCCAGGGTCTGAAAGGTGGTGCAGGAGTCCTTCATCGAATGAAGTACTTTGTCAGTTTTTGCAAGAAATAAGTTGGTCTTATCAAAGGGCAAGACCTCAACTTTCTGCTGCAAATCCCTCGGCACCCGTGAACCCTGGAGCCAGGATATTATGTAAATCACAATAGCCGAGGCTGTGACATATACAGCTGTGTCTGCTACATCCATTGCGGACTATGGTGCAGTACGAAAGACTGTGTGGCCCTCCTGCATGATGTTGAGGAGGATAGGCCTCTTGTGTTCAGGTAGGTATTATACAAGGTCCTGGAGTTTTGCATAGTTGGAATAATCAATCCGCTAACATGGCGGTATTATTTGCTGCTCTGAGAAGCAGAATGGCTGAGGAGTATACTTTATGACCCATAATATCAATTTTTTTTGTGGTCTTTGTCCTGTGGTGTTGATCTCATATTAGGTTGTCTAGATTTGTGTCTAATAGAATCAACTACCAGGGAGTTTGGGGGAGGGTGAGTGAAAAGGAAGTCCATTCCCTTTGATGTAATGAAATATTTTCACTCTGCCCTTTTGTTGACTGGAGTGATGGATGTCGGGATCTGCCAGATGCTGTCTGCTGGGTCCATAATGGCCTCCGTCCACTATGATTGGAGAGGGCAATCTTGGAGGAGGTAGGAGGTTGCAAGGTTCGCAAGAGGCAATATTGTTTTCCTTGAACCTCCTGTAAGTCTCGTTCTTGCACTAACGCCACCCTTTTAAAAAGTTCCTGGAACTTTTTCACATTGTCCGTTGGGGGCAGAGTGGTGGATAGAACCACCTCGTCTGGTGAGGACAAAGAATTATGGAGAGGGGACCTGTTTTCACCCTCTGACAAAGAGTCCTCCATCTCTGTCTGGACTGGAGAATTGGGTACTGTCATGGATGTCGTAGTTTGGGGGAGAGTGAGGTGGTTCCCTGGATGTTGTTCAAGGTGTAATATGGTAACTCTTCTTAAGAGGACGAGACTCCCATGATTAACATTGCCCAAGATAAGGTGACGGCAGGTATGTGTAGTGATGCGCATACCAGAGGGGTGGTGGTGGTGGTGGTGATGGATATGCATACGTAATAGGCCCCGTACTCCAGGATGGAGCTCTCTGTGCTGGGCTGGAGTGCTGGGAGAAGAAGCGGCTGCGTGGCTTGGTGCCAGCTTCACTTGGGGATTGAGGCAAATTCGATAATCTGTGTGAGTGCACCAACTGAATGAAAGAGCATGGACATACTGGTGCCAGTAAAAGACAGCTCCTACTAGGAGAATTGCATTGTGGATGTTCCTGGGACAGTACTGGGGTTTGTGTAATACTTGGTGCCATTGGTGTAGGCGGCACCAATTACCCTGGAGGCGGCGTGTTGGCACGCGATCTCTTAGGTGCCATGTCTGGTGCTGATTGAGTGGGCAACTTCAGTGCCGAGCGGTGCTTCTGCATGGTAGATGGTGCCGTTTGTTTTTGTTTGGGCTCCAAGTGCGCCCTCTTATGCGGTGCCAGAATCTCGGACGATGCCATGCTAGAGGTGTCCACGGGTCTGTCCACAGTGCTAACCCTCAGATCAGTCGGTACCGAAGGCAAATATCTAGCTGGGGACAGTCTGCTTTTTTAAACAGATTTGCCTGAAGAGGTAAAGGGATGTATTTTGTCCATACCTTTCAGCTCCTATGTTGACTTTGAGGCAGATGATATGTTCTCGGAAGATGGCTGGACCAGCCTTTCATACAGGAAACTTTTTAACCTGTTACTTCCATCGCAGCATGCTCTGGCTGTCAAGTTGGAGCAGTGAAGGCACGTTTGCGTCTGTTGAGCTTCTCCAAGGCACTTTATACAGGCAGAATGCCCATCTGAGACGGGCATAGAATACTGGCACAACTCACACCTCTTAAAGCCAGGAGATTCCAGCATTAGGTGCGACGAGAAGCGACTAACAACGGAATTTTTTTTTAAAACTGTAAGACTGGATGGGGGGGGGGGGTCTTAAAACTGGGAAATCTGACAAAACTAAAGGGGAGTTAACCATTTCTTTTTTTGTCATTTCTGTAGAAACAAAGGGGAGAAAAGAAGCTCCGTCTGCTGCCAAGGACACTAGAGAAGGAACTGAGGGACCCGCGCCTAACGGACACTAATGAAACTAGGGGGTGCCACAGCACATACACAGCGGACACTGCTAGAAAAATCTCCGGTCGCAAGCATGACGATGCATCAGCACCCAATTTGGAACACCTACGGGGAACTACTCCAAGAAGAATTTTTGTTAAATTATCTATTTATTAGATTAACTTTTTTTTAGCTAGAGCCTCCATTTTGTGAAACAACCACATAGTCGGAATTGCAGAAAAAAACATTACATTCAACAGCATGTTGAAACTTTTACTTTGATTCTATACCTCCACCATACTGCTGTGAACTAGGGTATAGAGCAGAAACATTCTTTTATCGAATACTTTCCTAGCAAAAGAAAAAGACATCAATTTGATGAAAACATAAATAAACCAGGCCCTTGAACTGAACATAGACTCTTTATTTTATATGGCTAATGAAAGCCAAAGCAATAAGTAATTTCTCTATATTTTTACATGGGAAACTTGTTTTGCTGCATGTTTCTTATGGATTTAAGTAATAATTATATAACAATTTGGAGATTCTTCACTAAAGCTTGACTTTCACAGTCAAAATATTAACAAAATACAATATTTAGTAAATGATGTTAAATATGATATTAAGAATATTGAGGGCCTTTTAAAATCACTTATTAAAAGACATTTGAAATTAGTGTTGTGTCACATATCTGGCCATTTTTTGTATTTTTTTGTTTTTATCAGGGAGAGGAAAACCTGCTGAGGAAAGAGCAGCAGTACCTTCAACATGTTTAGATGGCTTGTAAGCATAATTTTTTACAATCATCTTAATGAGATTCATGCACTGGACAATGAATCGTTCAAATGCAACTCCTTCACCAGCCTCTGTGAAAACATAGCTTACAGCAAACTCCAATGATCTCTGAATCAGAGAGGTGAATGAAAAGGGATGTTGGTCCAGGAAGTCCAAAAGCTATAAAGTGAGGAAAGAAAAATATCACATGACTGAACTCATACACATTTTATGTGCACAAAGGACTTTCATAAACCATCTTGCAAAAACAGGAGTCCATTTTGTAATGTATAGATCTAACAAAATCTAGAACTATAGGGAAACATGACACAGATTGAACCTCTCTAGTCCAGCACTCTCTGGTCCAGCACCGTCCATGGTCGAGCAGATTTTAGTTAGCTGGATGTCTACTTATCATGGGTGTGGCCAAATTTCCAGCTGTCTCAAAGTCTGCTTACAGCCACCAGTCCTGGCTCTCTGAGTTCTATGCTGTTATTTAGCTCTAATTTACCTCTCAATGTTTCCTAAGAACCCAGTACAGCAGGAAAGTGATGGTAATGGTACTAGACCATATTGATCTTCCATAGTTTGGCAAATTCTCTGATTCAGCAGCAGTCAGATCCCAAGGTTAGACTAGAAAGGTTAAATCTGTAGCTGGACGCAAAAAATTAAATTAAAACAAAAATCACTTTTATGGTACTTACTGATTTATTCATTTTATCTGCTGGCAATCTAAATCTCATTTCTGAAACAATGTTTTGTTAATAAGAATGATAGTTTAAGGAACCACATACTTTTTCAACTATACAATACTATTTAATTGTTAAGTAACAATTCACACGTCAGATCTGATTTTTCCTAATACAAGAGAAAAGCTAACCCCAAAATTAACACTATTCTTATTAGTAAACCACACTTTCTACCTGTTTCCAACCATATTTAAAGTACTGAACATTTACTTTATAAGGTGCTTTATACCTGGATATTTTTTAAATACATTAGTGATTAAGTCTTGTTTATGATAAATTCCAGCTTCAGAAACAGCTTAACATTTTAACAAGCAGCACCAACCGTTAGCATTTTTTTTAAATCAGACCTACAAAAAAATTGCTAATCCTAAGCATTCCAACTGTGACAGGTGCCTCATCATACCAGAATGCAGAGGGACAAACTGAGGATTTTGGGTTGTGCCTACAAGACAAAATGTTGTCAATCCTACCTTAAATATGAGAGGTTTCTATGTACCATGATCACAACAGTATGTACTGGGCCTTGAGAAGATTTAGGATTTGATGTATTGGGATGCTCTTCCATTATAATTGGATGACTTTTTATGTAAAAGGGTGCATACATGGGATTTTCAGTTTCTTTCCTCCACTTCAGTCCCAGGATTTGTTCCTTTAAACCTTAGTAATTAGTTATACAAATAATTTTAAACTATGCATTTTCAAAGGTGTCTCTGCAAGGTTGGAAACTTTTAAAAATAAAATCTGATTCTTTTTTGCAAGGCTCAAAAGTTTAGCTGGTTAACAAAAGGCTTGCATAAGCCTCTATTAGCAGCTGCAATCATTCTCTACTCTGAAATGCTTTGTAAGCAGCAGCAATGGAAGTTGTCTACTTGAATGGAGAAAGTTAAAAGCCTTCCCCTCAATTTGTTCACTCCTATCTTTTCAGCTGCACTCTAGATGTGCTTTCAACAAACTCAATCTCAGCACAGGATTAGACTTTCATTCAGTTTATATCTGCAGCGAGCTTATTCAGAGTTAAGGATCACAGGAGACCAAGAAAGATAAGCACAATAGGTGAGAGACAAAAGAGAAAGAGACTAGTTTCCTATATCAATCAGGTTTTGTTCAAGTACAGTCTTCTCCCCATGAGGCTTTTGAATCCATATGGATTAAAATTCTGTAGTGTTCTGAGATGAGAAAATTACTCACCTGTGCAGTATCTGAGGTTCTTCGAAATGGCTGTCCCTGTAGGTGCTCACTTTAAGTGTCTGCGCACTCCTGCACTTTCAGTCAGAGATTTGTAGCAACAGTGCCCTGGTTGGCATGCATGCACAGTAGGTGCCCTGTGCTGCTCCTTTGCACACACAGCCAACCATCCTCCCAGATCCTTTTCTTCCCCAGAAGTTCAAAGTGAAACTTCAGAGCAGAGTGGAGAAGTGGGGGTTAGTGGAGCATCCACAGGGACAACCATCTTTGTTCTGTCTATATAGAATGCAAATACTCTATAAACGCCCACAGCGTAAAGAGATGCTTTCCTGTGAGCATGTGTTTTAAGGAACAATACAGGTAAGTAGATGGTCTAGTTGAGATGGAAGGATGATGCCGCTTTGAGTGTGAATTTTGGGTGTGGATGAAGAATTACCTTGTCTTGGAGAACTGTGGTGTCAGATGGGTAGATCGTTAAGGCACACACTGTGAGCAGAAACTCAGTCCCCTTTACTGCCATGTAATGCTTCTTGTCTACACATTTACAAGAAGGCGGGGCTGTGATTGGCATCTATCAGACAGTTTTGCCTATCCTGCCATTGTGGATCTGGCTAATGTGACCTTAGCAGCAGGAGCAGCATGGAGAATGTCAGTGAGCATATGCTATGTCTCTGGCAGCTCATTCAATGAGATGTCTAAGGAATCAGCTACATGTTTAAATAATTCTTGAAAAGATTTAATGTCATCCCGATGTGGGGACAAGGCATAATTGTGAAGAAATATGGGTAGGCAGGAGAGTGTTGCCCTCTGGTTACATCCTCAAGACCTTCTGCTTCTTTCCCAAGGGCTTCTGGGGAGGCTGAGGCAGAAGGTGAAGATGATTGCTGATCTTGGTGTCCCAGATCTGGATTGGCTGGAAGACTGAATATTCTGGGCTCTGTACAATGCCTATGGACCCCATCATGGCCAGTTTGGTGGGAAGGTCATGGGGCTCAACTATTGAGGGGGATACCATGCTGTGATTTACTGCCACTTTTGGAAAGGAATGGAGAGGGGTGCATATTCCTGCGCTACTTCTTTCTCGTCCTTGAAGAGAAGAGGGGAAGAACCTGCAAGCATATTCGTCAGTCTCATGCCCAGTCTGAGGTATCATCGGTGCCAAAGTGAGGCATGCCTGGAGTGGAAGCCATACAGAGGTCGGCCTGTCTGACAAACTTTTGCAACACTGAGAACATCAAAAACAGTGGAAGAGATACAGACAGGTTGGGAACCAATATCAGTGATGTTCATGCTGAGCAGCAGGTGGTGCCATTGAGCCGCTCAGTGCCAAAGGAGGACTTCGGCTCCCTTGGTGCTATGGTAGCAGATTTAGTATACTATGTGTGCCTCTCTTAAAGCTAGGCCACACCGGGTCTTTTGCTCCTGGGGTTGTCTCAATGCCAGATGCATCCAGTGCCGAGAGTACTGGGCAAAATTTAGTGGTGGGAGATTGCTTTTTACAAGACGATTCTCTCAGAGGCAAAGAAATAGATTGTATTTTCGAGAAAAATGCATTTTGAATGGACAGGCTCCTTTGTGACTGTCTTTAAGGAGGAATCTCTGTCCAAAGCAGCAGTTGGTGAGTGCTAGCAAGAAGGGGTCCTATGCTCAAGGTCAGAAGTAATATACAGGGATATCTCTATGAGCATAAGCTTTAGCTGGAGTTCTCTAGCCTTTCTTGCCCTTGCAGTCAACTTTTTGCAGTGGTGACATGTCGGAGTAATACAGGTCTCCCCAAACAGTGGTCTTCGTATGTGTGGCTGTCTGAGATGGATATTGACAGTGTACAAGTCAGACAGCATTTATAGCTTGGAGAGCTAGGCATGGCAAAGAGAGACCATTTGGAAAAAAGAGGGCATGGGAAGAGTCCCTTCCAGGCGCTCCTAGTTTATTAGTCAATGTCCACCAGAGGCAGGGAGAAGGGGAAAGGTGTTGGTTTTTTTTAAATAACGAAATGGAAAGAGAAAATATTAACCCTGACAGGAAAATAATGAAACAAAAAGGGTAAATCCAAACATCGTCAGAGAGGCTAGTCTGAGGAGAAAGATGCAAAAAAGCAATTCAACCAAGAAAAGAAATGAAAGATGGATTTTTGGACAGTCTCCATACTCTCTGGTTCTTAGTTCAAATGAGAAAAAAAATGTGAATGCTTTGTCTGCAGGAAGCACCGGAGAATTACAGGCCTAATTATCAAAGGTACTGAGTGTTTGAAGGTTGACTTTCAAATAGAACTGCAAGTGCTTAACACCTCTGATGATCAGGCTCCACGTTTAAATAAGAAGTCTAATGGGCCAAAAAATGAAATCCTGGGAATGTTAGAGGTGATGCATGTCTGAAAGATAATACCGTTAAACCTACTGACACTGTTTTCTTGCATAAGCACATAGCCCAGGTGCAAGCTGAAAATGCTAAACTGCAATTGAAAAGTCTGGGTTGTGGGGTTTTGTTGTTGGTTGGTTTTTATGTATACTAATCATCAACAGTTAGTTACCTAAAATCATCATGACCAGGGCTCGACAAATAACTGTAACTACTCGCCCATGGCAAGTAGATTTCAGCCGGTCGCCCCATTCACCGACAGCACACGCAGGCACAATGCGGGTCTTGCGCATGCACAGTGCGGGGCTGGCAAGTAGGTTTTGCTGCCGTTTGTCAAGCCCTGATCATGACTATTCTTTTTCTTTTTTTACTCACAACTCAAGTGAATCCAGACATTTAATGAAGCAGACAGGGAAAAATCTTTACACTCTCTTATATTAACTTCCTACCATGATCACTATCAAATGCTTTAAAAAAAATGTTTGTCAACAGCAGGCTCCAAAACAGTAGCTTTAAATTTTACTTTTGAAATGCATTTTAATTTTATTTTAGGTAAGAAGGTGTATGTTATATTCTGACAGTTCATAATGGCATACTGAGTGAAGCAGATACTCATCTCTTTAAGGAATATTTGTTTTGTGAGAATGATGCTATGAATGCTTCTTCGTCATGAGTTTTAAAGTGTGTACATGTATTTAACTTATTGCGGACTAGTCACTCAAGGAATTGATTATTCTATTCTAACAGAATTGTGAACTTGAAACTTACCACTTTAGTGAACAGAATTATAGTCTTTTCTAGACGGTCTCTGCATACATTTTCTGTTCCTATTCTTCTACCTAGTAAAGCACAGATATTAGAAAAACATTTCTTGATCTTTGCTATATTTCATGATTATCCTCATTTGGAAAAATGATCTTTGGAGACATACACAATTCACTCTTGCTATCATATCTTCCTAATTGGAAATATAACAAGGTAAGCAGTTTGCACTGTGGCAGATGTCATTTAGTGGTGACAAATTCAAGGAAGAAAATACTGGACCAAAAAACTAAACTTATCAGGCATACTGCTACTTCTAAATTAACTAGAAGTGCTCAAGAAAGGACATGAGCATCATTATAGACAGCTAACAGAAAAAGCTGTCAAAAAAGCAAACTGCTACTAAGATGAACAAGGAAGGGGACAGAAAACAATGACATTTGTAATTCCATTATTAAAAATCCATGGCACACCCCCAGCATGGAATATTATGTTTACTTCTGACCACCTTATGGTTGGGTTCGAATATTGGTTATAAAAAGGATTAGTGACACACAAACATTTCTAAATAAGAATCTGATGATAAGACTGGAACTCTTTAAAAGAAGACACAAAAAAGAAGAGATATACCAGAGGCATGTATAGACACAATGAATGGCGCAATAAAGGTAAATGGGTTAATAAGAACAGAGTTAACAAAAACTGCATCATCCAATGAAACTGGAAAGCAACAAATTTTAAAGACAGTAAAAGTAACCAGATTAAAAAAATACATAAGACATAATGAACCAGTGGAGCTAATGGCCACAAGCTATTATATACGAAGGCCTTAAGAGGCTACACAGATGGAGATACCTACAGGAGAACAGTCATGACTAAAATTGAAAGATATATTAAACACTCAAGTCTCAAAGCATACGTTAATTATTAACCAAAATGGCAGGAAGAAACATTCCCTAGAGGTAAGTTGTTCACACTACTAACTGTTTAATGCCTACAAGTGCATTGTGAATCACAAATTCTCTGTCCTTAGACATTTTCCAAAATTCATCCATGGCAACCTCCAAAGAGAAGACTGAAATGGCTTAGTTTCTTTTTACATTCCATTAACTTTTTTTTTCTTAATATATATTTCTTCTTTGTTCTTTGGTGTATATGAGAGAGCTTACCTTTTTACTAATATTACTATTATTTGCCTTTTGTTTTCCCTTCAGGACTTTGGTTATTTGGCACCAAAAACTGAGATCTATATTACTGAACATATTTTCTGTGTAGCAGGATTGAGAATGCATTGAAATACATACTTTTGTATTCATGAGAAAATGTCAAAACGCCTTGGACACCAAACATTTGTTTAAATATTAGAGAGTAGGGGAATCTTAATATTAATGTACTAGAAGAGGACAGCATGCTTCAAAAAAGTACTTACTACAATCCAGAAACTGTTTTAGTCGCTCAAATACTGCATGTAGAAATCCCTGAAAAATATCAAAGTCATATTTCAAAAATACCAAAGTGATGCCCATTTTGGACAGTATGAAAGGAGATATATGCATAAAGGTGTTTTATGCATACAAAATATGTGAATTGTCTTTAAAGATCTGTCAAACTGAGAAGTCAGTTCAGAAGCAAATGCAGAGTTTAAAACTATTCCATACATCATTGTTAGTAAAAATTAAATAGAAAAATGTACTTTCATTATATTTGTATTTGAATTATATAATACACAATTGTTTTGATTTTTCCTATTTTTATTCATAATCCAATCATTCAAGAAAAACCACATGGCCACTGCACCTCCAAAGCCAGTTAAAGTGTCAAACTATAAAACCAAGATTGGAGAATTCAGCAGGGGAAAGCAAGGCCAAGGATCACACTAAACGGTAAGATTTGCATCTTAATTTATTAACGAAGCTGCTAAAATGTAAGTAGGATTATCATTGACTTTAAAAAGTATCAATGCCATGCAGATCTGTAAATAAGTTAAATCTCAGCACGCCACTTCTGAAAGGTTGCCAATGCCTGCACTAGAATAAATTGTGCACCAACACCTACAATGAAACACCCACAAGGGACAAATAACCCTCTCATAAAACTGGAAGGGAACTTGAGAGGCCATCAAGTCCAGTCCCCTGCCCTCATGGCAGCACCAAGGACCATCCTTGACAGATTTGCCCCAGATCCCTAAATGGCCCCCTCAAGGACTGAACTCACAACCCTGGTTTAACAGGCCAATGCTCAAACCACTGAGCTATTCCTCCCCTCATCGCTCAAACTATTGTTTCAAGATTGGGAAATGAAGACAGAAAATGTAGCAATTTCTATTTGGCTCACAAATAAAAGTTTTGAGCCAGAAACAAAAGTGATAACCTCCTTTACACAATTTTTTTAAAAAAGATTTAGCAACTCTAATGACCAATTCTACAGCTTGTGAATCCACTCCCACAAAACTGGCATAGTTTCTAAAATGTTGTAAGCCAGTGATCCCCAACGCAGTGCTCGCAGATGTCATGACGCCCGCCAGGGCATTTATGTGCACCCGCCAAGTGACCAGGGCCGGCCTGAGCCATTCTTGCACCCCGGGCGCCCAGCACATGCGAGACCCCTGCCTCCAGGTGCCCAGCAGCCCCAAAAGGTTGGGGACCACTGTTCTAAGCTCAAGGCACCAGACACTGCAACTCCAAAGTTCAGGAATATACAGACACCCTTAAGAACATAGAAGACACAAGGTCTTGTTGATTCAAAGTTTACCACAACTAAGAGATGCTTATTTAAAAGCAGTCTCAGAATCACGTAGACAAGTTGCTTTATACATTTATTAATTTGGCTACTGCCAATCTACTCTTGAATAAAACCCTGAAGAAAATAAAAAAATGTCTCATAACAAGGGTTTTGGGGGTGTTTTTGAACTTGAGAAGTTATAACTAAGATCATTTGACTGCTTTGCAACAGCATAAAAGATAACATAGGTTAATTCGTTATACAAAAGACTCTTAAGCAAAAATTATATCAGATTACTTATGGTGAAATTTGAATTAAGTAGTACTACATAAAAACATATAGAATTTCAAATAACTGCAACATCACCACAAAAAGCTTCAAAGATATCATAAAAATATTTAGATTTCTAGTTCAAGCAAAATATCAAGCTGATAAAAGCTAAAATCGTGTTGTAATTAATTTAAAAAAGCTAAACATTTCTAAAAATACATGGATTTTGTATTCCAGTACTTCACTTCAGTGCAAGAAATCATTGTTTTGTAACATTATGTAAGGTACTGTGATGAGATACCAAAAACAAAACAAAATAATCACAGTTTTCCCAGAATATCAAGGGTTAACCACTAAATATAGCAGCTCAAAATTCAACCAAGTGCAACTTTAATCTAACACATATTGACACTTACAGGTTTCTAAAATTGATCACTAAAATAGTCTGTATGTTGAGAAGATGTGGAGTTTTCACTATGGCCAACAGCTTCCGTAAACTGGAGTTATTTCAGATTAGTTTAAATTGATTTAAACTAAACAGAAATTGTCCTAGTTTACACCAATGCAACACTATATACACAGATGTATGAACTGATATAACTAAGTTGTTTAAAAATCACACTATATATTAAATTGCAGAAACTTTCTCACTTGGAAAAGGCATGTAATTAAATTCATACAGTCTATTTTTATCCAAATCACCACATCCCTTAAATACACGGTATCACCATAATATATTAAGCTTATTGTTCTATATTTATCGGGCTTATCTTTTGATCTATCTGTATAGAATATAATTATGTCATTTTATACATTTCAAATCTCTCTTTATAATGGAGTGAAATTCTAACAATGCCCATAAAGTCATGGAAAGAATTTGACTTAGAACTAGAAACAACACATGTATCACTTACCATCACTTCTACATTCCGATGAGGTTCCACAAACCCATGAACTGTCAATTTACGAAGCACTAAAAAAAATACATTAATATGTTACTTGCACAGTCTATTTTTGTATAATGCTGTCCTGCTGTCCAGCCACCCAGACATCAAGTAATAAAATATAGGACTACAATAACCATTGCTATAAAAGTCTCTAATTATTCAATTATGGAATAAATTGCATTTATATTTCATCATTAGACTCATCACCTGCATTCTTGCCACTATAAGTCTGACAGTACTACTTTAAGGTAGAGTTGAGTAAATAATTGATTTTGTATTTAGATGGCTGTTTTGAAAAATTTAGAAAAAAATCAATCAATTGAAAATGTCTTTCAGGCTGAACAAAATATAGTGTTCAATCTAAAACATTTTGTTGCTGGGCATTTTTTAAAGGGCTACATATACAAGTGACTAGAGGGGGAGGAGAAAGAGGTGTGGGTAATGGTGACTCCCACAAACTTTAGCCCACTTGTTAGGGCTTTCATCCAGAATGTGGGAGACCAGGGTTCAACTTCCCCCGATCCTACATTTGAAGAAGAGATATGAATATGGATCTTACATTGCAAGAGTTTGCCCCACACTCTTCCATTGTGTGTCTAAATTAAACAGCCACTGAAACAGACATAGAATCATAGAATATTAGAACTGGAAGGGACCTCGAAATGTCATTAAGTCTAGTCCCCTGCCCTCATGGCAGGACCAAGCACTTTCTAGATAATTGCTGACAGATGTCTACCCAACCCGCTCTTAAATATCTGATGGAGATTCTGCAACTTCCCTAGTCAATTTACTCTCATGTTTAACCACCGGACAGGAAGTTTTCCCAACGTCCAACCTAAACTTCCCTTGCTGCAATTTAAGCCCATTGCTTCTTGTCCTGTCATCAGATGTTAAGAAAAATACTTTTTTTCCCTTCCCCCATGACACCTTTTTAGATACTTGAAAACCGCTATCATGTCCCCTCTCAGTATTCTTTTTTCTAAACTAAACAAGCCCAATTCTTTCAATCTTCCCCCATAGGTGATGCTTTTTAGACCTTTAATAATTTTTGTTGCTTTTTTCTGGACCTTCTCCAATTTCTTCCACATCTTTCTTGAAATGCGGTGCCCAGAAATAGACACAATACTCCAACTGAAGTCTAATCAACAAAGGGGTCCCATGTCTCAGATGAATACTCTAACCATTAGCATAAAGAATCAGATTCTCTCTCTGGCCACATGATTAATTATATAAAGGGGAATAGCTTCAACTCAAGGCTCTGAAAAAGACCCATCACGGACTACCAATTGATTAGAACAGTCTTCCACAACATAGGAGACTTAAGTTTCACATCCCTGCTCCAAAGACTTATTATTTAGTCAGGGTGAGAGATACCCACACCATAATATCTGATAGCTCTGATTATCAAATTCATGGTCCATTTTGGTCAACATCATAGGATTAAAAAATAATAATAATAAAAAAAAATCAATAGATTTCATGATGTTAGCTATTTGAAATTTCAGAATGTTATAAGAGTAGGAGATTCAAGTTGGCCAGCAGCTGCACAAACTGAGGATGGCATGGTATGGTATTTCTGCACTTCCGTTTGCAGAGTTGGGTCCTTGGTCAGCGCCTGTTATCCAGTCGCCCAGCTCTAAATTCAGCAGCACTGAAAAGGTGGCATATGGTATTGCTACCATTAATTCTGTGCAGGGGTCGCCCTAGACTAGCTGCCAGCACCTGGTGCCCTAGGCAAACCATGCAATTGGCACCCCCATCTCCAAACCCCTCAATGATACTGCATCGCCATTTGGCACCCCATTTAACTTGGGGCCCTAAGCGACCTCCTAGTTCGCCTATATAGACTGACCGCTCCTGATTCTGTGCTGCTGCTGGCAGGGCTCTGACTTCAGAGCGGAGAGCCTGCTGGAAAACAGATGCTGCTCTCTGGCTGACCAGCTCTAAAGGCAGCACAGAAGTAAGGGTGGTTATATTACAGCTATCCTGAAATAACCTTATGACCCACCCACCCCACAACTCCTTTTTGGGTCAGAACCCCAATTTGAGAAACACTGGTCTGCCCTGTAAAATCTATTTAGTAGAAGGTAAAAGCATACAAAAAAAAACCACCTAATTTCACAGTCTATAATAATGTTTTTCATGGTCATGAATTTGGTAGGGAGCTATTGATATTTCCCCAGACACTGGGCTAATCTCCTGCAATCTAGGAGACCCAAATTCAAATCTCTTTTCCACAAGGCAGAAAACTGACATCACAGTCTCCCACATCACAGTTGAGTGCCCTATCTACTAAACTACAAGTTGTAAGATGGACAGTGGCACCTCCTCCACGTGCCATTTTTTGTGAATGGTGCCTCATCCATCCCCTCCCCTCCAAAAAAAGATGCAACTCAAGTAAAATTCATGTCAATACCACAAATGCTTTGTGTCCTGAAAACTTAATTTTTTGGTAAATTTACAATTTGCCAATAAATATTAACCCAGCTCTACCTCAAGATTCCATTCATGTCAGACTAATACTAACCAACAACAATGAAAAAAGGTGACTCCCAAAAGGTTCCTATTTCCTAGTCTATCAAAAGGATTAAGTGCCCCAATTTTACCATTTCTGGAGTTCTCTCAGAGGGAAGATACAGTGGCATTTCCAGAAACCGCTGAATACTACAGCCTACAAAGACTTTTGAATCTTCTGATATTTATAACAGTTGTGTTTGTAGTCCATACACAAAAAAGGGCGAGATTCACAGGCTGCATCTCTTGAAACCCAACATAACACTAAGCATAGGGGGTGGGCAATAATTTTTGATGGGGAGCACTCTAAGAATTTGGTAAGTGGCCAAGGGCTACCCTTCTCCATGATAATAATGGTGACGGTGCAAAGACTGGGATGGGGGTTGGGATATAGGAGAAGGTTGTGACCTGGGACAGGGGTCTCGGGTGCAAGAGGGGATGCAGGATCTGGGAGGGGGTTGTGACATGAGACAGGAATGCAGGAGGAGATGCAGGGGTTTGGGTTGTGACCATGGGCAGGGGATTGGGGTGCAGGATCTGGGAGGGGTGTGTGACCTGAAGGAGGAATGTAGGAGGAGGATGCGGGGTCTGGAAAGGGTATGAGTACAGGAATGGAAGTGCTGAGGGTTGGGTTATGTGGGGTATGGGTGCAGGTGGAACCACGTGTGTTGCTCTGAACGCTGTGAGACTTGTTTCCAGCTAATGGTAGCTGTTAGATTGTACTGAGGGTGGGGCCATGTGAGAAGCCTCTCTCCCTTCCCCCTAGACACTCAGCATTCACAGAAGCACATGGCCCCGCATCCAGCTTTTCTGAGTGCCATGCAGTAGTGGGGAAGACAGGGGCCTGGCTGAGTCTCCAGCTGGGCCATGAGCTGGATCTGGTGGCTTAGCGAGCCGGATCCGCCCACAGGCCACATTTTGCCTGGCCCTGAACTGGAGTCACCCATATAACCAGCACGAAGTAGAAACAGCAAATCTAAAATGTGCAACAGCTATACTATATTGCTAACTACTAAAAAAGTTGTCCAAAATACCAACGTTTTTAGCTATTTCCAATTGGTTTCTGAGAAAAGTAGATCCAGGTAGACAGAGCAAGGTTGTTCATTTCTTAAGGAGACCAACCCATTGCTACATAGTCAGGCAGACAGGAACTTTGCTAGAAAATTCCAAGATTCTCACAAGACGCCAGGAACACAATAACCCAACAACAGAAATGCACACATCTCACCTGAATAACCTTATTTCATCTTTTATAGTACGTTAAGCATACATATTTAACAAACTTTTTAATTATTACCTTTCAATGACAACAGAGTTCTTTCTAATGAATTTGTAGCAGCAGCAGCTTCATCTCCCATAAAGATCTGTTGTAGGAATGTATCTGTGTGATGATTCCATAAGGAACAGGCAAAACTATAAATTCCAGATGCTAACTGTAAATAAAAAGCAGTACATATGAACTGCAATATTTAACACCAGTATAATAAATGTATAGATTCAGATCTTTAAGGCCAGAATGAAATGTTAAATCTAGCCTGATCTCCATAACACAGACAATAATCACCCCACATAATAGCTTGTTTGATTAAAAAAAAAAAGCTTCCACAAAAATCCAGTTTTCATTTGAAAACAGATAAAGAAATAAAGAATCCCCCACTTCCCTTGATAAGCTGTTTCATTGATTAAAAATTAGGGTTGTCATTCTGTAGTGATGATGCACATTCAGTCTAGACAGCAGTAGGAGTTGTCAGACATTTTATTTAAAAAACAACTTGGCTGTAACCTGGTTAAGGGAAGTGGGGAAAAGTTCTGCCATTCCTGACCAAGAGGGGGCACACACTGAGACAGCAAAACAGTAAGTAGCCTCCTGTCCCAAACCTTCCCACTTCCAGACATTGACTGAAGTGCCAGACAGGGTGGAGAGAACTTGCCCCAGGAATGCTGAGGGACAGTGGCCTGGTGGTGGGGGGAGAAGAGGGAGAGAACACGGCTCTGGCCCCCAGCCTCCTGAATGCCCCCCCACCCGCATCCTAAAGGCCCTGACCTGAAGGACCCATGAAATGCTGGGTAAGTCTGTCATATATAAGTGTAGGCCTGAAAAAAATTTTAAGTGATAATTATTCTAAGTAGTAATATTTGTAGTCATTTTGTTAATATATACGATGTGCTGTGAATTAGCAAGAAGAAATAGTTTTTGGTTCTCGTTTTATTTTTAGAAGTAGTAAGAAGAAATTGTTTTTACTAAGGATAGGATGGCTTAGCTCTGCTTTGCCCTGTAAGAAAGCTTATTTTTGAAATTATGTATTGTTCTTTGTGTGAGTGGAGGAATGTATAGTATGCTAATAGGTAAGAGACTGGAGGCAGCCTTGACTACTTTGTGATTAATGACTCCAGTGTGACACAGCAGAGCTCACAGACATGTAGGGGAACTTTCTGCTATAAAAGAAGAGTGTATTGTCATGCATTCAACAGAGGCCCAAGCTCTCCTTCCCTCAAGTGCAGTTTTAACTGGTCACTGAAACTAATCAAGCAATACTAAGACTAGTAATTATCAGCTCCAGCTACAGAACCTTTGGGGGAGGAAGTAAGCATATTTTGATTTCAATTCATAAATTGTAGTCATAATAAACATTACGTATTGCCTTATCCCCTTGTGCGTCTTATAAGCATAACATAGGAAATAACCACTTACGACACCCTATCGACATGTACACTTCCCATGTACCCACTTCAACAGTCAATCACGAACGTTTATAAACAACTATGTAAAATAGCATTTCTACTCTTCTCCTAAGCCCAAAACACTACATGCTGCATTATTAAAACTGCTACTTACGTCATAAAAAAGTTTCCTATCTGCAGCCAGTCGTTTAGATGCCAGCGTCTTTGTAACATGATAAAAAGTAAGTAATGCTCTGTGTTGCCGGAGGTCATCTTGGACTTTCACTGATTCTAGAAGAGTAGGAATAAGCTCTGGCCACTGTCTAGGGCAATCCAACCTAGCAACTTTAGCAATCAATACAGAGATCTGAGTGGCTATCTGCAGGGGAAAAAAAAGTTACAAAGCAGACATATATAAGGCATGGGTAAATTTAATGTTCACATTCCAAAAATATAACTGTTATATTTAAGACACCTGTTAGTAAAATTTTAAGCTAGCTAGTTAGCTGAGACCTCAACCAACATTTTAATGTATTACTGGGTTTTACAGGGCCTCTAGAGACTCATTGTGCACATTTTAGCAGCCTTATTCTATGTAGTTAGGATTCAGTAATTTAGAGACCACTCTTGGCCTAGTGAAAAGTTTTTAATCTGACCTCATTTCTCTTCCTGTTTAATTGTATTTTGTTTTTTCTATACATACATACACACACACACACACACACACACACACACACACACACACACACACACACACACACAGAAGATAAACATATATACAGAAATCTAGATAGTATTAACAATACTCATGGCCGTCATCAGCATAGGATAGAACGTGACTGGGCAAAATATGGTCCATGGCTGGATCCAGCCCACGGGAGCCACAGGCTGCTCCCTGCCTGCCCCGCCCCACCCCTTCTCAGCACTCAGTAAAAGTAGTTGCAGAGAGCCAAGTGTGCCTCTGTGAATGCCAAGAGCCCAGGGGGGAGATGACAGAGGCATCTCACACTGCTGCAACCCCAGTAGCTCCCATTGGCTGGTTTCCAGCCAATAGCAGTTGCCTATTTTCAGGACAGGCAGCATATGCAGTATTCCTCCCTCCTCAGCCCCTGGGCTCACAGCATTCTGTTCAGAACATCAAACATAGCCCCTGAACCCTGCACCACACAGGGGTGTGGAGGCAGAGACCGTACCTAAGTAATCTGGTGTGCTGATGACCGAGTCACGCAAGTGTCTCCCAGCCAAAGCCTGCCTCTGGCACCCCAGCCCTTCCCTCCCTTCCCCAGCCTTCTGCACCTCATCTCCATGTAACTCAAAACTTCTGCACCCCATGCCCATGTCCCCTGCTCCAGTCCCCATAAACCCTCCCAGACCCTGTACCTCCTCCTGCACTCCAGCCCCAGCCTACAGCCTCCTCCCAGACACTTCACTGCCTATGCATACACCCCTCTCCCAGACCAGAATCCTCTCCTGCCCCCATACACCCTCCCAGACTCTGCACCCCAATCCTCTGTCCCAGGTTACAACCCAAACCCCTGTACCCTTACCCAAGGTTACAATCCCCTCCCAAACCCTGCACTCCCAAGACACTTACTCCAGGTCACAGTCACCTCCTTCACCCAAACTCTCTCTCAGAACCCACACCTCAGTCCCTTACCCTAAGATCACTTCTGCACCCAACCTCCATCCCCGTCTCAGCACCTCCTCCAATAATATAATGGAACAGTCAGGTCTCAACCACTTACCAAATTCTTGGAATTGCCCCCAATCAAATATTATTGCCCAGCCCGGTATAGAAGCACCAATTCCTAGTTCTAAATAGGGCCTTTTTAATCTTCATTTGTATAGTTGATCAAGGACTTAGCTTGCTAGTCTTCTTCAAGTAGCTGTAACTTGTCCTAGTGCCCCCTCAGATTTTCCATGGACAACTTTTTTTGGGGAGGGGAGGCAGAGGGAGAGGGATTATGGGTTGGATTTGTGAGCAGAACTCATCACCCTTTTATAGGAGCAGCCAGTCTGTACAAATTTAAAACAAAAGAAGTTGGAGTATGTCTGTGTAAGTCAATAGAACTACTTGTGGTTAAACACATCTATATGTGCTTTGCTAAATCAGAACTTGAGCTTGCAGTAGGAAGAGTCAGACAAGTTCAAACACCAGTATTGCTCCTTCACTCCATCCAAACAGACTTCTTCCAGTCAGGAAGTTCCCAACCAGCCTAAGAGAACTAAAAGCAAGATATAGTTACAGAGGGAGTATTCAAGGGCAAAACCTGTTTCATTGCTTCTTTAATTTTTCCAACTAAGTTTTGGTCTCTCCAATTTCCCTTGAAATGCTCCTTTCTGGCAGGTTTTTATTATGTCTTTGGCATTAGAAGGAGGTAATTTCTGGGTCAAATTCAGATCCTGTTTTCTCTTCCTTCCCAAAAGCAGCATAAAGGGTGAAAAGGAACCGGAAGGCTGTCAGCAAATTAGGTAGATCTGTAGGGTAGCCTATAAAGAGTATTTGTAAGGGTTGGTTTTCTAAGTATCAGAATCAGCTTGCTAGTATCCACAGAAACACATTGTTTCTTTGTTCTCTCCATATGGCTGATATATTCCTGGTGTGCAGGGTTGAGACCCTCAACATATCTTGTAGTTTTCCAAAGTCAGAAGCTCTACAACTCAGATAGTAACAGTCTACCTACTTAATTTGCATGCACACACACCTTTTTGTATCATTTAAATCTGTCTGAGTTTTCATTTCACAACCTTAAGAACCACATAAGCATGACTGTGTAAAGTTCATGTTACAGCCCTGCTGTCAGAAAACAATGAACACTGTTCACCAAGAAACTAATCCACCAAAACAAGCTATACTGTTATCCACAATAAATATACCAGACAGACAGTAAGGTAGATTTCAGGCACTTTGGTATTATTAGTGAAAAATGCTTGTGAATTAAGATACAAAAGAAACTTCATCTCTTACTATGAAAGACAAAAAGGTTTTAGTCCTTTTTAAAGGCACCTTTCTCCAAGCTCTGGCTATTTCACAAATTGATCAAAAATGGAAAAAGAGTTCAAATAGTTTAGTGAATAAAGTTTACACACATAGAATACATGATGTGATATAAAGTCTTACCCCAACCCCTGAGAAAGACAGAAATCAAAGTTCTGATGAAGATAATTCATACATTTTTCAATATAGGTCTTTTCAACAAGAAGCCTGTCATAAAGACAGGCACTGTGGTTCTTTCCCAATAAATCAACCCTCCTTATTGACCAGAGGCAACCTAGACAACCAAAGGATTAGAAGCAGAATGAGAAATTCTGCCCCTCTCAATAGAAACAAAATGATGTTTTTCGGTTTTCTTAGGGACATGGGTGCAAATGGCTGGGATATGCCAAATTGTTCTTGCTGGTTCTAAAATGGTTTCATTAACCAAATTCCCCCCCTCCCCCACACATACACAGACACACACACTTTGGCTGGATCTGGAAGACTGTAGGATCTGTAGCTCCTCTGCAGCTCTAAGTAACAGTCCCTGGAACTGTCTCTAGTCATGAAGGGGAAGGGGAAGAGATGAGGGAGGATGATATTGGAGTGACTGTTTCATCCAGAGATCCTGAGAATAGATCCAACTCATAATCATCCTTTCCCTTGGAGTCAGAAGGAATCTCTTGCTGTCTTCTCATAGTGGAAGAGTGGACTCCCTAACAGATTATGTCAACTCTGCAAAGTGGTACAAGTCCCACAGTCTCCAGGACAGGCACTAATTGGGGTCAAAGAGTGGTTGGGGAGATCCCTGTGGCATGGGGGTGGGCGTTGGTTCCAGACTGGTCCATGTCCCCTATCTGAAAAGGCATGCCTCAGTGGAAGAGGCAACAGTTCGTTGGGTGACTCCATGTCTCCTAAGAAAACAAGTATTCTGGATCTATCAGCGGGTCTCTCCATTGGAGGGAAACCATGGCTCGATGATGAGGTGAAAGAGACACCTCTCACAAACTGCATCTCTTGGTAGAATCTGAACCCTCTTCTGAGATAATGGCTTGTCTGTGTTAGAGAACAGGATCAGGAAAAGCCAAAATGTTGTTACGTGTAGAGTAAAACTTAGTTCTCTTCGGAGCACAAAAGGTCATGACTTATCCAAAATGACAGAGCCAGAGCAATTACAGTTTATGCCAAGAACATATGAATGGCCACACTGGGTCAGACCAAAGGTCCATCTAGCCTAGTATCCTGTCTTCTGACAGTGGCCAATACAGGTGCCCCCAGAGGGAATGAACAGAATAGGTAATCATCAAGTGATCCCACCCCTGTTGCCCATTCCCAGCCTCTAACAAACAGAAACTAGGGACACCATTCCTACCCATCCTGCCTAATAGCCATCTATGGACCTATCCTCCATGAATTTATCTAGCTCCTTTTTTAACCCTATTTAAGTCCTGGCCTTCACAACATCACAGTAGGGTAAAACAGAGCATTGCCACAGCTGGGTAAAGCAGAGCCAGTGCTACTCTTCATTGAGGCTCCCCTGTTTGGCTACTGTCAGCGCCACTGTTCTCTGCATTGTAGGCTTAAGTTGGTACTAGAGGCACCACCTTCACTGGAACATGGTGTAGTAGTGATGGAGACTGTTGTATATTGGGTTGTAGATATAGATCTTGTTGTTATGGTAACTGAGTAGGTCACTGGGGTCAGCCCAGCTAGTCTGGGCTTGTTCTGGTGAGTTCTGTGCTATGCAATAAAATGGACACTTGCACCTACTCCAGCTCTCTGCCTTTCCACTGATTTCTTCCTATGCTCTGAAACTCCCCACGACATAAGAGACCTGAATTTGGGGGGTCCCTTGTCATGCAACCTAGTTGGGGCTACTATAAGATGGGTACGTAACTAGCTAGACAATAATGTTGCATAAAAAAGCCTCTGCCTGAGTTCACTAGATTTACATACATGGATTTTCTAAAGCTACACCATACTGTAAGGTCTAAGGTTTTAAAATGCAACTTATTGTGAACCTTGTCAATCTTTGTAATCTGTGTAACTCTCAAATTTACTGTAAACTGCAACTTTGTAATCTTTGTAACATGTAGCCACCTTGCTTGTAACTTTCCCTAAGCTGCATTCTTCCCTGAGTGAATGGAGAGAGAGTGTGAGTGTGTTTGAAGAAGGCTTGGAACAATGGACCACATGACAATGAGTCATCACAGTAAGGGCATGCTCCCTGCTGGATAAAGGGAAGTCTAGGCATGCTCCCTGATGACAAGGTGAATGAGTCACAGGAGCCATTCAGACACTATATAAAGAGAAGGAGCACATGTGAGATGCTCTCTTTTTCCTTCCACTGATCCTGAGAAGCTCCCCTCCAGTGTCTTTCCTCCTGACCAGCTTCCCCAGCCATGATGAGCAGACAGACCCTCCAGGATCCACATGCCTTGGCTCCTTCTGCAACCCATATGTCTGTGTAAGTGTGTGATTGCCTGAGGGCAGGAATGAATGGGTGTGAATGAATGGAGGGATGTGTGCTTGCTTGCTTGCCTCTCTGTGTGTGTGTGTGTGTGTGTGTGTGTGTGTGTGTGTGTGTGAGAGAGAGAGAGAGAGAGAGAGAGACTTCTATCTTCTTTAGCTTATACCTCTTTAGTTTTACCTAGTGGAAATAAACCCATACTAGTGTAACCCTGGGTGGTCTCCAGTGAGAATATCTTTGGTGTAACAAATAACTACTCTCTGAGAACAGTTGATGGTTCACAATCATGCTGGAAGGGCATAACAAGAGGGATTCTGCAGGGGTCTGTTTTGGGACTGGCTCTGTTCAATATCTTCATTAATGATTTAGATGATGGCATAGAGAGTCCGATTATTAAGTTTGCAAATGATACAAAGTTGGGAGGAGTCTGTAGCTGCAAGTGCTTTGGAGGACAGGGCCAAAATTCAAAATGATCTGGACAAACTAGAGAAATGGTCTGAGGCAAACAGGATGAAGTTTAATAAGAACAAATGTAAAGTACTCCACTTAGGAAGGAACAATCAGTTTCACACATACAGAATGCAAAGTGATTGTCCAGTTCTGGGCACCACATTTCAAGAAAGATGTGGAATAATTGGAGAAGGTCCAGAAAAGAGCAACACAAATGATTAAAGGTCTAGAGAACAAGACCTATGAGAGAAGACTGAAAGAATCGGGCTTGTTTAGTTTAGAAAAAGAGAAGACTGAGAGGGAGACATGATATCAGTTTTCAAGTATCTAAAAGGGTGTTACAAGGAAGAGAGAGAAAAAATTTTCTCCTTGGCCTCTGAGGATAGGACAAGAAGCAATGAGCTTAAATTTCAGCAAGGGTGGTTTAGGTTGGACATTAGGAAAAACTTCCTGTCAGAGTGATTAAACACTGGAATAAATTGCCTAGAAGGATTGTGGAATATCCATCAGTGGAGAGATTTAAGAGCAAGATAGACAGACAGACACCTGTCAGGGATGATCTAGACCAGGGCTACTCAACTTTGGAAGCCCCAGGGGCCACAATGATACTCGCAGCACATGCCAAGGGCCACAACTTAAGTGTGGTTGCATATGCATGCAAATATATATGCAAATATATACAAATAGCTTCTTTCACACTGACGGACATGAATACAAAACACTTCCCACAATTCCCCAGCACTCCTGGCATTTCCTCCCTGGGGGCTAGAAACACCGACACCCTGTACCTGTCTGTTCCAGCCAACCAGCCCATCCACTTGCATCTTTCAATGCTCATCCCGCCTGGGAGACGCTGAGATGCTTCGCCATTGTGGAGCGTGTTCCTAGTGGATGCCATGTTCTAAGGATCCCAGCCACGGGCCACGTGCTGAGCCCCACGAAAACCCAAACACACTGTGGGCTACAAGCAAACGAGCCACGGGCTGCATATGGCCCACGGGCTGTGTGTTGAATAGCCCTGATCTAGACAGTACTTGGTCATTCCTTGCTCTCACGGAAGGACCTCTTGAGGTCCCTTCCAGATCTTGAATTCTGTAATCCTGAGGCTTAGGATGTTCTATGTCCTCATGGGATGAGTGGGAAGATTTGCTTGACTTATGCAGGGTTATACCCAACTTCTTTTAAGAGGTTTTGGAGGAGGATTTGCTTTTGTTTTTATGAGAATGCTTCTGCCCTCCCAACAAAATCCCAATGGGGGATCATTGGGAATAAATTCCTTGGCTCCTAACTCAGACCTCATGACAACATGTATACTCCTTGCTGAGTCAGGTTTATGCACTGGAAGTATTGGAACGGGGGAGAGGGGGTGTCCCCCAATCTGAATTTGATTGCTTTCTCCATTAAGCATTTCATAAGACCAAGTTTCCACCTCCATGGAAAAAGAGCAACATATATCGCACCTTGTCACAATTCAGGATGTTAAGTAACGGGTAACTGACTAATCGAATAGTCCATGTATTTTTGCATGGACTATTCAATTAGTCAATAAAGCACCCCTGCCTTTGAGGTGTAGCAACAGCCTGTTGCTACACTTCAAAGGCAAATACACCACATGGAGCTGAAGCTGGGCTCCCTGTGGCATTTCAAAAAGGCAATGCCGCACAGAGCCTGCAGTCAAGCTGGGGAGTCCCCAGATGATCCCAGGCTCCACACAGCTCTGCTGCTTTGAAATGCTGTGAGGAGCCTAACCCCAGGCTCCTCATGGCATTTCAAAGCGTCAGCGCTGCACCGAGTCCCAAGCTGATCACCAGGCTCCCTGGCATTTCAAAGCAGCAGCGCCGCATGGAATCCCGAGCTGATCCCCAGGTGAATGCATGGAGTCCCCAGCTGATCTTGGGCTCCAAATGGCACTGCTGCTTTGAAACCTCACATGCAACCTGGGGACACCCCACCTGACCCGGGCCGCATGTGGCGTTTTAAAGCAGCAGCACTGCATGAAGCCCAGGGTCTGGCCCCAGGCTTCAAGCGACACTGCTGCTTTGAAGTACCCCTTCTTCTTCCCCCCACCTCACTGTCTCTATCTGATAGAGGCAACAAGGGGGAGGGAGGGAGGGAAGCATCTAGTTGACTATCCTGTTGACTATCTGATAAGCATTTGCTTATCAGATAGTTATGACAAATAATGCTGCCTGTAAAATTGCTAAGTGAGAAGAAGTGTTGGTAAGAAGCCTGGAACCCTAGGCATAGTTCAACAGGTCCATCAATACAGAGGGCAAATAGGGCAAAGAGGCGAGGCCAGGCCATCAGCTCCCCTATAGCCCAGTACCTGTAATGGGGTACTGAGGGAAGGGACAAGAAAATCTAACTAAAAACTAAAAACTAAAATACAATTCTCAATTATTTACAAAATATATACATATGTATTTACAGACTAAAGAATAAAGGAAAATTAAGTTATGGAGGTACTAGCACAGGCCTTGCAGCAGTATCAAGGAACTTGTTAGTCTCCCCTGCCTTGTATCTCCATCGTTAGAGACATGAGGAGAAAGGGAAACATGTATTGTCTTCTCTGACTTTGGGCATGTGAATCACATTTGTATTCATACTGGAATACTGATGAGGACCAGCACTCCAAGAATGAGTCTTTATTGTATCTCAGACAAACGCAAAAGTGCAAAAATTAATTGTTTTAAACACAAGGAGATACAAATGTAACAATTCTGAAATAAGAGGGTGTAGGTATGGTAATCTATTCACATGAAGAAAAACTTAGTATTTAAGAAGAAAATAATACTGTGAAAAAGCTCACATCCCACATCAACGTGAAATACTATCTGAATATGAAAAAAGGAATATCAGAAGTTCTATCACATCTCATTTTTAAAACTTCACTACAAAAATTTTACATTCCAATAAGAGCACTTGTTAAGAGAGTAATTAATCATTCATTTCATTACTAACCTGATTCACTGGTTCATTGAAGTTGGTAATGAGTCCAGCACGCAATGTAGATTTCTCCTCTTCCAAAAGAGCACTGTTATTATAAGATGTTTAATTAACATACTGTATTTTTCAAAGCTCCTAACTTTTAACGTATATTTACAGAGAATTATTCGATAGCAAGTGTCAGTTAAAAAAAAAATCAAAGACCCAGATGGATAAAAAACATTTTTTTTAAATCAAAGTATTGGATTTCTTAATTTAATATATTTAAATTCTTTTATTCACATTAAATACAAATTTACTTTTCAAAAATAAACCTATTGAATATCAATGTAGCACTTTAAAGACTAACAAGATGGTTTATTAGATGATGAGCTTTCGTGGGCCAGAAGCTCATCATCTAATAAACCATCTTGTTAGTCTTTAAAGTGCTACATTGTCCTGCATTTTGCTTCAACTACCCCAGACTAACACGGCTACATTTCTATCACTATTCTATTGAATATCAAATTTGAAATCTACAACTTATCGTAAGGCATATATTTATAATCTACTAAAATCTTTTTTCAGTTAAACAAAATAGAATACTAAGCAGTAGACAGTTTGTTGCCAAGTTTAAAAAAAGTCAGATCACTGAACAGCTAGAAGTCACTGATTAAGCACCTGGAACCACATTATGATGAGGTACCAAACCAACTTGTCACAGCAACAGTCTCTGCTGCAGGTGCAGTAAGAATATTTCCTTCCTTTAAGTTTCTTCAACTAGTTCAGCTCAATGACTAGTTCATTCAAAGTTAAGAAACCACTTAGGAAAGTAAGAAAGGCTGTTTCTTCAAAACTAGGTATGAGAGCATGAGATTTACTAGTTCTAAAATATTCCAGGACATGATGACCTAAAAAAATAACACTTCCGTTCATTAAGGATAATATCTCCTTTGATTAATAAATAAATAGAAAACACAAAATGTGCTCTAATATTTTGTTCTTAGTACCTACCACATTTAAGGTAATTTTATTTAATTAATAAAAATGAAATGCTGATTTTGTGCAGGCTCAGCTGAATTTAAATTTCCTTCCAAATAGAAATTAACACAAATCACAGGTAAAAAGTTAATAATTTATTTTTTTAAAATGCATCATTTAACATAAACATGTAAAAATTCACAATTTAAATATATATAAATTAAGTTAAGCTATAGAACTCCTTAATTAAATATGTGCACATGAGAATATCCTCTTGGTTATAAATAAATAACATCAAATTTAGTGAAAAGAGATTATTTACTTGCAAAATAATGGTTAGTAAACAATGAGAAACAACTTTTTTGGTAAGAAAACTAATGGGCTGTGCCCCCTGCTCACTATGCTTGCCAGCCCTACCTCTTTCTGGGGGTAGGTATATGACCAGGAGGAGGGGGCAGGAGCAGGCTGGGGGGAGGGCGCAAGAACAGGGGAAGATGCAGGAGCAGACTGGGAGTAGATGTCTGGCCAGGGGGAAAGAGCAGGAGCATGCTGGCAGTGCAGAGTCTTGGCAGAAGGGCTGATGGGGGAGGTCAGGTTTGGATGGCAAAGGAGATGCAGGGCTGCCTGAGGGGGAGAAGGGATGGGCTCAGAGGGGACCCAGCAGAACCCAGAGTGGGGGGTCGGGCTCAGAGGAGCCACAGGGCTGTCCCGCAGGGGGGGGAGGGGTCAAGCTTGGATGTCAGAGGGGACAGTGTTGCCCAGGGGAGGGTTGGGCTTGGATAGCGGAGGAGACCAGCACAGCTCAGGGGGATGGAGGGACAAGGGTTCAGATGGTGATGGGGATCTGACACGGCCCAAGGAGAGGGGGGATTCGGGCTCAGATGGTGGAGGGAACCCAAACCCAGCAGCTCCTCCCAGCGGCGCTGCCCCCTGTCCCCCAGGGCATAAAGCAAGAGCCAGAGCAGGCCTTGCCCAGAGGGGACAGTGTAGAGGCTAGCCACAGCAGGTGGCTGAGGGGGTGGAAGTGGAGGCAGAGGTAGGCCGTGGCATGAGGACACAGATGATGTGATGACATCACTCTACCGTCCCGCAGGAAATTTTAGATTAGATATAGCAAGACATAACTTAAAAAGTACAAATGCAAAATATAATTATACTCAATTATTTAAATCAAGATTTCCTGCTTGCAAATTCAAATCAAGATTAAAATCAATTATTTAAATTACTCTGATTTAAATCACTCTATCCTGAAAAGACCATTTCCATTTCAGTTTCATATATCTGATTAGAAGAAGAATATTTTCGTGCATATAGTTTTTTTCCAACTAACAAATTTCAGTCTGGTGAAGTATAAAAAGATTATTATTCAGGTCACTAACAATGGAGAAAAAGGAAAGACAGTAACAGGACACAAAGGTGGCCAAATACATGTACTTATGAGACCTTTTGTCATCAACTTTATATTGACTTCCAGCAGTGTATATAAATCATGTTGCAAGCGGGAGAGCAGGAGGTGGGAAAAGTACATAATACTCACAAACTTAGAACAGATTTATCTTGGTTACAATCCATTATTAACAGACTTAAACCCAACACATATATTCTTCTGAAAGTTATCAATGAGCATAATACAAATATAAAAACCAGGATCAAATTGACACTATGTATGAAATATTATGCACATAACTGTAATGTGATGTATAACAAGGAGGAATAAAAGCGTAAAGGGATTTAACACAAGTAAATAATTCTTTTTACTTTGTCTGTAAAGTTTTTTTTATAAGTAATTAAGCCCGTAAACACCTATTAGGTTATTAAATACTGTATCACTTTCACATAAAGTAAAATTAAGCTGTAATAAGCTTAACTGGAACATTTAAACAATATGTTCTACAAATGGTTTTCCTTGAAGTGTTCTGAGGGAGCTCCAATTTCTGGCCCAATGTAGATGGAAAAGGCCAAGGATTTTCATCTGCAGATGGAAATGACAGAGACCTGCACTTTTTCTGATGATTGGTTGGCATGCTTTAAGAAGTGACATGGTACCAGAAGAAACAGTCTGCTGATCATGAGGCCACGGAGAAATATTGTGTGCTTAAAAAGCTGATTCAGGAGCATGATATAACCCCAGAGAACATCTACAATGCTGCTGAAACAGGGCTCTTTTAGCATTGCCTGCTGTCTTCAACCCTTGCTGGTGCAGGTGAGTTTGGTGTGTGTGGATTCAAGAACAACGACTGCATCACTCTACTTACATGTGCAAATGTTACTGGCATACACAAAACCAAGTTGCTAGTGGTTTCAAAATTCAAGAGCCAAGAGCATTCAAGGGTACTCTCCATCTGCCAGTGGAGTACAAGGCATAGCCTTAATGCATGGATAGACAAGGACATATTTTTGGATTGGTTCTACCATATCCTTATTCCATCTGTGAAAGACCACCTGAAAGAACTTGAAGTGCCAGAAGACTCACAGGTTATTCTGGTTTTAGATATCTGTCAAGTTCACCCTTCTGAAGCAGAGCTTCTGTCTGGCAATATTTTCACGGTCTGCCTGCCTGCAAATGTCACTTCACTTATTTAGCCAGTGGAATGGGGAAATATTCAAAACTTAATAGTAACCTACAGAAGGAATTTTATGAGGAAGCTCCTCAATATTAAAGGAACAATCCAAGAGTTTCAGTCATGGCAAAGCATCATAGATGCAGTCTTCAATGCAGCATGTGCCAGGTCGGCTGTCAAGACAACTTTAAAGAGAGCATGAAGAAAATTGTGGGCAGAAGTGATATTTTGAAAAGCCCTGTGATGAAGAATTTCAAGGCTTCAACACAAAACAAAAAGGAGAGCACTACAGAAGATATTTGATGTGCTTCAATACAGTGACCCAATAAACCCAATCTCTAAACTGAAGGATAATGAAGCTGAAGACTGGGTAAATGTCGATCAAAGTTTAGATCAGTGGTCTCCAACCTTTTTATACCTAAGATTACTGTTTAAATGACAGAACAAGCCAAGATCTACTGTCCCTCCCCTTTCTATTCTTCTTTTCTCCATCACTTGTTATCCCCAATCCTTATACTGCTGCTTTTTTTCCCCAATGCTTCTGTAGAAAGAGGTTTTTCCAACATTTGGCCTGTCTAGACTGAACCAAATGTCAGAAAAACCCCTTCTTTTGGAAGCCCCCTTATTCCTCGTGGAAAGAGGAATATAGGGGTGCCCAAAAGAGCATGTTTGCTCTTCTACTAAAAAAAAGCGGAAAAACAAACGCATCCCCGGATGCAGAAGTGTTTTTCTGGGATATCTCCAGAATCCTGAAAAACTCCTGCAGTCTAGCCGTACCCTCGCTGGGTTGAGACAGGATGTGTAGTCTCTGGGGTGGGAATGAGGGATTTGGGTGTGGGAAGGGGTGAGAGGTACAAGTTCTGGGAGGAAATCTGGATGCAGGGGAGGTGGAGAAGGGGACGCTGTCTCGGGGAGGGGGTTCCAGGCTGGGCAGTGTTGGGGTACTAAGCAAGCCACAAGCTTGTGGATGTGAGAGTGCAGGAATTTGGGTTGGGGTATATGAGGGGCTCAGGGCAGGGGGTTCCAGTGTATGATAAGCTCAGATCTAGGGTCTGGGGGAAGAGGGAGTGCAGGAGTGGCTGTGGCCAGATGGGAGCTTGGTCCCAATTGGGGGTTTGTTGGTGAGGCTTCATTTTTAAATAAAATACTATATCAAACACAAAAAGTTTCTGCATTGTCTTTATGAGAAGGGCAGGAAACCTGTCTTGAGTCAGGGGTCACTGACCTACTGAAAAGTCAGTTGGGAGCAGGGGACATGGTACTGGAGAAGGGTGCTAGTGGGTGCTGGGGCAGGAAACAGGTTGACAGTGGGGGCAGGGTTCTGCGGCTGGGAGCAGGGGCGAAGGAACAGGGTGACGGGAGGGCAGGGGACAGGTTTCTGCAGCAGGGGAGAGGGTGCCAGTGGGGACAGAGTTCTGTGGCTGAGGGCAGGGGAGAGGAAACAGGGTGCCAAGAGGACAGGTTTCTGCAGCAGGGGGCCAGCAGGGGACAGGTTTCTGCAGCGGGGGGCAGAGGACCGGGGGCAACAGATTTCTGCAGAGGGGCAACAGGTGTCTGCAGCGGGGGCACGGTGCCAGTGGGGATTGGTTTCTGCAGCAGGGGGACTAGTTTCTGTAGTGGGGGACTGGTTTCTGCAGCGGGGAGCAGGTGCCAGGGGGGCAGATTTCTGCAGCGGGTGGGGTGAGGGGGGAAGTTCTGTGGCTGGGGGCAAGGGAGAGGGAATAGGAGGGCAAGGGGGCAGGAGGGCAGAGGACAAGGTTCTGCAGTGGGGGAAAAGGTTCTGCAGCAGGGGGCAGGAACAGGGTTCGGGGGCAGGGGGCCAGGGAGTCCCCTACACCAGCCTCAGAGGGAAGCCTCTGTTGCGCACTCCCTCCAGGCCCAACCCCCCTGCCCCTCCGTGGAGGAAGGAAGCCCCGTGGCGTGCCTCCGCCGGCCCTTCCCCCCCGCGGAGCAGGGAAGCCCGCGCATGCACTCCCTCTGGGCCTGACTCCCCCCTCCCGCAGAGAAGGGAAAGCCTCTGGGGACTTGCCCGGTAAGTTCCCGCAACACCAGGGAGCTGGGGCAAGGAAACAGCTAGTGCATTTCCGGAACCCCCAGAAGTGATGCGCAGCTGTAGGACTTCCATCCGCCCCGCGGGAAGCTGTCACTACCTCCATTGTTGCTCGAGGTAGTAGAGGGGCTTCTTGGGGGTGGGGGGAAATGAGGCACCCAGAACGCCTAGCGATTGACTGGTTGGTGACCACAGGTTTAGATGTTACAAAAACCCTGACAGACTCTGAAATTACAGAAATGGTTGTCCATTCAGACAGAAATACCTGTACTGCAGATTACATAGATTCAGAGGAGGAAGACCATACTGTGAAGGAACCAAAGTCTTGGAAATTTTGGTGAAGTTTGCCAAGCAGCAGTCTTATTCTGCTCAGGAAGTCATGCAGCTGCACATTATCCAGAACAATGTCCTCAAGATAAGGCAACTAACTTACAGGAAGGCAAACCTCCACAAGATGCTTCAAAAAGCTTCTACGGCTTGTGCCAGTGATCCAGCACTAGGGATATTAAAAATTGATTAATTGACTAATTGAATAGTCAATGCATTTTGCATCAACTATTCGATTAGTCGATAGGGTGTCTCCACCTTTGAAGTGTAGCAACAGCCTTAGAGCTGCTGCTACACTTTAAAGACAAGAATACCACATGGAGCCCAGGGTCAGCTGGAGACACACCTCCACCCCCCACCCCCGTTGACCCCAGGCTGCACATGGCGTTTCAAAGTGGCAACACTGCGTGGAGCCTGGAAGCGGCTGGGGACTCTTCCGCTGACCCTGGACTCCATGCAGTGCTGCTGCTTTGAAACACTGCAGGGAGCCCAGCATTAGGTTCCATGTGGTGTTTCAAAGAGGCAGCGCCGCACGGAGCCCAGGGTCATCAGGGGAGTTCCCAGCTGATCCTGGGCTCCATGCAGCGCTGCCACTTTGAAATGCCACCTGCAACCTTGGGACACCCCAGCTGGCCTCAGGCTGCACAAGGTGTTTCAAAGTGGCAGCACTGCATGGAGCCTAGGGGCTGGCCCCAGACTCCATAAGGCATTGTCGCTGTGAAGTACACCCTCCTCCCCCACCCCCGCCCCCTAGCTGCCTCTTTCAAGGGGAGAGAAGTGACTAGTCAACTAGCCTGTCAACTATCCGGTAAGTATTTGCTTATTGGATAGTCGACTAGTCATTCACATCCCTATCCAGCACCATCAACCTTAACAGCAGAAGTTGTTGATATTGATGACCCTGAGGTATAGGAGCAGTAAATTACAGTAGTGGATACAGTAATATTGTAGGGATAAAAGTTGTAGTGTATATACTGTACTAATAAAGTTAAAAGTTGTAGTATTAAATCTGGTTATTTCATTCATTTTTGCATTTAGTTAAAAAAATTCAGTTTTGTTTAGTATACCGTAATATTGTTAACAATTATAGTGTATATAACAATACACAAGTATTAAAAAGTATGATTTTTTTTTTCTTAAACATTGTTGCATTCAAAAAAAGCTTGATTAACTGGCACATTTACTTAACTAACAACTCCCATTCCCCATGCAAGCCAGATAACAAAGCTTGTACTGTTGCAATGTTCCTCTCCAACTCACCACATAATTCCTACTCTCCTACTCCCCAGATTAATTTAGACAAATGAGTGAATTTTTACAAGTGCTTTAAGTCTCATTGTCAAAATGAATGTTAGCACTAAGAAACCTAAAATCAAATGACTTTCAATAAGACTTAGAAACATAAATTATCTTGTTTGGAAATGGGACTTGGGTTCTTCAAAAAACCAATAGGGTAAAATTTTGAAATCTACTATATCTTTGAGAGAGTTTGCCTGTCAATGTGTCTGTCCCGTCCGTGAATCAGTTTGTTCAAGAAGTCCTCCTAAATGGCAAGAGCTAGGACCACCACATTTGGTATCCTTTTATCATAACTTAGAGCAAGATTGGGGTTTGTGCCAGAACAATGGGATGTGAGTAGAATGGGATTGTTTCTCATCAAACGGAAAAGGAGGGGTGTGAAAGCAGGGACAGTTACACCAGTGAATGACCATGGGAGGGGAGGCGAGACAAGCACTCCAGCTCCAGAGAGCAGCTGATGACTAGCAGCCTGTCCCCTGCAACTTCCCAGGAAAAGCTGCCAGCACAGACCCTGGCAAACCAGGCTGCAACTACCAGTCAGGGCATCCAGCCTCTGCCCTGAACCCCCACCTCCCATCCCCTGCTCCAACGCCAGCTCTACTCACCCCCTATCCTGAGCCCCTCCTCACACCCAACCCTAACTCCAGCACTCCCACACTCCCAGCCTCCTGCACTGAGCTACCCATATTCTCAAGCTCATGTCCTGACTCTTGCACCACCACAGTCCAAGTCCCCTGCCCTCAAATACCTGAGCAATACCAGATAAGTCTTCTAGTAGCTCTATAAAACTGGAAAATCATTTCAAGAAACAATAATTCCAATTATTGATCTGAAGTATTCAGACTATGGATGTAAAACCCCATTTAACTGCTTAGCTGTGATCCTCTGGGCGGGGAGCCCAGCTGGGCTAGGGTGACACCCCCACACCCATGGTATGGTGCGGCAGACTCAGCCAGATTAGGCCAGGCCCACCACAGGCAAGGGATGCTCGGGCTGGGCTGTGCCCACCACACCACAGGCTGGGGGCTGCTCCTGTTGAGCCAGGCCCACCACACTGTGGGCAGGGAGCTGCTCCCCCCTCCCACGGTGCATCAGGTGGGTGGGTTGCTTCAGCCTGCCAAGCCTTCAGTTAACCAGTTACCAGTAAGCATCACCTGGTAAGGGTGATACTTACTGTTTAACCAGTTAACCATTTACGTCCCTAATCAAAACACCATTTAAAAAACCAGACACAATTATTTAAAAAAAAAAAATGTATTCGATCAATGGTTCTCAAACTCTGGGTCAGGACCCCAAAGTGGGCTGCATTCCCATTTTAATGGGGTTGCCAGGGACAGTATTACACTTGCTGGGACCTGGAGCTGAAGTTGAAGTCTGAGCTATACCCTCTCCCAAGACGGTGGAGCTCAGATTTGGGTTCTAGTCCCCTTTCCTGTAACCCAGAGCCATGAGACTCATGCTCCATCCCCCTACTCTCCAGGATCATATAGTAATTTTGTTGTCAGAAATAGCTGGGGTGCAATGAATGAGTTTGAGAATCACTGGGTTAGACGTATCAAGTATGTCTTAAAAATATCACAATCACAAAAACTTACACTTCTGAGTAACATTTTCTGATATTTTTAGGCTACTGTGCATACAGTTAAGAAATTTAACCTCAATTTTAAAAGTACCTATTACAACAGTATACTCCTCAGAAAATCAAAGCATAAAAAAAGCAATTATCTGTATAATTTTTTCATTTACATCGTGTGTTATATAACTGGAACTTACCTAATGTGCCAAATTTCCTTTTGACTCATTTCCACTATAGTCATATCTCAAAGATACACACCCAACTCATCCATTATATAAATAAACACACTGTGAAGTATTCAGGATTGGGGGGTTCTATTACAGGGTCAAGTAGGGGAAGATGGATGATTCGGGAGAAAAATCTTCAGACAATAATATCTTATAATAAACAAATGTGGACAACAGCTGAAAAGCTATTGAAAAACTGATGTGTCAAGTTATATATTTGAGGTTTATCTTGAATGTATTAATCATTCTAACTGTCAAATGCTCAGCAGAGGAAAGAGAAATAAAGCAAAAAAAAGGCTCATTAATAGTTACAGCTAATAAAATGTCTCAAAACACTTAAAGAGACTCTGAACATTTTTTTCAGAACTTATAAGCAGCTCATATGATGCAACAGTGACATCTTCTGGATGGTAATTGCCCATCCATATGATTTTGAGCCTATTGCAAAAAGCCATGGTGTCCAACCTAGAGATGTAAAAGAGTAGTCAAATAGTTGATTACCTGATAAGCATAGATTTATCAAGTAGTCAAGTCAAAAACTTGCATTCTCCCCCTCTCCTCCACCCCGCTGCCTCTATATGAAAGGCAGCAAGGGAGGAGGAAGCAGGAGCTGATGCTGGGGGAGCCGGCTTAAAAGCCGCTTCCCCCAGCACCGTCTCAGCGGTGTGCAGAAGGGGGAGAATGGGAGTCAGAGGTGCAGTGGCACTGCGGCTTTACTACTTTTAAAAAGCAAGAGCCACTGGGCTCTTACTACATTTACAAGGCAGAGGCACAGCGGGGTCAGCTCCCGGGGGCAGCACAAGCCAGAAGTGCTTAGCCTCAGTTCACACCGCCACTGTAGCTAACCCCGCTGAAGTTCTGCAGTTTAAATGTAGTAGGAGCCGGGCTACTGCATGCCCAGCACTTACTACATTTAAACTGCAGAGCAGAAGCGGTGGTAACGAGCACCCCGCCCCTCCCTTATTGACTAATAGAGTAGTTGATGGAAATTCCATCCACTACTTAATTAGCTGATTAATCACAATTTAACATCCCTAGTCCAACCAGTTTTGAAGCTGTAGTCACTATAGTCTGAGGAAAGAGGAATTGATATCAGAAAAAAAAAATTCGGTGACAACTGACTGTGCCCCTGAAGATGAAATTGGCCACCCACTGGTAAATTTTCATTGTATTATTCTTCAAGAAAATCTTTGTGCCAAGATTTCTAACACTGAGCTTAATAATGTAATGACTATAAGTGGCGAAGATCGTGAATTTTCTTGTTGCTCTATCTGCCTTGATGCATCAGCAGTTTTAAGTTCTGCTTGAGGACATGGAAAGTGCTTACAAGGACATTCCACTTCACAGCAACGTTCATTGGTTACGCCGTGGGAAGGTTTTGACATGCTTTGTGGACTGTCTTGATGTAATTAAGATCTTTTTGTCAGAAAAAGGTCACAACTACCCCAAATTGGATGACGACAAACAGGTCACACAACTAATATTTCTAAATGACATCACCATGCATCTAAACGAACTCAACCTCTGTCTCCAGGGTGCAGGCCAAACTGTTATGGGTCTTTTTGAAACATGGAAGGCATTCGCTACGAAACTTGCCATTTTTATTTTGGACATTGACACCTCGACTGCTATTTTCAACATCTTAAAGAACTATTGAAACATTGCACTCCCACTGTTGCTAAGATTAGAATGTCCATGCAAGAATTCGCATCAGAATTTTCTGTCAATTTGCAATGTTTTTGCCCAATGTTTTCCTTTCTAATCAAATCAGACAATTTTGATACCAGCGATATGGACTTGACGGTGTTTCAGTGTATGGGCGTTGAGGATTTTGAAATGCAGCTCATTGAATTATAACGCTCAGACTTATGGGTCTGAAAGTTTAGGGATCTGCAGCACACATTTTAGGCTACCAACACAGATCATGAGGTCTCTATCATGACTTGTTGGAATTCCCTGCCTGTGAAATCTGATTTCACTGCTCTCAGCCTTGGGATCTACAGGCCTCTGTGAACAGATACTTTCACATGCGAAGTTAGTTCTTTGTCCCTCCCAGAGCTGGTTAACAACTGAACACTCAGAGGCTTATGTGCTGCTCAAAAGATCAAATTACAAGCCCAGGATCGCAGGATTCAACAAGGAAAAGCAAGGTCAAGGATCACATTAAACGTAAGATCTGCATCTTTATTTATTAATGAGGCTGCTGTAAGTAGGACTATTATTGACTTTAAGACGTATCAATGGCAGGTAGACCCATAAATAGAAGTGAATAAGTTAAATCTCTACATGCCACTTCTGAAAGGTTGCTGACCCCTGGCATAACCTTTCATTAGTAACTCATTTCATCAGATGCGTGAAGTGAAAGACAAGGAAACAGACAGGGATGGGACTGTTACATCAGAGCTAATGTAAAGAAAGATAGATGTGAATTAGGCGAGAATACCTAAAGTAGAAAATTAGGGTATGTCTAGACTACATGCCTCTGTCGCCAGAGGCATGTAGATTAGGCTACCCGACACAGTAAAATGAAGCGGCGATTTAAATAATCGCCGCTTCATTTAAATTTACATGGCTGCCGTGCTGAGCCGACAAACAGCTGATCAGCTGATCAGCTGTTTGTCGGCTCAGCACGGCAGCCATGTAAATTTAAATGAAGCGGCGATTATTTAAATCGCCGCTTCATTTTACTGTGTCGGGTAGCCTAATCTACATGCCTCTGGCGACAGAGGCATGTAGTCTAGACGTACCCTTACTCATGGTAATGAGCGAGCCATTTCCATACCCTATTCAGACCAATTCTGATGGTATCAAATTTGCATATGAATTCCAACACAGCAGTTTCACATTGTAGCATGAAACTGCTGAGCTGGAATTCATATACAAATTTGACACCATCAAAATGGGTCTGACTGGGGACTGGAAATGGCTACCTCATTACCAAAAATAATTTTCCACTTTAGAAAGTCTCCGAGGGGGTAGCTTTTAAAGTTAGTCTGTAACTTTAAAAACAATGAGTAGTCCTGTGACACCTTAGAAACTAACAAAAATATATAGTATCATGTGCTTTTGTGAGCTTTATCAGATGATGAGCTCTCCACTTTAGCTATTCTCACCTTTTTTTCCCATATCCACCCTGATTGCATTACCTCTAATGTAACACTCTCAAGTGTGTATTCCTATTATCTGTTTCCTTTGTCTTTCACTTCATACATCTGATGAAGTGAGTTGCAGCTTATTGTGATAACATTGTTAGTCTTTAAGATACCACCAGACTCCTTGTTTTTACACACGTCAGTACAAGCTCTGGACTCATTCAGGCTAAGAGTACCGATGAAATATCCAAAAGAGCTTTTAACATTTTCAAATGTCTGACATTGCTATCTGAAAGTCTTAGTAATGTTCAGTGCCTACCACAAAATCTAATAAACATAACTAGACTGTATAATACAGTCCATAAAAGCAAACACACCACAGACCAAATGTGCATGCCAAAGTATGAATAAACTATTTCATTTATGAGTTATTTGGCTTTTTCTCATCCCTTCTAGTGCTCAGTAATCAGTATGACTCATGTCTATACTTCCCTGGCACACATTTCTTTACTCCTACCAGTTAAAATTTTTAAGAGTTGTGAAACTGCAACAAAATCTACTTTAACATGTAAAAAAGGAAATATACAACTTACTGTGGTGCTACACGCCTCCAATAGCGGTCAATTCCATTTTTAAAGTACAAAACAGCTAACCACCTTACATTTACATTCAGCGTATGATTTGTAAAGATATTCTATAAAGAAAAAAAGTTAAAACATCATTTACTTTTTGGTCTGGTCTACAAGAATCCCCACGTTACAACTTCCCCTTTCTTCCAACAATAATAATAATAATAAAAATGAGTGATACATTTCCCTCATGGCATCTTTAATGTATATACACAGCAAATGTGACCTGTGTTTGTAAGATCTCATCCAGAAGAAACTTCAGTGCAGTAAATTGATTTAGCAACTCCATTTAGTAACATCATGGGAAAATAAAAATAGCTAGCTAGATTTGAATTACTGTATTCCTTAGAATCTAAAGTCAAACCTGAAGATCAGACCTTTAAGTGATGCTTCTGAGACTGCAACAACTTTCCTAGATTGTTTCATCTATCAGAAAAGAGATAGCAAGAGGGGTGGGGGAAGAGGACAGAGTGCTTCAAAGTGGCAGCGCCATGTGGAGCCTGGGGTCAGTGGAGGAGGTGGGGGGGGGACTCCCCCGCTAACCCTGGGCTGCACATGACACTGCCTCTTTGAAATGCTGCATGGAGCCGGACGCCAGACTCCCCGTGGCGTTTCCAAGAGGCAGTGCCACATGGAGCTCAGTGTCAGCTGGGGACTCAGAGCTGCTACTTTGAAATGCCACAGGGAGCACAGGGCCAGCAGGGTACTGCTTGAGTCCTCTTCTGGCCCCATGCGCCCCAAATCACTTTTGCCTTTGAAGTGCAGAAACAGCCCTGGGGCTACTGTTACACTTTAAAGGCAGAAGCAACCTTATCAACAAATCAAATCATCAATGCAAATTGTATCAACTATTCAATTAATGAAATACGCGAAATTTTACATCTCTAATAAATACCCAATAAAAAAAGTTAACTAAATGATATAGTTGTAATCGTTTAACTGGTTAACTGTGGAGACCTGGTGGGCCCCAGTGGCAGGGGTCCTGCTGGCTAGCATGCTCCAGTTCCATCACGCCATGGGCGATAGGTTGCTCCGGCCCTGCCAGGCCCACTGCCAGCCGGGCCACCCTGGGTGGGTGGGCTGCTCTTACCATCCCAGCCTTCTGGTTAACCAGTTACCAGATAAGCATGCTGGTAAGACCAATGTTTATCTTTTATATCCTTAGCCCAAATGGTAAAAATCTAGCAAAACATAATCCAATGAGAACATAATTATAATGGAAAGAGTCGGTCAACCTTAACAAGTGATACCAGCCCCACCTATAACACATGTTCCAAGTATGTACAGGTGAAAGAAAAAAGGGAACATCTAAGATTCAGCAGATGGCCCTACTCCCTTAGGCAGAAAGAATCAGGGCCTATTCTACAGTAACTGGGGTTCTTCAAGATGTCAGTGTAGATTTCCATTCTAGGTATATAGCCTCATACATGAGAGATTGGATTCTGTTAAAGAGCAAAATCCACCAAGGCTTCGCATGTGCCCTGTGCCTCTTCATACTACCAATGAGGATGTAAACGACACAGTGTCTGCAACCTTCCCTCAGTTTTCCCACAATTCAAGATCTATGGTAGCCAAGACTCAAAGCAGGCCAGAGGGAAAGCTGTAGGATCCATGTGGTCTACACATCTTGAAGAACCACACATCTTTTTTTCATATGTGTTAGTATAGATCCCACTTATATAAACAGACAAGCAGAAATAAGAAATATCAGCCATATCAATCCAACATGGATGGCAATGGGCAAGAGGCCTTTGAGGAACTTTGATACTATCAGGTAAGAGATCATCAAGCATGATTTTACTGGTAGACAGCAAGCCAATATTTCTCATAAGCGACATGTGGCTCTGTTACAGCAAAATTATGGCTCATGAGCCCCCCATTCTAAGGATGTTTAGTTGATTAATCCAAATTTATTGAATAGTCCATGTAATTTGCATCAACTCTTCAATTAGTCAATAAGGGCTCTTGCTACATTTGAAAGGCAGAAGCGCAGCAGGGAGCACAACTAGAAGGGGACTCAAGTAGTCCCCTGCTGGTCCTTCACTCCCTGCTTTTGAAATGTACAAGACTGAGAGGCTCTTGTACATTTCAAAAGCAGGGAACATGGGGAAAGCCGGGGACTGAGTCCCCAGATTGCCTCAGGCTCCCCACAGTGCTTCTGCTTTTAAATGCTGCAAGAGCTCGCTTTTGCTACATTTCAAAGATGGAAGCACCGCCAGTTCCCTGCTGTGCCTCTGCCCCTTCTCCTCACGGAGTAAGTATCCTTCCCACCTTTTCAAAATTTAGTCAGGTGAAAAGTAACAAGAAAAGATTAAACAGTAGGAAAAAAATATATAAATATAGATACAGACACGTAATGAATAGCACTTCTCTCTCCAGCTTACCAACAAGACTGAATAAAAGCCAGGCTGGGTCTCCCACTGCTTCAACTGTTCCTCAGCTGGTTTCAGCACAGAAGTATCTTGACTGGTAGCTTGGGTCAAGACCTGCAGAACAATGGTGCTGGCACTATTGAGATCCATGAAAATCTGATAAGGATATTTAAAAAGAAAAGCATTAATTGCACCGATGAAAGATGCTTAACACTACATTATCAATCCACCAAACACATAAGCACATGTTTGGTTTTAACCACTTTATAGGATCAAGCCTTTTTATAAAAATGTATATACTTTTCTATAATACACAACACAATAGTATTTAAGCACCTGGAATGCATACATGAACTTACCTTCACACCACCCAAGCAAAGAAGAGGATTCTCTCTCCACCCCCATTTTAAAGATGGGAAGCCAAGTCACAGTGCAATTAAATGACTTCTTAAAGGAAATCTGGGGCACCGTGATAGAACCCAAACTTCCAGAGTCATAACTTTGTGCCTTAGCTACAAGACTATTTTCTCTCTCTATTGCTAAATTTCTGTTAGTAGCCTGCAGCCCATCCTCTGCTAAATGCTAAGAAAAAACTACAATTGCTTGCATGCAAAGATACCAGAAAGTTTAGATGCTTTCAACTTTCAGCGGTGAATATAAAGCCTCTAGACGAAAGATGTAAATATTTATATTGTGATAAGCTATCTCCTTAACTTATCCCTTTTCCCTGGAATGGTACAAGTGAAGTAACAAACAGCATTAGTCTGATAACAAAGAGGGTAACTTTGGACATAATTTAGCCAAAGTTCTACCAGTTTCTTCACTTGTATAACAGACCTTCTGAGAGTATGCAGCCCTCGGAAATGTCAGAAGAAGAACAAGTCCACAATTTATGGTTGCAAAGTTTCTTTACATTTGGTGCCTTACAAAGTGTCAGGCTTTCTTAGAGATGTTTTGTATTAGTTACCTTTCTGCAGAGTGCAATAGGCTCAAAGCAATACTACTGCTGACCTGGGATGATATGAACGTATAAGAGGAGCTAGAAATAGATATTTGCTCTTTTGCATATTCTAAATAAAGTGTTGCTTTGTTAAAAGTAATTGTTCTATTTCCAATAGTTAATTCCACAATTCTCATGTATTTAAGTACTTTATAACTACAAGTTGTACCTCCCTTAACCAGGACACTCTGATCCGGCAACATCCATGGTCCAGCACAGAGCACAGATGTTCCTGGACTCTTTGGTCCAAGAACAGGGAGGTCTGGCGGCAGGACAGAAGTGCGGGGGGGGGGGGGGGGGGGGGGGGGGGGGGGGGGGGGAGAAAGACCAGTGACTCAGCCAGGAGCTCAGTGTAGGAGGGAAGTGGCGGGGGGGGGGGGAGGAAAGGGGGAAGAAGAGTTCAGGCTAGGGATGTAAGTCAACTATCCGAGAAGCAAGAGTCAACTAGTTCCTTGATTAGTCACTTCCCCTTACCCTTACTGCCTCTACAAGAGGCAACAAGGGGTGGGGAGTAGGAGCTGGTGCTGGGAGGAGCCAGCTTAAAAGCCGGTTCCCCTCAACACCATCTCTGCAGGAGGCAGGGGAATAATAAGGACCAGGTGCAAGCCAATACATTTAAAAATCACAAGCACAGCAGGGGGGACCCAGCGCAAGCCTGGCCTGCTGATTCCTGGCTCCCACTGGGTCCTCCCTGATGAGCTTTGGCCTTTTAAATATATTAAGGGCCCAGAGGCTCTTAATACATGTAAAGGGCTAACACACAGCAGAGAGGATCCAACACAAGCTAGGAATCAGCTGACCCAGCACGCACTGGGTCCCCCGCATTGCACACAAGCCTTTTAACCATATTAAGAGCCCAGAAGCTCTTAATACATTTAAAGGGCTAAAGCACAGCAGGGGGGGACCCAACATGAGTTGGCAATCAGCTGCCCCAGCTTGTGCTGGGTCCCTCCTGCTGCGCTTCAGCCTTTTAAATGTATTAAGAGCCAGCCAGCTCTTAATATATTTAATAGGCAGAGCCACAGCGGAGTGAGCTACCGGACCAGGAGCTTATCCCGCTGCAACTCCCCTGCTTATCAACTAATCGACAAGTTGATGGAAAATCTATTGGCTAGTTGTTTAGTTGATTAAACTATATTTAACAGCCTCAGTTCAGGCCCCAGTGGCTGGGGAGCTCCAGCCCAGCAGCAGCCATGAAAACTCTGGCAGCCAGGACAGAAGTCAGGAAGCTCCAGCCATAGCCGCAGAGCTCCAGCCTAGGCTCTGTTCCAGCTCCAGTGGCCGAGGAGCTCCAACCTCTGGCTCCGGCCCTAGAACTCCAGCCCTGGCCACAGAGCCAAATGGCTGTGGAGCTCTGGACCCAGCAGCAGTACAGTCTATAGAAACTAAAGAGCCCTGGGGCGCCTGGGCAGCAGCAAAGCTGAGATGGAGCCCTAGCCCAGTAGCAGTAGGGCAGTATGGGCCACAATTAGATGGACCTCCCTCTATCTGGCGAATCCCCTCGTTCAGGACTGGTCAGGTCCCAGACCAAAGAGACCCAACCTATACCTTAAGAGGCTAAATTACAGGGCTTCAATATTGAAGACAAAAGATACAGAATTTTGTAGGCACTTTGCTTTCATTAGGCACCCATGTTAATTGCCATAAACTAATTAATCTGAACAGGGAATGTTAATTTCTTACTTTTCCATAAAATATAAATTTAGGCTCATATTTCTCTCCTTTAAATGCAAATATCTGATAACCTTGCTTTCCAATTAACAAAAAGTGATGGGACTCACTACATGGACAAAGGCTTGGGGTGCAGATGGGAGTGCAGGCTCTGAGAAAAGGCTGGGGATCAGAGGTTTGAGGTAAAAGGAGGAGGGCTCCAAGTTTGGGGAGAGTCTCAAGAATGGAGCTTGGGGTGCAGGATGAGGTACAGTCTCTAGGCTGGGAGTGTGGGCTTTGGGATGTATGAGGGTGCTCAGGGCTGACTGGGCACAAGATGGGGTAGGGGATTGGGGCTGGGGCTTATCAACACAGCAAGAGGCCTCTTTCCCCAGCCCAGACACAGCATCTCCATGCTGGAGCTGCAGGGCAGGGAAGGGCCCCCCTCCGCTGGCCACAGAAACCTCAGGGTTTGGGGAGAGAAATCTTTACTCGCTGCAGTCCTGAGCCCCTACATGGGACTTAATGGGAAGCTATCAAGCCATGCAGCTTAGGGTGAACTTAGGTCCTCAACACCTCCCTTCAGATTATATAATTTTATTTTTGTCAGAAAGGGCCTCAGTGCAATGAAATTTGAGACATCTCCTCATGCTTTACCCCATCACTTATCAACTGAAGTGATCAAAATGTAAGGATCTAGATATATTCTTGCTGGAGGGCCCAAGACTGTGGAACTTCATCTTCCCCTTTGTCAACCAGATAACTTTGCACATCTATTTATGAAGACTCTCTCCAAGATGACAACTTTGACTAAATGGTTAGAAGATCATACAGATCTTCTGTTTTTAGTATATAGCAACAGCATTTATATTCTTGAATAGGCCATTTTACAACTGAAATAAATTAAGTTTAATAATTACATATGTTCTACACTGACAAATTACTTCCTTTTTAAAAATTATTCAATCGTATTATTATGCAAAGCAATAGTCTAAATATTAAATTGGCAATCAACTTAATGACAACTTATAAATATTTCATATCTGGTAGGTGTTACAGTAATATAACAATAAATGTAAGATTAGAGAGTCTATTTCTTGCTTTCAGTTTAAAATTGCATATTTTTATGTGAGTCTTTCACACAGTAGGAGAAAAAAAACACTTTGAATTATATGAAAAATTATGATAAAGCCATAAAAACTGGAATAGGCAAATGTAGTACAGGTTGGATCTCTCTAGTCCGGCATCCTCAGGACCTGACCAGTCCCGAACGAGGGAATTTTCCAGATCAGAGGAGGTCTCCTGCTACTCACTCCTCAGACCACCTTCCCCCACCCACTGCCAACCCCAGCTCCCTCACTCTACCCTGCCAGGCTGCTGGACTGCTGCAGCCCCAGCAGCCTAGAATGCCCCAGCCCTGCTACTGGGGCTACTGCTCCTCAGAACTACTGGACCAACCCAGCAGCACCCCAGCTGCTCTGCCCCAGGCATCCTGATTCAGCCACTGCTGAAACTGATCAGCAGCTGAATCAGGACACCTGGGGCAGAGCAGCTGGGGTGCTACCGGGTTGGTCCAGTAGCGCCAAGGAGCGGTGCTGCGGGACCAACCGGCAGTGCCCCACCTGCTCTACCACAGGCTCCCGGCTTTGCGCCACGTCTCCCTGGTCTGCTGGGGGGGCACTAGCTGCGTCCCCCCAGAAGACCAGGGAGACGTGGAGCAAAGTGGCGGAGGACCCGGGCCGAACCATGGCTCTTCCAGATCAGCGCCGCGGTCCGGCCCGGGTCCTCCGCGGCTTTGCTCAGCGTCTCCCTGGTCTGCAGACCAGGGAGACGCTGAGCAGAGCGGCGGAGCACCCGGCCGGACCCGCGGCGCTTCCAGATCAGCTGGAAGCTGCCACGGGTCCGGCCCCCGGTGCTCCCCCGCTTTGCTCCCGTCTCCCTGGTCTGCTGGCTCCGCCAGCAGACCAGGGAGACGGGGAGCAGCTTTTCTCGCCCCGGAGAAGGAGGGCGGCAGGACCAGGCGTCCCGCTGCTCCAGTTCTCCCGGGCAAGAAATCCCCGTTTGTAACTGCGGATCCGACATAAGTCGGATCCGCGTAACTCGGGGACTGTCTGTACTGGCACAGAAATTGATATAAAGAAATAAATCAAAGGATTACTTCAGCAAAAGCATGTAAACCACGCATAACCTGGATCCTAAGGAACCTAATATAACAACTCATTCAAAGCCAGAAATCTCTGTTTGTGATATAGTAATATTGTTATATTGCCACCGAGCGGTAATAATTCATTAAATCCCTTTCCAAATAATAAAGTTACCAATTTTGTAACTAGCCTAAAGCTAGTATTTAAACAGTGACAAGGAGTTTTGCAGATTCAGACTAACATTGCTATCCCTCTGATATTTAGACAACGTTGCTAAATTTATATTTAGGCTTGGGTAGATTTTTTTTTTCCAATTTTGACAATTATTTTTATAGCTTGAGATGTTAAGGGGTCGGGCAGGGTTAGAGAAGCATGAACACTGGGGCTTGCCCAGTACTGACTGAAGGGAGCTCTCCACGTGATGAAGGCATCTAAGACATCTTGCCACAAGGTATGAGGGAGGCTGAAGTTGTGGCCCAGCAGAACAGAGAACCCCAATCGAGGCTGAAAGGAGTTGGACAAGCACCTGAACACAGAATAAGCCATCCTGCTGCTGAACAGTTCCTGCTGGGAAAATGTAGTCATGATAGCAGAACCACAAAGGGTGCCCTGAAATGCTGTAGGGCAAGTGACACCTGAGCTCTACAGGTGCAAGGTACAAGGAGGACTACAGTCTAGATGGGGCAGAAAGGAGGTCTTTGACAGGACTGCAAGGAGGAGGATCAGTCTCCTGCCCAGGGGTGGGGAACCTTCTTTGGGTCAAGGCCACTGACCCACAGAAAAATCAGTCTGTGGCCACACACCTCACTGACGTGGTCCCCAAAGGAGAAAGACATTCCACATATTTCCCTCACACACCAGAGCCCAGAAGGGCCCAGCCTAGTAGATTTTGTGTGCTCTGCAATGGAGTACCAGTGGGGCTGGAGCACCAGCACAGACACCCCAATGCTAGGCGGGACTGTGAGACTTGGGGGCCGGATCCAGGCAGGCCAGAGGCCGTATTCAGCTCCCGGGTGGGCCTTAGGTTCCCTACTCCTGCTCCAGCCCTATGGGAGACCACCCTGCTGTGGAATAGTTCCTGCCCAAGATCAGAGCCATTCAGATGCACTGGGGCTTCCACTCTGGCTGGGATTTCAACCCCCTCCAAGTCACAACTGTGCCAGTACTGTAGCCATAGTTTTGTTAATTATTTTACAACTACCCCTTCTAAAAGATCTGTTTAAAATTATCCAGATATTAGAGTGGCATGGTAACATTCCTATTATTAAGGGGGATTCAGTTTCACACACAGTTGGAATTCACGCTCTTTGTTTTGTTACTGCGTATGTTCCTGGAGCTTTCAGCACTCAATCTGAGAGTATATAATGAATGTTTTGAGTATTTTTCAACAAAATATCTTAGTTTAGAATTAAGATTAATTAAAATGGGTCTTTTAAGAATTTTCTGTCCATTGTCTGATCTGTCTTTGTATCCCTTTTGCTATCAAATAGCTGGTTTAGTGTTCTCATTTTCCATTAATTAAGGCTTATCCCTGGCCAACTTTGAATGTACATTTGAGGAAAAGCCAAAAAAGAGTTTGATGAACAGCTAGACAAAAAAAATCAAAAAGTAATAAAAAAAATGTTTAAGTACATCAGAAGCAGGAAACCTGCTAAACAAACAGTGGGGTTCCTGGATGACAGATACCAAAGGAGCACTCAAAGATGCAGTCATTGTGGAGAAACTAACTGAATTATTTGCTTCGGTCTTCTCCGCTGAGGATGTTAGGCAGATTTCCAAATCTCAGCCATTCTTTCTGGGTGACAGATCTGAGGAACTGTCCCAGATTGAGGTACCGTTAGAGGAGGTTTTGGAATTAATTGATAAACTTAACAGTAACAAGTCACTGGGACCAGATGGCATTCACCCAAGAGTTCTGAAAGAACTCAAATATGAAATCATGGAACTATTAACTATGGTTTAAACCTATCCTTTAAATCAGCTTCTGTACCTAATGACTGGAAGATAGCTAATGTGACACCAATATTTAAAAAGGGTTCTAGAAGTGATCCTGGCAATTACAGACCAGTAAGTTTAACCTCAGTACCAGGCAAATTAGTTTAAACTAGTGAAGAATAAAATTGTTAGACACGCAGATGAACATAATTTGTTGGAGAAAAGTCAATATGGTTTCTGTAAAGAGAAATCATGCCTTACTAGAGTTCTTTGAAGGGATCAACTGACATGCATAAGAAGGATTCAGTAGATATAGTGGACTTAGATTTCCCCCCAGCACCATCTGCATGGGGAAGTAGAAGCACAGCGGGAAACAGACTGCTTCAGTCCCTGCTCGCGCCATCTCGCACTGCTTCTGTGACAATTCTACTTTTGGAATGTATAAGAGCCCCATTGGGGCTTTGTACATTTCAAAGGCTGAGGTGCCGCAGGGAGCGTGGAGCCAGCAGGGGAGTCCTCAGCCTTTGAAATGTACAAGAGCCCCAAAGGGTCTCTTGTATATTTCAAAAGGAAGCCCCACAAGGAGCAAGGGACTCCCTGCTGGCCCCACACTACCTGAGACGCCTCAGCCTATTAAATGTACAGAAGCCCTGGAGGAGCTCTTGTACATTTCAAAAGCAGAATCGCAGCAGAAGCAGTGCAAGAGACTGCTTCAGTCCCCACTTGCACCGTTTCCCACTGTGCCTCTACCTCCCCTGGCCCCCATGGGAATAGTGCTGGGAGGAACCGGCTTTTAAGCTGGCTATCCCAGCACCGACTAGTGCTCTTCCCGCTTGCTGTCTTTCTCCAATAGAAGCAACAGTGGGAGGGGGGGAAGAGTAACTAGTCACATCACTAGTTGCTTACATCCGTACTGAAAAACATCCGTTCAAGGTGCAGTAGCCATCAAAAAAACAAACAATGTTTGGGATCATTTAAAAAGAGGTCCAGAATAAAACAGAAAACATCATATTGCCTCTACATAAAACCATGGTACATCCATATCTTGAATACTGCATACAGATGTGGTCGTCTCATCTCAAAAAGATATATTGGCACTGAAAAAGGTTCCAAAAAGGGCATAAAAATGATTAGCGGTTTGGAATGGGACACATTTAAGAGAAATTAAAGTCTGGGACTTTTCAGCTTAGACAAGAGGAGACTAAAGGGAGGGGGGTAATGATAGAAATCATGATATAAAATCATGACTAGTATGGAAAAAAAATGAATAAGGAAAAGTTATTTTATCACATGTGAACTAGGGGTCATGAAATGAAATTAATAGGTAGCAGATTTAAAACAAACAAAATGAAGTTTTTCTTCACTCAGCGCACAGTCAACCTGTGGAACTCCTTGCTAGAGGATGTTGAGAAGACCAGGACTTTTACCGGGCTTAAAAAAGAACTAAATAGATTCATGGAGGTTAGGTTCATCAATGGCTATTAGCCAGGATGGGTAGGAATGGTGTCCCTAGCCTCTGTCAGAGGCTGGGAATAGATGACAGAAGAGGGATTGCTTGATGATTCCCTGTTCTGTTCACTCACTCTGAGGCATCTGGCATTGGCCACTGTGCGAAGACAGGATACTGGGCTTGGTGGACCTTTGGTCTTAGCCGGTATGGCCATTCTTATGTTCTTAAGAAATTTGCATGAAATTCAGGGAAGACTATGAAGATTTCAAAAGGAAGAAACAGAGAAGTGGCTAAAAAGAATAAGAGCCTGAAGAAAGTAGAAAGAGATCCATGTGAAGGAGACCCTTGAACTCCACAGGGTTTTCAACAACTTCCACCCTACCATCAACCTTAGCCTAGACCACACAAAAGATCCACTTCCTTGACACTACAATTAAATGATGGCCACACCTCCACCACCTTATACCAGAAACCTATCGACCGTTATTCTTACCTACATTCCTAGAGCTTCCACCCAGGACACATCACACGATCAATTGTTTACAGCCGGGCCCTAAGATACAACTGGATTTGCTCTAATCCCACAAACAGGGAAACACTTACAGGATATCTATCAAGCCCTCTTAAAGCTTCAATACACACCTGGGAAAGTGGAAAAACAGATGGACAGAGCTACACAAGTATCCAGGCATCTGCTTCTTTAGGCACAAAGAAGCTTCTTTAGGCTTCTGCCCAACAAGGAAAATAACAGAATGCCAATAAGTCATCACCTACAGCCCCTGACTTAAATCCCTCCAGTGCATCATTAACAATCTACTACCTAACATGGAGAACAATCCCTCACTTCACAGGCCCTGAGAAACAGGCTAGTCTTTTCCCACAGGCAACCCCCTAACTTGAAGTACATTCTTTCCATCAATGACAAATCATACCTCAAACATACTCACCCAGGAACCTACCCCTGCATTAAGCCCCATTGACAACTCTGTCTACAAGCAACATCACCACAAGACCTGACCACATAAGCCAGCACATCAGAGGCTCATATAGCTGTACTTCCTCTAATGTGATGTGCCATCAAGTGCCAGCAATGCCGCACTGCCATGTATATTGACAGTCTCTACAACAAAGGTTAAATGGACGCATGTCAGATATTGGAAGTGGTAATATACAAAAACTTTTGGGAGCAAATTTCAACCTAAGTAGTCACTCATCTACAAAGAAATTTCAGGAACCAACTCTGGAGAGTAACTGGGGAACTGGCCTTCATATGCAATTCTGACACTCTCTCAGGGAATGAACAAAGACATGAACTTTGTCATGTCATGTCATGACATGGAAGTTGTATTCATCATCCAAATGACATAAAAAACTAAGTATGTGACTCAGTCCACTCAAATAGCCTCATTTAGCATCGAATAACAGGTTCTCCCCCCCCCCTTTTTCTCCATTCATATGAAGTGGGTTTTGCCCCTGAAAGCTCATGAGTTTTATATTTATACATACACACACACACACACACACACACACACACACACACACACACACAAAATAGGGGGTTATGCCCCTGTTCTCCACGCTTGCCAATCCCCCTCTCTTGGGCAGCTTTCACAGCCAGAGAGTGTCAGAGCTACATTCAACAACCTCACTCTCTCTAGGGGGAGGTGAATGGCCAGGGGCAGCGGGCAGGAGCAGGCTGGGGGCAGGGTGTCTGGCCAAGGGGGGTAGAAGGGTCCATGAGCAGGCTGGGAATAGGTGTCTGGACAGGGAGGAGGGAGCATAAGCGGGGTCTTAGTGGAGGGAGCGTGTGAGGGGGCTGGGGCTGCAAATCTCGGCAGGGTGGTGAGTGAGGGGGCTGGCAGTGTGGGGTCTTGTCTTGGGGGGGTATGAGTGAGCATGCTGGGGATGCTGGGCCTCGGCCACGCAGTGAGTGAGTGGGCGGGGGTGCAGGGTGTTGGCGGAGGGGTGTGTGTGAAGAGGTCAGGGGTGTGTGATCTCAGCAGGGCAGTGAGTGAGGGGGTGAGGGCAACACTGGGAGCCCATGCTGGCACTCCAGCCTCACCCCACCATTCGAGACCCCTTACTCTCAGCCCCCTCACTCACCGCCCTCCCAAGACCCCACACTCCCAGCAGCAGGAAAAACCTCCTTAAAGCACGTCTCTGCACTGCTGTCCCTCCTACCAGGAGAGGGGAAAGGGAAGCAGCAGTGCATGGGGAGCCTCAGGCCTTTCCCCCAAACTCCCTTACAGAAAGCCAGCGCTGGCGCTTCAACCTTGCGTGAGGGGAGGAAGGATGGAGAGTCATCATTTGTCAAGCTGCACCCTCGGGTTCAGCCCTGGGAGCCCAGAGCAGATGCTCTAGAGAGCTGGGGAAGCAGACAGGGTATAGCATAACCATGTCATCCCCGAAGGGCTAGAGGTGTGGCGTGGCCAAAATCTGCCCAGCTCATGGCGGGCCTGGGAGAGTGGGCCTGAGCCAGGAGCCTGGCCCCAGGTCACCAGCACATGCTGGAGCCACTCTCTCGGGGGGAGATCTGTGGTATGGTGTTCCCCCAGAACCCCCGCTGCATTTCCAACAGGAGCCGCACCAGACGGGATAGTCCTGGGCAAGTCCTGCCTACATTCCCAGTGTGAATGGGCTTCACCCCGGGCCTTGTACCTGCCAAAGCAGCCCCCTGGGCCAGGGGACAGACCACCCGAAAGGCTGTGGCCAGAGCTGAGTGAGCAGGACCATTGGAAGATGGAATCTGCCCAGGCCAGGCTGCCAGGTGGCTTTGCCGGTCTCTGAGCAGTCTCCGGAGCAGGAACGCTGTGTGAAGGCAGAACCTGTGGATACAGATGACATCATTCTGTCATCTTGCAGAAAAAAAAATGTTATATGTAGAAAGAGGTGGGATTTTTTTGGTTAATCTTTAAGATGTTACAGGACTACTTGTTTTTTGTAGAAAGATGTGTTAGGTTATCCCAGCAGCACTCAAAGATGAAAAGGGTGAAAAGACATCAGAATGGAGCAAGATGAATGAAATGTGTACAAAAATCTACAATGATTTCTACGCCTCACATGTCAATGTCCAGCATATGCCTGCAATGCAAAGACTACAGAAGTTCCTGGTGTTATGTGGGAAGAAACTAAATATGCAATTTGTAACAAAGAGCAGAAAAAGCCCTTTGGGAGTGAACGATATTTGGCTGGAATATTTCAAAGCAAGAAAATATACTCTCTTCAAAGTGCTGGTGCAATGGTTCACCATCTACATCAATAGCAAGCATGCTCCAGAGACACGGAAGAAATTGAAAACAATACAATTGATGAAGAAAGATGATCCAGAAGAACTGAACACCTACTATCCACACTCCTCTCAATTGCATAAGGCCTTCACCTGCAACATACTCAGTCACATTAAGAAGGATCTTCAAATGAGCAAAAGTCAAGAACAAACTGGTTTCTGCTTGGGATATTTCAACAATTGATCACATCCATTCAGTTTGGCAGTTCATCAAAAAAAATGCAAGGAATACAAAGTACCATTGTGTCTTGCATTTTGTTGACTACAAAAAAGGTTTCAACTTGGTAAAGATTTATGCTGTGCTCAACATGCTTAATGAAATCAGAATTGACCCAAGATATGTTGGCCTGATAGAAGAAATTAACCACAATTATGTGACAGAAAAGTTATTCAATGTCCCATGCAGTATTATTATACATAGGAGAGTAAGACAATGCAAAATAATGTCACTATATCTGTTTGCAGCAATACTGAAGTTACTGCTCAAGAAAGTGAACTGGAAAGAAGGAATTACAATTGCTGGAGACCAGTTAACACATCTCTTCACTAACAACTGTTTAATACTGGCAAAGGACAGTGAAGAACTGGAAAATAAATTACAGCAACTGCAAACACTTTCACAAGATATAAGATTGGAAGTGAACACATCAAAAAGTGGATGTGCAATGACTCGGGCTTGACAAACTATGTAATCTACTCACCCATGGTGAGTAGAATACAACCTGGAAGAGCCGGGTTCAGGCGATCTGTGCAGATCGCCGGACAGCGCAGCTAGCAAGCGGGGTTCACCGCAGCTTGGCGAGCCCTGGCAATGAGCATTGCACAGTAGTAATCATAAGTGTATACAGGAAAGTAATCAAAAAGTTCAACAAATATATTAACTTGGGTCAGTAGCTGAACAGAAACAACTCATTCAATGGGGAATGCAGTAGGATGAGAAAGGTGGGCTGAGTAAGTTTCAGCAAAACAAAGATGCTTATAATGGAGGATGAATGGCTTATGAAGAAAAAAAGAAAGCTGCACTGTTTTGCAGCAATGCTATATGGAACAGAAAGCTGGTCAATGATTAAGTGAAGAAAAATTCACTTTAATGGAGAGTAATGGAAAGGTAAACATTTAAGATATCACCCTGATCAAATACTGAGAAGGCATACAGAGGTGATCAATGGGACGATGCAAAGCAGAAATGGGTGGGTCATATAGTCCATACTCACATTAGTGACTGAATCCCCAGAAACCACAAACAACTGCTGGGCAGACTGAAAACAAACTGTATCGATCTCATGGCGAAACTCTTTGGCCAGAAATTGAAAGAATATGCTCGCAACAAAATGGAATGGTGTGGCATCAACTTGTGTTCCTGGAGGGATGGAGGAGGACAAGCCAGATAAAGATGATGAAAGTGACTAGAATAACGGGAAGGAGAGTGTGCTTTTAAGATCTGCAAATGACATCAAGCTGGGAGAGGCTGCAATGAGTTTGGAACAAAAGATTAGAATTCAAAAAAATCTGGATAATTTACAGAACTGGTTTGAAAACAACAAGATGAAACTCAGTAAAGGCAAGGGAAAACATTTATGAAGGGAAAAATCTAATGCACAAATAAAAAATGAGAAATAACTAAATAGGAAATAGTACTGCACAAGAGGACCTGGTAATTACAGGCAGTTCCCAGGATACGTACAAGATAGGGATTGTAGGTTTGTTCTTAAGTTGAATTTGTACGTAAGTCAAAACTGGAACATATTGTACCCCAGCTGTCCCCGATTCAGCCGCTGCTGAAACTGACCAGCGGCTGACTGCAGGAAGCCCGAGGCAGAGCTGCTTTGCCCCGGGGTTCCTGGAATCAGCCGCTGATCAGTTTCAGCAGCAGCTGACTTGGGGACACCTGGGATAGAGCGGCTGGGGTGCTGCCAGATTGGTCCCCGCAGCGCCGAGGTGCGGCGCTGCGGGGACCAACCCGGCACCGCCCCAGCTGCTCTGTCCCAGGCGTCCAGATTCAGCCACTATTGTAACTGACCAGCAGCAGCTGAATTGGACACACCTGGGGCAGAGCAGCTGGAGTGCTGGTGGGTTGGTCTGGTAGCGCCGACCCTTGGCGCTCACAAGAGATCATCTCCCCTCCCTTGTGAGTTTCAGCAGCAGCCTGTCACCTGCGGATCTACCCGTTCCCACCGCCCTCCTCCCCCTTAGGCAGTAGAGAGGAAAGGTAGATTGCGAGCCTGTTGCCGGGGCAGTGTAATTGACTAGAACTTCTTGAAACAGCTGCCTGCCTCTCCCTCCCTCTCTGGTTCTGCCGCTTGCAGGCTTTGCCTCCCTGCAACAGGAGGGAGGGTTCAGCACACCCCCGCCGACCCCTACCCTCTCCTGCCCCCCTCCCTCCTCCAGGCAGTAAAGAGGAAAGGTAAATTGAGAGCCTGTCGGCTGTGGATCCAACCGGAGTAAGTGTAACTGACTAGAACTTCCTGAATGCAGCTGCCTGCCTCTCCCCGCCTCTCCCCTTCCGCCGCTCGCAGGCTTTGCCCCCTACTCCAGGCAGTAGAGGGGAAAGGTAGACTGAGAGCCTGTCGGCTGTGGATCCAGCTGGGGCAGTGTAATTGACTAGAAATTCCTGAAGCAGCTGCCTGCCTGCCTCTTGCCCCCTCTCCACCACCCTGCAACATGACGGAGAGTTTGGCACCCCTGCCCCTGCTGCCGACCTCGGTCCCCTTCTCCTCCCTCTCTCCTTCCCCTCCCACCCCCCAGAGGCAATAGATAGAGAAAAGATAAATTGCAAGCCTGTTGCCTGCATATCCAGCCGCAGTTAGTGTAATTGATTAACAACTTGAAGCAGCTGCCGGAGCACTTCCGGGTTGCAGTTGGTGCTGGACCATCAGACGTACCGGACCACTGGATGCCAGACCACTGGAGTTTTACTAATTGGAAAAAACTTAAAAAACAACTAATAGTCTTGCAGCACCTTAGAGACTAAAGTCTTGCAGAAACAATGTGGCTGTCAGTCTCTTAATTTTCAAACCAAGAGACCATCCAATACATACCATGCACAAAGTGGGAATATTACCTGCTACATGTACTAAAGTTATTTTCTAATAAAATCAGAAAGGGAGAAGGTAATTTACCATTACAGTGACAGTCCTTTCTCCTGATTGAGTGAAAAAATGGTGTTCTGAATAGGTTTCAAATTTTGCTTTTTAAAAGACCTCAAAGAAATAGCAATTCTCTAACCAGAGGAAGGAGGAATCAGTTGGAGGAAGAGGGAAATAAACTATTGTGAGAAAAAACACCGCCTGTCAAGAAATACAGAGCTAATGCCTTGGCCCAGCTAGTTTTCCCCAAATGGAAGCAAGGAACCCAGAAGATAATTCTGTGAGGTTGGAGAAATTGTCAATAGCCTACTTCCTCCTCCACATCTAAAAGAAGTACTTTGACAACTCTGTACAAGATTCACTAAGAATTATCCTGAACAGTATTATCTACGTCTAGAACAGCAAATGGCATACTGTATCAGAAGACTGGTGCTGCATGTTGTTTCGCACCCTGAACAGAACCAGATATTTCAAAGGAAGGTGCAAGAAACCCTAGAATGGATAATTACAAAATAACCTTCATGAAAGGGATTTTTTTTACTCTTTTCCTTCCTTCTCCCCATAAGTGTATGTTATAAGATCTGTTTGTGTTTAATTCCATAACATACAGAACCAACCTGATCCTCTCTGTTCTAAGAACTAAAATCTTCCTCCAGACCCTGATTATCCCGCATAGTGGTCACTGCAACCTTTCCTCTGCTCTGAGCAGCACTCACATTTCCCCTCCACACAAAACACAGCAACCACGTCACACGTACCCCGGTAATTCTTGCACTGGCTCCCGACTAATCACAGCAATGAAAAGCAAAGGCTGTATTCCCTTTAAGGCCCCCCCCCCCCCCAGTTACCACATCCACATCTCGGACGCGCTCTCACCCCTCTGCTCCGCTAAGGATTCCTGCCTAGGGGCGGGTGACCCTTTAGCCTACATGCGTCCAGCGCAAGGGAGATACGGGGAGCCCCGGTGGGTGTAATGTCAGGCAGGGGGGCTGGGTGACTCCCTCTGTCCCGAGGCCTCCTCTCCCGCCTGGCGGGCTGCTGGTGCGGCCCGGCTGCGCGGGCGACGCCGCTCGCTCACACTGGGGCAGGGCAGCTACCCCCACCCTGGGTACGAGGGCAGGTGAGTCCCGCCGGAGCGCCGCCCCCCGCCCGGCCGGACACTCACCCCGCCCGGGCTCCGCCAGCCCCCGAGGCCCGGCCAACCTCCCTTCAGCGCCCGGGGCGCACCGTTGTGTCAGAGCCGCTGCACGTGACGCGACGCGACCCCCGCCTGTTCCGAAGCTCGCGCCACGAGCCGGGACCATTCGGCTCCTGCTAGAGGTAACACGCGCCTCCTCACCTCTCCGCCGGCGCGTGTTACTGACGTCATCCGCGCGCGCCACACGGCTGGCTTCCTCCTCCCGACAGTGCGGGAGCGTGCGTGTCGCTAGGCTGCCGCCATGCCGAAAGTCAAGGCGGAGAAGCGGTGCCGGCGGGAGGGCCCGGGCCCGGGGCCAGGTGAGCGCGGGGCCTCGGCGGGAGGAAGCCGGGCTCCGGCCGCACCCCGTAGGCCAGTTCGGAGGGAGGGGGAGCTGCCGCTGCTCCTCTGCGGCCCGGGGCACGTGGCGGTGCCGGCAACAGTCACCGGCGGGCGCCGCTCGGGGGGAAGGTGTGGAAGGCTCCGAGTGCTGCGGGCGGGGACGATAGGAGACTTTCGGAGGCGCTGCCGCTTCCTTCCCGTCTCGGCTGCGGCGGGCAGGATGGAGTTGTGCGCGGGCAGGCAAAGCCCGGCCGGAGCCGCTAGCGGCTGCAGTCTCGTCTCCTCGGTTGAAAACGGATGAAGCTACGGCTCTCTGGCCCGGCGGGCGCTGCTTTATGCCCTGGCTCCAAGCACTGAGCTTCGCTACGCGAGTCGCATGCGTTAGGACGGCGACGTTTATGTTTGGTTTTACGCTACCTTTCCTACGTCGATTGCTCCTGGCTTGTGCTTGCGAGCTTGCTGTTGTCACGCCGATTTTTATTACTAATATGGGGCCGTGTAAAAAAGACCTCTCTCTAAATGCAGTAGCGAGAAAGTGACTGTGGTTTTAGGATTCTCACATTTTCAGCTACTATGGTGGTTACAGTGGGCTCCCCTGCTTCTAGAATGTCACTACAATTGTCAGCCTTTACAATAACAAGAGCATTGTATGCTCCAAGGAATCCATGTACTACACACAGATTGTAGTATAGATTCTTCCTACACCACAGTTTGGAAAGAAATTTGACAGTCAGTATGGGTAATTCACCTCTTTCTGCCTCTGCACAGGAGTTGAGATGTATGCCCTGCACCATGAAGTTAGGTGGGCCTAAGTTTTAGGTGTAGACCAGATGTTAAACTGGTGAAGTGGTCTAGTTACCGAAATATAACCAAAATAACTGATACTTTTAATGATGATGATATAACTGCCTTGGTTATACTTATTTTAGGTATTCTGTTCAATACTGGAATTGGCCAGCACATCTTGAAAAATCCCCTCATTGTTAACAACATTATAGAGAAGGTTGGTAATAACTGGACCTAACTAATTAAAATAATTGTCATAAGAGTTGCATTCAGATGATCTAACTCAAAATCTTTTAAGGCAAATGCTTGTGAACAATTAGCACTAGAGGTTGAACCTCCCTAGTTTGGTACCCTTGGGATTTGATCTGTGCTAAACCAGAGAATTTGCCTGACCATGAGAAGTCAATATTGTCTAGCAGCATTGCTAATGCTTCCACTGCTTACTGGGCTCTGAGAAGTCTTTGGGGGGTAAATTAGAACTAAATAACAACACATAACACTTGAGAGCAAGATGGATAGTTGTAAACAAACTTTATGGAACCACAGGAAACTTAACCACAGATTGTGGCCAAGTTTCTTGCAGTGGAAGTGTTCGTAATACTGCTAGACAATATTGATAACCTGTGATCTGGCAGAGGACTGTACTTGATGACCTCTCAAGATCCTTTCCAGTTCTAAGATTCTATGATAAGTAGACAGCTGGCTAACCAAAATCATGCCAGAGCAAGAAGGCTGCTGGATCAGATAGTGCTAAATTAAAGAGTTCATTAAAGTTGTGTACTGTATAAGTCTGAGATGCTTAATTCTTTCCTGGCCTCTTGAAAGGTATGGGAAATTCTAATTCAAGACATTAATTTGGTGAAAGATTTTCTAAGTGCTTTCTCATTTCCTTCAGAAAGGACATGATCAAGAATTTTACTCACTGTCTTCAGTGGACCCAAGGATACATGCAGGGTTTTGTGTGTGCACACAGATGTAATTACCTAATGGCTACATTTTTTAAAAGGTTTCATGCAATTCAAAGTGAAACTGTTGGGCAATTTGGATTTTGCCTTGAAAACAAGTTCTCCAAAGCTATTAATCACATACAGAGTCAGTTCCTTTCATGTTTGTACATAGAATTCCTTAGTTAAAATCATTTTGCAGTATTGATGGAGTATTTTATTGACTTTCTACAATTTCATTTGCGCTTAGGCTGCCTTACGGCCCACGGATGTTGTCCTGGAAGTAGGGCCTGGAACGGGTAACATGACAGTAAAAATGCTAGAGAAAGTAAAAAAGGTAAGAATGAGTTAAGAAAATTCATCTTGATTTTTCGTGGAACAAACTACTTCATAGATGAACAAATGAAAGTGTGCTACTGCTCTATTTAAATGAGAGAGGGAGAAAATACTTTTAGCTATTCCTTTCTGAATGTTCATATCCTTCTTCCTGTATAACTCCATTGATAGAATAACAGTGGTGTTTTGAAAATGAAGTTAAGAATATTTAACAACTGGATACTCAGTGTATTTTTAATTGTTCTATCTACTGCATTAACATTTGTGGTAGTGGTAGTTGTACTTCCTCAGACCTTCTGAGGAACAAACTCAGACAAAGGGTGGGTTAGAGCAGTATTGCTTTTAGAGTTGTTTATTGGTACAGATTCTTAAGAATAAAGTGATACCCATACACACATCACATTCATGCTGGCAATTTGGAGGCAGGAAGCAAGTGCGGTGTACATTACTTTTGATTTTTCTAGTGGCTGGAGTGCTGGCCAGGCGTCAGCTTCCCGGAGACTCGACCATGATGTTTCTTGGGAGATCCCTCTGGGCTGGTCCCAGGTTTCTGCTGTGATGTTACATTTTGTCCGAGAGTGAAACAAGCAAGAGATTGTCTGGCCGCGTCTCAGTTAATTTATCTGTTTGCAGGGTCTTTGTCTGCCTTAAAAGGTCATGGATCCTATACTGCCTTTCTGGTTGGATGTTTCTCATTCACACCTCACACACATTCCACAGGTTACATATGTATTCATAAGCAATATGGTTTCTAAGCAAAGTGGGGCTATACTATAGATAGCATACCAAAAGCATGATAAGAAGCTTAAATTATAACTAAATAAATGGAGATTGCTTATCTCCTAGAACTGGAAGGGACCTTGAAAGGTCATCAAGTCCAGACCCCTGCCTTCACAGCAGGACCAAGTACCATCCCTGATATATTTTTTTTCCCCAAATCCCTAAATGGCCACCTCAAGGATTGAACTCTCAGCCCTGGGTTTAGCAGGCTCAAACCACTGAGCTATCCCTCTTCCCCAACTAAGAAAGCCAAGGTCAGGGAAGAGGGAGAAGCAGAGGAATATGTCTGATCAGCTAAACACCAGTGAAGAAGAGAGAGGTTGGTCATGTCCGACTGGTTACAGTAGTTTATTATTTTTACAAGGCATCTAACCACATTCAGGTAAAGAGTTGTACTATACCTGTCTGGTTCTCTTCAATGGCCTTGTTATCCTTCTGAAATTTCAATATAGTCTAGTATTTTTGTGATCGAACATAACAGCCATACTGGGTCAGACTAGCGGTTCATCTAGCCCAGCATCCTATCTTCTGACAGCGTCTGATGCCAGAAACCTAATAGGGAATAAACAGCACAGTGTTGCTATTCCCAGCTTCTAAAACTACAGACACCCTTCCCTTCCTACCTAATAGCCATTGATGGACTTTTCCTCCGTGAATTTTATCTAGTTCTTTTTAAACCCAGTTATAGTCTTGGCCTTCACAACATTTTCTAGCAAGGCGTTCCACAGGTTGACTGCATTGTTTGAAAAAATATTTTGTTTGTTTTAAACTTGCTTCATAGTAAGAAAATGTGCCTATCCTAATGTAATATTTTTTAAATGTCTGTAACAAAAGCTATTCTTACTCAGAGGTGATTAGCAAGAAATCAGTTCATAATTGTGAATTAATTAAAATTACAAATATAACTGTTTTTAGGTAGTTGCTTGTGAACTTGATGCACGACTTGTGGGTGAACTTCAGAAGAGAGTCCAGGGCACGTAAGTACTAACACTGGAAATAGTTCCACTGCATTTTAGGGGCTTGACCTCTTTAGAAATGTGTGTTTCTGAGGTAATAACAGAAGTGTTGTTTTTATCCACCCCAGATGCCTAGCAAACAAACTAGAAATAAAGGTTGGAGATGTGTTGAAAGCTGATTTACCATTCTTTGATGCATGTGTAGCTAACTTGCCTTATCAGGTAGGAGCAAAGCAATTGCAGTGGAATAAAAATTTAAATAAACTTTTGATAGTATGCCCTCTCTGAGCAAGTACGAACTGTGTTACTCTTTCCCTAGATTTCTTCACCTTTTGTTTTCAAGCTGTTGCTGCATAGACCTTTTTTCAGGTATGTAGAAAAGGCTCTGGATTGCCTGATGCAAAACAAAGGCTAATTTTACAAAACATGTGACTTGGGATTATTGTTAAAAATATCAGCCCTTTAAACGTCTATCCAGGAACTCTATTCAGCATAGTACTCCCAATGGCCAAGGGCAGTTCCACTAAATTAAGTAGGAGTTTGCTGCTGCTTACTCTGTACTGCATGATGCCAGGCCTAAGCAGGGTATCTTGAGACTTATGGAAAAGTAGAGCAGATTTGAGTTGGAGGATGGTGGGGTGCCTTCAAAGTACTGGTTCTCAAACTGCAGTCCATCCGCAGCTATCTTCCAGGTGGTCCACGGATCAAGCTCAGCTCCCCCTCTTCCACTCACTCTCCATCTCCCTACAGCAGGAAGCCCACTCTGGCACTCCACTCTCCCTCCCCCCCCATGAGATTGGTGCGCCAGCGCTGGCTTCCTTCTGAGGTATGAGTCCTGACCTCCCCACCAGATCTGCCTTGTGGAGAAGAAGCAGAGCAAAGTGGATCCAGAAGCAGCTCCATGCACTGCTGCTCCTCCCTTTTCCCCTGGCTGGGGGAATAGCAGCACACTGACCGGAGGCTTTCTCTGCTGCTCCACGGGGTTTTTCCATGGAGTGGAGGCAAGTCTGGCAGCTGTGCTCCACTTCCAGGGTTTCCGGAAGTGCGCTGCCTGCTCCCCTCCTCCAGGTCTGTGGCGCACCAGGAGGAGGTAGGAGTCCCGGAGGAAGGCTCATGCTGGGCCTTGGGGGGGAAGGAAGAAGAGGCGGGCACTGGGGCTCCCCTCCTCTGCTGAGGAGGAGGTCGGAGTCCCGAGGGCAAGTGCATGTGGGGGGGGGGGAGAGTCTTGGGGAGAAACGCGTGCACCGGGGCTCCCCTCCTCTGCGGGGAAGGAAGTAGGAGTCCCGAGGGCCAGCACGTGCCGAGGAGGAGTAATAGTCCCAGGGGGAAGCGCACGCCGAGGCGGGGGGAGGAGTTCCAGAGGGAAGCGCGCACTAGGGCTTTCCTCCTGGGGGGGAGAGGGGAAGGGAGGCACACACTGGGGCTCCCCTCCTCTGCTGGGGAGGAGGTAGGAGTCCCGAGGGCAAGCGCCCACCGGGGAGGAGTCTCAGGCGGAAACGCATACCAGGGCTTTCCTCCTTTGTGGGGGAGGTGGGAGGAGTCCCAAAAGGAGGCTCTTGCCAGAGCTTCCCTCCTCTGGGCGGGGGGGGGGGAAAGGCATGTGCCAAAGATTCCCTGCTCCAGCCAACACTCTGCCCCCTGTTCCCACTGGCACCCTGTACCCATCCCGGCACTCTGTCCCTTGCTTCCACTGGCACCCTGTCCTCTGCCCCAGGCCCTTGTTCCGGAACCCACTGGCTCCCTGTCACTTGCCCCAGCCCACTAGCACTCTGGCCCAGCACCCTGTCCCCTGCCCCAGCACACATTGGCACCCTACCCAGCACCCCGTCCCCTGTCCCGATACCCTCTGGTACCCTGCCCTAATACCATGTGTCCTACTCCCACCAGCACAGTTGAGGCCACATTAGTGAGGCTTGTGGGGGGTTTGGAGGAGTTTTTATTTTGCATCTCACTTGTGTGGCCCCAACCGACTTTTCTATGGGTTAGTGACCCCTGACTCAAAACAGGTTGCCTGCCCTTCTCATAAATAAAGACAATGCAGAAACTTTTTGTGTTTGACATAGTATCTTATTTAAAAATGTAGCCTGGCCAACAAATCCCCATCTGCCCACAGCATCATAACACTCCTGCACTCCCCCTTCCCCCAGACCCTCGAGCTGAATCTATCATAAACTGGAACCCCCTGCTCTGAGCCCCTCACATACCCTAACCCAAATTCCTGCACCCTCATATCCACAATCCTGTGGCTTGCTTAGTACCCTAACCCTACATCTGACCCCAGCACTGGCCCGCCTGAAGCCCTCTCCCCGAGACAGCATCCCCTTCTCCACCACCTCCTGCATCCAGATTTCCTCCCAGAGCTTGCACCTCTCACCCCTTCCCACACCCAAATCCCTCATTCCCACCCCAGAGACTACACATCCTGTCTCAACCCAGCGAGGGTACGGCTAGACTGCAGGAGTTTTTCAGGATTCCGGAGATATCCCAGAAATACTCTTCTGCATCCAGGGATGCATTTGTTCTTCCACTTTGTGTAGTGGAAGAGCAAACGTGCTCTTTTGGTCACCCCTACATTCCTCTTTCCATGAGGAATAGGGGGGCTTCCAAAAGAAAGGGTTTTTCTGACATTTGGTCCAGTCTAGACAGGCCAAATGTTGGAAAAGCCTCTTACTACAGAAGAATTGTGGGGAAAAAAAGCAGCAGTATAAGGGTTGGGGATAGCAAGTGATGGAGAAGAGGAGAATAGAGGGGAAGGGATGGGGCTTCAAGGAAGGGGCAGGGCAGTAGATCTTGGCTTGTTATCATTTAAAAAGTGATCTTGGTCATAAAAAGTTTGGAGACCACTGCCCTAGGCTCTGGGGTGGGGCTAGAAATGAGGAGGAGTTCAGGGTGCAGGCTCTTGTCTGGGGCAGGAGATGGGGGTATGGGAGGGCTCAAGCTGGGAGTATCAGCTCTGGGGTGGGGCCTGGAATGAGAGCTGTGGAGTTCACGAGAGGGTTACAGCAAGGGGTTAGGTGTGGGAGGGCCAATGGACTCCATGTGGAAGTGTGAACTCTTGTGTCATTTTTATTTTAATTTGGCAGTTTTGGAGATAGACTCCTTGCTACAGTACTAATCAGTCACATGAGCTAAAATCATGCCAACCTAGCAGTCAGTAAACCTGTTGTGCACAGTGCTAGTTTGGTGATATCAGTATTTTTTAACTTCATGGAATACCAAAAAATGCACTTCAATAATTACTTTAAAAATCAGTGGAGACTGTTAATTTCCTCTTAACTTTACTGAGTAAAAATGTTCATTTCAGAAGAAACCTCTGGCTTTCAGAGGTCCAAAATGAGAAGTAAAAGCAGCTGGAATTATTTAACATGTAAGACTGAATCTAAATTATCTTAATTTCCTTCTAACCAGTAGATAGAAAGCACCACGTTCAGGCCAAGTGTAAGCCAATGGTTTAGTTGGTTTGCTGTAGCTGTGCCTGACTTAAATCAGGACTGAGGCTCTCTAATATGAGTATATAGCGTATCTCTATGCTTGCCCTTAAACTGATAATCTATAAGCAATAGCGCTTCTAGGAACCAATTATTTGCAATATAACACCCATGTTTTTATTTCTTTAATTCTCAGGTGTGCAATACTTATGTTTCAGAGAGAATTTGCTCTGCGTTTGGTTGCAAAACCAGGGAGTAAACTATACTGCAGACTCTCAATTAACACTCAATTATTAGCCCGGGTGGATCATCTAATGAAAGTAAGTGAAAGTATATCTATAACTAATGTAGAAATGTATGCCAGAGTGAGGAGGCGCTCTCAGGATTGTGCATATTTGCTTCCTGCTGTTCGAAATAGTTACTTAATTTTTAATCAACAGGTTGGAAAGAATAATTTCAGACCTCCACCCAAAGTTGAATCCAGTGTTGTTAGAATAGAGCCAAAGAACCCTCCACCACCTATTAATTTTCAGGTGAGATTCAAATTCTTCCATGCATATTATATAGAATAACTAAATAATAATACAAAATAACTGTTTGTTTCATTCTGTGTGCTCTTTCAAATGATATAAAAACACCACAGTACAGCTCATGTACCCCACATAAGCAGTGTTAAGGATTACAAAAAACATTTTCAATGGGACTATACTCATAATATATATAGTAGCCCATATCCCAATGTCTGTGACTCTGTAACACTGAAATGCTGGCTGTTCCCTCTGGGTGGTGCTGTTGCCTGAGCCATGCTGCATGGGGCGTGCGGGGCCCAAACAGCCGGTTACACCACTTGCTCCCCCACGGCGGCCCAGCTGAGCAGCACAGAGGTCAGCCGAGCGCCACGGCGGGAGGCGAAGGACATAACTCAGGCAACAGCACCGCCTAGAGGAAACAGCCAGCATTTCAGTGTTAGTCACAGACATTGGGCTGAGTGCCAGGGCAGGCGGTGACATGAGGTGTGACAGCGGCTCCAGGCCATTTGGGCTCCGTGGTCCACCCGAGTGAGAGGCAGGGAGGGGAGGAGAAGAGAAAGAGAGAGACAGAGAGGGAGGCAGAGGAGAGCGGGGGGAGGGGGGGAAGGAGGCAGGCAGTAGGAGGAGTAGAGAGAGAGACGAAGCAAGAGACCAGAGGCTCAGGAGAGAAGACCAATGTGGAGGAGAGACCTGAAAATCCTGTCTTATGATGGGCTAATTGGCTAGTATCAATAGATTAGACCAGTAGTTTTCAATCTTTTTATCTGTGTACTCCTAAGAAGTGTCAAATTGAGGTGTATGCCCCTTTGGAAATCTGAGCCTTCATACTCCCAGAGTCTGCACACCACAAATTGAAAACCACCGGACTAGCCATTGATCTGACTCTCATCTGAATATCTTTCCAATATTATCTGGATGCCCCATGAGCAACTCAAACACAACTTTCTTCAAAACCTGTTTCTTCCATGGAAGTAACACCGGCCAGGATCACTGTGGTTTGTCTCAGACTGAAAGGTAAAATATGGCTAGCATCTGGTGATGGTGATAGCTAGCTATTTTGTAACACTTTTCATCTATAGACTTTGAAGTGCTTAAAAGACATTTATGGCTGTTGACAGTATTTAGTTGATCAAGAGCAAAGACAAATCTTTTAGGACTCAATGACTCTGCGCTTTCTAGACATTTATTAATAGGTTTCCCTTTTTTAAATATCCTCACTCCAGCC